>NC_059270.1:11002944-11062944 GCF_017591435.1 Portunus trituberculatus
AACTGAGGGAGGACAACACTGGAAGCACGAGGCAACCAGGTAACAAAAGAACAGTTTGCCTGCCTGCTGTGATAGTTGCTTTAGTGGATCACTCAGTTCAGTAGATTTAAGATGATTGGATGGCATGGGAAAGCGAAGTGGCGAACGCGACAAATTTTGTATACTATTATTATAACAAGGTAGTGATGTGTGGCTTTCAGTTAGTGTCTCGGCTTGTACTGATGTGCTGCGTTTCTTAAGCTGCGCGAACACCAAACTGCATTAATCAGACAGTGCAGTAGTTGATAACATTTAATGCACGATAGCGACTCCATCTACGGCCGTATCTCATGTTTTTTGTGTCATTGATGGTCTGGGTTTGTAGTGAGGGTTAGTTATACGGAGTTTTCAGTTGATCTAAAAACTATAATGTAATTTCCTTTAATGTTTTTTTCTATGTTTTACTGGAGTGAAAAGGTGACAAAGATTCGTTAGTTTTTCTCTTACATAACAACCTAAATGATGACTATGGGGTTAAGGAAACATTATTCCTGTGTTTTAGTTTAGTACGTTTCTCCAGTTGGTACACTTATTTTTTTATTTCTGAGATGATGGTCCACAACAGTTTGCGGTAATTGATCTATCTATATAACTCCATTCTTTTATTTGGATTCGCTTCATTAAAAAAGTTCGAGATGTCTTTTATCAACACCTTCCCTTCAGTTATTTGTCTATTATACGAACACCTTTACCAATATTCATAGAAAGCACTTATGGGAGCATTTATATTTTCTGTCCATCATAATGGGATTCGATAATAGCGAGCATTTGGGTGAACAGAAGATCATCACCCTGCCCAGGTTTATTTGCTGTGTATGAAATTTGTTTTCGCAGGAAGGGCTTGAATTTAAGAAATAGGAGGTAAATTCAACTTATCAGGTCTACATGTCTTGGATATCAACAAGTTTGGTATCAATATTATAATAGAGACACTGAGTTTATCCCAGCAGTCTGCGCTACAGAACAAGAGAGAGTAGTAAAGAGTGATAGAGAACTATCGTGTCAACAGTGTGGTGGCCCATAACCAAAGCACTGATCTTACCAATACTGCATTTATTTCAATAAATAAAATTTTGATATCGAAGCCAACGAACCATCTAAAGCTTTATAAGCTCTATCCCAACAAATAATACAACACGAAATGTACAGCATACATGTTTTGTTTGACATAATTGCAAATACAAAATCAGGTTTACTCAATTGCGGGGTGGGAAAGAAAACAATACGGACTTGATGACTCCAACGCAAAAAGGTCTGATGACATACATGAAAATCACATGGATACAAAATAGTTACACATAACAGATGAATGAATGAATGAGCGTGAGGGGGGACAGACAGGGCTACTTATGTGTGGACTATTTCCATGTGGTTGTGTGTGAACGCGAGGCCCGGTACACACACTTGTCACCACGGGAATTCCCTTCACCTGAAGTAAATAGACGGCCAGATGAGAGAGAGAGAGAGAGAGAGAGAGAGAGAGAGAGAGAGAGAGAGAGAGAGAGATATTGGGCCTCGACAAGAAATAATTTTCACATTCTAGCTTCGCCCTGAACAGGCAATCACCCTTTGAGTCGTAACCACAGAATCGCGGAGCCATCAAAGCGAGCATCGAATATTGGAAATCAGGGTGGTCGTGTCTCGTTTCCTGCGGTGACACAGTAAATATACTATAAGTCTTTTCTGCCACCAAATAACTGATAAATTAGTGTACGTTATTTATTGGTGATCATAACAATACACATAAAAAAGCTTACACAACAAGCGCTCTCTAACATGAATATTTTTTTTCTTTCTTAGTGATTAACAAGTATTGTGAAATTTGCTATGCTCTTCCAGCGACATCTCTGATTTAATTCAGTATGTCTCTGTTTATAAGTTATGACCTTCAAAGTGCATAACAAGCAAGCGGCGAGCAACGACTGACCTTCGACGACAGGGCAGAAACTATTGAGCTTTATCCTGTATAAAGAACAGTAGACACGCTTATACAGACTACAAACAGCTGAAGGAATAAAGAAGGGAAAATTAAACAATAAATAATTTAATCTACTGAAATACATATTCAGTTGTAGATTAACATGACATTTGTTCCCTGTAAGTACACACTTTGCTCTTGTTGGTGGTGGTTGTTGTTGTTGTTGTTGGTGTTGTTGTTGTTGTTGTTGCTGTTGTTGTCCTGTTATTATCATCATCAATGTTGGGAATGAAAGCCAAGAGAGAAATAAAGGTGTTATATTCTCTCTTCTCTCTCTCTCTCTCTCTCTCTCTCTCTCTCTCTCTCTCTCTCTCTCTCTCTCTCTCTCTCTCTCTCTCTCTCTCTCTCTCTCTCTCTCTCTCTCTCTCTCTCTCTCTCTCTCTCTCTCTCTCTCTCTCTCTCTCTCTCTCTCTCTCTCTCTCTCTCTCTCTCTCTCTCTCTCTCTCTCTCTCTCTCTCCTCCACACTGAATGTGCTGAAGAAGGGTTGCATTACTTAGTGCCTATGAATTAATATTTTTATTGTTGTTGAATGTGCAGTATTTTATTATGGGAAATGGTGTTGAAATCATTATTATTTGTTGCTCTTTTTAATTTACTGAATAGACAAATAAATTACCTTTCTAAAGCACTATGAGAATGATATTACACACCATATCATTACTATATTACACGCCATATCATTACTATATGATTATTGGACGAGATTTTGGCAAAGAATAGTTGACAATTACGTAACAATTACAATATGAAATTACTGTACTATCACAACACAAAACTGTAGCTCAAAACTAATGCTTTTAACGAACATCATGAAAATATACAAATACTATATAAAATCATTGGATTAGACATTTACTATATATTATTAAACGATTACAGTACAACACGAAATATTCATGTGATTGCTGTACGAGATAAGTACGCTTAATTATTATACAGTTAATGTATAAAAAAAAGGAATGAATAGATGAATAAATGAAAATTGAATACATCAGTAATTAAACAAACAGTAAAAGAGACATACGCAACAATAATTATTTCTAAGATTTGACCACAGATAATAAGCCATGAAAGATTTGGCCATAGGAGATTTTCTCTTGGAAGATTCGGCCGTGGAAGATTCTGTCAGGGAAGATTTGACAAAAGAAGATTAGACCATGGAAGATTTGACCATAGAAGATTAGACCAAGGAAGATTTGACCACAGAAGATTAGACCACGGAAGATTTGACCACAGAAGATTAGACCACGGAAGATTTGACCACAGAATATTAGACCATGGAAGATTTGACAAAAGAAGATTAGACCACGGAAGATTTGACCACAGAAGATTAGACCACGGAAGATTTGACCACAGAAGATTAGGCCACAGAAGATTAGACCACAGAAGATTAGACCACAGAAGATTAGACCACGGAAGATTTGACCACAGAAGATTAGACCACGGAAGATTTGACCACAGAAGATTAGACCACGGAAGATTTGACCACAGAAGATTAGACCACGGAAGATTGACCACAGAAGATTAGACCACGGAAGATTGGACCACAGAAGATTAGACCATGGAAGATTTGACCACAGAAGATTAGACCACGGAAGATTGGACCACAGAAGATTAGACCATGGAAGATTGGACCACAGAAGATTAGACCATGGAAGATTTGACCACAGAAGATTAGACCACGGAAGATTTGACCACAGAATATTAGACCATGGAAGATTTGACCACAGAAGATTAGGCCATGGAAGATTTGACCACAGAAGATTAGGCCACGGAAGATTTGACCACAGAAGATTAGGCCATGGAAGATTTGACCACAGAAGATTAGACCACAGAAGATTAGACCACAGAAGATTAGACCACGGAAGATTTGACCACAGAAGATTAGGCCATGGAAGATTTGACCACAGAAGATTAGACCACGGAAGATTTGACCACAAAAGATTAGACCACAGAAGATTAGACCAAGGAAGATTAGGCTATGGAAGATTTGACCACAAAAGATTAGGCCATTGAAGATTTGGCCGTGGATGATTTGACCACAGAAGATTGAACCATTGAAGATAGACCACAGAAGATTAGAACATGGAAGATTTGGCCATGGAAGATTTGACCACAGAAGATTAGGCCAAGAAAAATTTGGCCATATAAGATTTGACCACAGAAGATTACAGCCATGGAAGATTAGACCATAGAAGATTTGGCCATGAAAGATTCGGCCATGGAGGATTTGGTCGTGGGAGGTTTAGCCATTGAAGATCTTGCTTTGGAAGATTCGACCAGGAGAGATTCGACTTGATCAGGGCAGATTTCTCCCTGAACGCGTTACTCCAGTCACTAAAAAAAGGGATGAAGGTTACAGGTGTGTGCCGAGGAACACGTGAAATATATGTAATGGTTGTGTTACTCACTTCACGCTGCTCCTCCACGAAAAACTAAGGAAACTTTTAGTACAGGTGGAGCATTGCTAGTACCGAAACAAGTCATTGCTTGCTCCTTCCAAGATGACGTGCGTTATATGTTGCATTTTGAAGAGAGAGAGAGAGAGAGAGAGAGAGAGAGAGAGAGAGAGAGAGAGAGAGAGAGAGAGAGAGAGAGAGAGAGAGAGAGAGAGAGAGAGAGAGAGAGAGAGAGAGAGAGAGAGAGAGAGAGAGAAAATTGATCACACAGAGAAACAAATACAGATGCAGACAAATGAAAAATAAGCACACACACACACACACACACACACACACACACCGCATAGTGTAGTGGTTAGCACGCTCGACTCACAATCGAGAGGGCCGGGTTCGAGTCCCGGCGCGGCGAGGCAAATGGGCAAGCCTCTTAATGTGTGGCCCCTGTTCACCTAGCAGTAAATAGGTACGGGATGTAACTCGAGGGGTTGTGGCCTCGCTTTCCCGGTGTGTGGAGTGTGTTGTGGTCTCAGTCCTACCCGAAGATCGGTCTATGAGCTCTGAGCTCGCTCCGTAATGGGGAAGACTGGCTGGGTGACCAGCAGGCGACCGAAATGAAGTGAAGTGAAGTGAATTACACATACAAGGAACAAGAAACCATCACAGGAACTCAAGCCTTTGAAATAAATCAAACTTGCAGGATAGTAAAAATTTAACGTGGATCATGAAACAAACCCTATCTCCTCCGTTGAGCTCCTCCGATCACAACCTCATATCTGCATTTTGTCCTATTTCTCCAATTCCTCCTCAGGATTTCTTAAAGCAGAGGTGCCTCTGGCGTTTTGCTTCTCCCAATTAGGGGGACATGAGGAGGTATTATGCTGATTTTTCCTGGAATTATTACTGTTTCCGTGTCAGAGACCCATCTCTGTGTGCTGAATGCATAACAGAGGTGATAGTGTCTGGCATGGAGGCGTACATTCCTCATTCTTTTTCTCAACCTAAACCTTCTAAACCTTGGTTTAACACAGCCTGTTCTCGTGCTATACATGATAGAGAGGTTGCCCACAAAAGGTACTTGAGCCTTCCATCTCCTGAATCTCATGCACTTTATATTTCTGCCCGGAATCATGCCAAGTCTGTTCTTCAACTTGCCAAACACTCCTTCATAAATAGAAAATGTCAAAATCTTTCAAACTCAAACTCCCCTCGTGACTTCTGGCATCTAGCCAAAACATCTCCAATAACTTCACTTCTTCATCTTTCCCTCCTTTATTTCATCCTGATGGCACCACTGCCATCTCTTCTGTCTCTAAAGCTGAACTCTTCTCTCAAACCTTTGCTAACAACTCCACCTTGGATGATTCTGGGCTTGTCCCTCCTCCTCCCTCTGACTATTTCATGTCTTCAATCAAAATTCTTCGTAATGATGTTTTCCATGCCCTCGCTGGCCTAAACCCTCGGAAGGCTTATGGACCTGATGGGGTCCCTCCTATTGTTCTCAAAAACTGTGCTTCTGTGCTTGCACCTTGCCTGGCCAAACTCTTTCAACTTTGTCTATCGACTTCTACCTTTCCTTCTTGCTGGAAGTTTGCCTACATTCAGCCTTTTCCTAAAAAGGATGACCGTTCTAATCCCTCAAACTACCGTCTTATAGTTTTAATCTCTTGCTTGTCTAGAGTTTTTAATCTGTCCTGAATAGGAAGATTCTCAAACATATATCACTTCACAATCTTCTATCTGATCGCCAGTATGGCTTCCGTCAAGGTCGCTCTACTGGTGATCTTCTGGCTTTCCTTATTGAATCCAGGTCATCCTCTTTCAGAGATTTTGGTGAAACTTTTGCTGTCGCGTTAGACATATCAAAAGCTTTTGATAGGCATAAATCTTTGATTTCCAAACTGCCATCCTACGATTTCTTTCCTTCTCTCTGCAGCTTTATCTCAAGTTTCCTTTCCGACCGTTCTATTGCTGCTGTGGTAGACGGCCACTGTTCTTCTCCTAAATCTATTAATAATGGTGTTCCTCATGGTTCTGTCCTTTCACCCACTCTTTCTATTATTCATCAATGATCTTAACCAAACTTCTTGCCCTATCCACTCCTACGCTGATGATACCACCCTACATCTTTCCACGTCCTTTCAGAGACGTCCAACCCTTCAGGAAGTCAACAGATCACGCAGGGACGCCACAGAACGCCTGACTTCTGATCTTTCTAAGATTTCCGATTGGGGCAGAGAAAATCTAGTAGTTTTCAATGCCTCAAAAACTCAATTCCTCCATCTATCAACTCGACACAACCTTCCAGACAACTATCCCCTCTTCTTCAATGACACTCAACTGTCTCCCTCTTCCACACTGAATATCCTCGGTCTGTCCTTTACTCATAATCTTAACTGGAAACTTCATATCTCATCTTTTGCTAAAACAGTTTCTATGAAGTTAGGCGTTCTGAGGCGTCTCCGTCAGTTTTTTTCTCTCCTCCAAATGCTAACTCTGTACAAGTGTCTTATCCGTCCTTGTATGGAGTACTCTTCGCATATCTGGAGAGGTTCCACACACACAGTTTTATAAGATAGGGTGGAATCAAAAGCTTCTCGTCTCATCAATTCCCCTCCTCTGACTGACTATCTTCAACCTCATTCTCACCGCCGGAATGTTGCATCCCTTGCTATCTTTTATCGCTATTTTCATGCTAACTGCTCTACTGATCTTGCTAACTGCATACCTCCCCTGCTCCTTCGGCCTCGCTGCACAAAACTTTCTTCCTCTCAACCCTATTATGTCCAACTCTCTAATGCAAGAGTTAACCAGTACTCTCAATCATTCATACGTTTCTATGGGAAACTCTGTTTCCCTGTTTCTGTATTTCCATCTTCCTACGACTTGACTTCTTTTAAGAGGGAGGTTTCAAGACATTTGTCCTAGACCTTTGGCTAACTCTACTAACCTTTAAGGGAACAGGTAATCAAGTGGGTGTTTTTTTTTTTTTGTTTCCCTTGGCCAGCTTCCCCTCTTTCATAAAAAAATAAATAAATAACGTATGAGAGGTTTAAAATTACGCAAAAATTATCCACTGATAAATAAGAGAAAGCATTTGGTAACCACAGACGCATTTTGAGAGGCTTGTATCCAATATGCTTGAAACACGTAGTCAATAACCAGGCCGCACTTTTCTCTGTGACTTCTTGATGTCAGACATGGAGATTCAAATAAATCGATCATGAATTACTTTCAAGAAAAACAAAATTCACGGCCGATTCTGATTTATGAATTACTTTTCCTTTTCAATTGTATTTGTCTGACAGTGATGCATTGTAAAATGAAACGAATGTTCGCCGTACTCTCAAAAATTTGCAATGCTAAAAAAAAAGTTTCCTATCATTTCGAATCCTTGGGACCGGCGTGGCCAACTTCCTCTATGACCCCGGCAGCTTTAATGCTACGGAAAGAGAGAGAGAGAGAGAGAGAGAGAGAGAGAGAGAGAGAGAGAGAGAGAGAGAGAGAGAGAGAGAGAGAGAGAGAGAGAGAGAGAGAGAGAGAGAGAGAGAGAGAGAGAGAGAGAGAGAGAGAGAGAGAGAGAGAGAGAGAGAGAGAGAGAGAGAGAGAGAGAGAGAAAGAATCACTTCTTAACGATTTGTATGGATCCTAAATTGTTAACCCATTTCTTTCACTAATAAGCAGAGTGCAAGTTGCCTTTTTGCGTGTGTATGTGTGCGTGAGACAGAAAACTTAATTCAGAAAAGAAATGGCCGCTGAGGACACGCTTGAATGCTGGAGAGTTATGAGCCAACCACTGGTAGATCATCTTTTCCCGCCCTCCACTTTCTGTATTTGAGGGAGGTATAAAAAAAAAAAAAAGGAAAAGCCAGGAATGTCACCGGCATAGAGGACTAAAATCTGAGGAACGTTGAGCAGGAGGAAAGTTAGGTCATCGGGGTGTCCATTCACATCTTGGCTATGTAGGTAGTAGGTCATACGAGAGGCAGAAAACAAACTCAGTCTGAACTTTACGCTACTCTCGTCCTTCTCTTAAGAGCAAGAGAAGATCAAGGGATTACGAAGATCGACGAGCCATTATTTCGGCGGCGGGTACTCCTTACGTTATGCTACTGGAGAGGCGAGCAGAGACGAAGCACCGCCAGCTACTTCACTTCACTAAGACGACACTTCCTAAATGGTACGCAGTCCTTGAAGAACACACAGGAAGGGCCTTTTTCTTTACAATATGTGTGTGTGTGTGTGTGTGTGTGTGTGTGTGTGTGTGTGTGTGTGTGTGTGTGTGTGTGTGTGTGTGTGTGTGTGTGTGTGTGTTTACGGTGACCGCCTCCTCCTCCTTCTTCTCCTTCTCCTCTTCCTCCATTTCTTCCTTTTCTTCCTTTACAACATTTTCATCCCCATCGTCTCTTTCTCTCCTTCTGCTGCTTCCTGGTGTGTTTTGGTTCCATCAGGTAAGTGGAGTTACGCAAGAAGGAGTTTTTTACTTTTCTACATTCTTAATAGTTTCGTAAAACACACGTGCACCACACACACACACACACACACACACACACACACACACACATAACAACAGCAATAGCAACGGTAACAAGAACTCTTTTTCTTGCATGACGAATATTAGGAACTTGTGTTGACGAGGAAATAATAATTCTTTGAAGCGTTATTCCTTTATCTACAATGTGTATAGATTTTAAAGCGATGTGTATCGACACTCGAGGAAAAATCACGAAATTATGTTTGGATTGGATCTGCTTTTTTTCTGTTATAACCTATAGCGCCAGTAAGTATACTTGAAAAGTATGGGAAGCACTGTCCAGCTTCCACCCATTAGCGGCGCAGGCAATTTTATTCATAGTGTTAACCATATTAGGGCCCATATCACCACCCAAGCGCATCTTTGGTGTAAGGCAATTACACTTTCACCTAGAACCTGGGTATCATGGTGACATGTAGGTAACTTTGAACCACTCGACACATGACAAAGTTTCAAGGCGGCACGTGGTGGGATTCGAATCTAGGCATGAATGTCTGCCCGATCCAATACAACTCTTTTCATTATTTCATAGTGTAAGAGAACTCCGTACCCGCATGGTTTAGCCGATGGTTACGGTTATGACACCTCACCAATGCACATTTAGTTTGTTCCTGCTACCACTTTTACCTCCACACATGCCTACAGTTACATTTCACCTCCAACGTTCGTTAAGTCTAGTAAGGAAAAGAATAAAATATATCATTGCCTGACATTCTAATCTTGATAATTGTATGCCTGTCCTTTTCCCGCTGCAAAACACTTTCTTCTTCCTATCACCTTTACTCTGCACATCTGTCTAATGCAAGAGTTAGCCAATACTCTCAATCTTTCTTTCTTTTTTTTTTCTTGCAAAATCTGTAACCGTTTTTATTTATTTATTTTTTTCCAGTTCGTGTTTTGTTCCATGTATTTATTAGCATGTTCGTGTGTGTGTGTGTGTGTGTGTGTGTGTGTGTGTGTGTGTGTGTGTGTGTGTGTGTGTGTGTGTGTGTGTGTGTGTGTGTGTGTGTGTGTGTGTGTGTGTGTGTGTGTGTGTGTGTGTGTGTGTGTGTGTGTGTGTGTGTGTGTGTGTGTGTGTGTGTGTGTGTGTGTGTGTGTGTGTGTGTGTGTGTGTGTGTGTGTGTGTGTGTGTGTGTGTGTGTGTGTGTGTGTGTGTGTGTGTGTGTGTGTGTGTGTGTGTGTTTGCATATCTAAGATAAACTAGAATACGTAAACTATGTAAATCTTAATATATGAAGAAAAATACATAGCTAATTTACTAACACAGAAGATGAATAAAAGTAAATGAATACGTTAACAGATGAATAAATGATAACACAACAAACAAATATAAAGAGAAACGAAAATCACGCGAGCACTTTCCTAGTTGAAAGACAAAACAAATATCTGAAAGTTTTCCATCCCGCTCATCGCCTGTGTTTGCTGTCCCCGCACCGGCTCTTTGATGAGGCAGGATTTATGCAAAAATAAATCATTACTGTTCCCCTTTCCAATTTGTTGCATTTCCACAACACTTATGCTCCTTTTTTGGCCGGCATCGCGACAGCCACACAGCGAGCGGCTTACCGGCGGAAGGGTGGCCTCGTTGGGAAGATGAATCGTTATTGAAGCAAAATTAAAACACGGAGCAATTAGTGATTCAAGAGAAAAAAAACTATAATCACTGAAATTCTGCCAGTGAAATTTTTCAATATGACCCACATTTGTTTTCGTTTTTTTTTTCCTTTCTTTCTTTTGGTAGTCATTACACACAAGCGTGGTAATTTATAGGCTACAGGAATAATCACTCATCTGAATTTTAATAAGCAAAATTAATGTAACAGGCGCGGTAATCATATAGAATATTTAGGCCCCTCTTTTTTCCCCTCCACCACATCCCCGGGGCGGGCAATAATGCTCCCCAGTATTATATTAACCAGCCGCACCACACCTCGAGGCACAAACTGTAATAAATTTATGCCAGACAACCCCACGCTGCTCCCATCAAAATGTGGCGCATGTGGTGGCGCTGGAGAAGCAGGAAAGAACAGAGGACAGGAGAGGAACGAGAGGGATGAGCAGAGAACGGGTACAAAAGACTGTCATCAGCCTATCACAAACTCGCAGGCTGCCTCCACTCCCATCAAGCTTGCCATGTGACCTCATTGTCGCGGCACCTCGATCAATCAATCAATCCGTCGCCCCACTTCCTCCTCACGCCCATTTCCAGTGCCTTCTTCCTAGCTGCCTCTCGCTTCGCTGGTGGATTCCTTAACTTCTCTGTGTAGTTATCTTCCTTTCCAAACATTTCGATATAAGTATTTGTTAGTTCGCCGTCTCCTTTCTGTCGACTCTTTGTACTCCATCGCCATCCCTTCCCTGAGAACGTTTACCAAGCCTTTCAAATACTATCACGGATGCTCTGCTCCCCATCTCTCTCTTCTTTTCATCAGTAGATCTTCTTCTCTATACTGACTCTATCTGAAAACTTTGAAGCGGCCTTCGTACCTCAGACGTCTCTCATATCATCTTTCTTCACTTCGAGCCTTCGACACAAGTAGGTACAGCAGCGTGAGTTACTTATATAAGCTTATTTGGTACGATTCTCCTCTCTTCACTTTGTTGCATCCCTCATCAAATAAAAACTCTCTCTCTCTCTTTCTCTTTCTCTTTCTCTTTCTCTCTCTCTCTCTCTCTCTCTCTCTCTCTCTCTCTCTCTCTCTCTCTCTCTCTCTCTCTCTCTCTCTCTCTCTCTCTCTCTCTGCGCTGATGCAATACTGATGCCCAGCCAGGATCTACTGACCCGCGGATTCCAGCGAAAACGAGAAAAAAAGAAGGAAAAAAACAGTGAGGTATCATTTTGACGATCACATTCCGGCAACACAGAATTGAAACTCTTTGGTGGAAGTATCGTATTTCAGGTACACGTGCCAAATCTACCGTCGAATTAACATGGTACAGCGCAATAAAAAAAAAAAGGAACACAAAAAGGTAGCGTCCGTGATATAAGTGTTTCGAGTGACTGCAGTTTAGGTCGACTGTTCACTGTTACTGCAGGAAAGAACAAGAGGGATGGCAGATCACTCAGAAGGGCGTAGTTATGACTGTCTGCTTTTTACACCATGCATGGCCAAGCGCGGCTTTAAAAGAACGAGCATTTAATTAAGGTAAAGTTATGACACCCACAGTGAAGCAATCCTTACCTGGAACTCTCTTAATATTATACACGTGCGTGGACGTATAAGCCATGAACACAAGTAATGTTATTGTAACTGCTGCAGCATTCACAAATAACGCTGTGTGGGACGTGTGTTTTGTTCAAACTCGCCATACAGGATGGGAAATATTTAGAAAATGACGCACGTATAAAGACCATAGCCGTGTGTGTGTGTGTGTGTGTGTGTGTGTGTGTGTGTGTGTGTGTGTGTGTAACTCGTCTGATGGCAAATTTGCCTCCCACACAAAATAAAAGTATATCAGCAACAACAACAATAATAACTTCAACAACGATAACAAAAACATCGACAACAACGAGAACGGTAGCAATGACAACGGCAACAACGACAATAACAACAACAACAACACAACAACAAAAACAACAACAGGGCTAGCAGTACCAGCATTAACAACAACAATTGCTATTACAACAACAGCGGGTATACACACATATAAGTAATGATGTATGGTAAAGTAATAGCATTATAGTGATAGTAAAAGTAGTAGTAGTAGTAGTAGTAGTAGTAGTAGTAGTAGTAGTAGTAGTAGTAGTAGTAGTAGTAGTAGTAGTAGTAGTAATAATAATAATAATAATAATAATAATAATACTACTACTACTACTACTACTAATAATAATAATAATAATAATAATAATAATAATAATAATAATAATAATAATAATAATAATAATAATAACAACAACGACAACAACAATATACCAGCAATAATGATACACTTCAAAGTTTTTCTTGGTGCAAACACGCAACACCGCAGGAGGGAGGAAGCGTGCAGCCCTCCCACACGCAAATGACCTGTCTAAAATAAGTTATTCTCGCTGTTCATCAAATGCAACTTTCACCTCGTGGCTTCGGACTTGGAAGGAAAAACAGGGAGCATAACACGAGCCTTCCATGAACATCATCATAAGTAAATTCTTCCCATCATGTTCTCTAATCATACATGTGTCAGTCATCGTTTATGAGCGATAGGTTTGCATCACTTACTATCATTTGCGAATGTTGCTAAAGCTTGCCTCATTCCCAAAGCCTATATCTATCACTCTTTATCATCACTTGCAGCAAATCAATTCAACTCGTCGTTTTCTGAATAGCTGAAAAAAATTGAAATATAGGCATCAACCCCTTCAGTACTGGAACGTATTTCTACCTTGAGTTTTGGGTGTGATTATACGATCTTATTGACATTAGGAAGGGTCTATGGAGGTCAGAAGATTAATGGCCACAGTCCTCACTGTTTTAGTCCCTACATGAGTTTTAGAAGCTGTATAAAATCACCAAATAGAAGCTAGATGGATAGAAAAATGCGTCATGGTACTGAAGGGGTCAAAAATGATTGGGTATCGACAAGACACTCATGGCACACACCAACCGACCAATTAGCATAGCAAACATTTTTATTTTGCCTTAAGTATTCCTTCCTGCACATCCATTTCCCTCTAAAGACAGCATACTACTGGATTAATCACCATCCAACAAGCCGTGACATATGTTCGTGTGCCAGATGGTGCATGAGAGAGAGAGAGAGAGAGAGAGAGAGAGAGAGAGAGAGAGAGAGAGAGAGAGAGAGAGAGAGAGAGAGAGAGAGAGAGAGAGAGAGAGAGAGAGAGAGAGAGAGAGAGAGAGAGAGAGAGAGAGAGAGAGAGAGAGAGAGAGAGAGAGAGAGAGAGAGAGAGAGAGAGAGAGAGAGAGAGAGAGAGAGAGAGAGAGAGAGAGAGAGAATCATGAAAGTTTATTAAGACAGTTTCAATAAAGTGAAACGATGAGATGATACGATGACCTTGAAAATAAAGTTATAGTGTTCGCCTCAATTTACTCCAGAGCCAAAGAGAAAGTCAAACGTCTCCAGAGGGAAAATCCAATACTTAAAAAAACATAAAATTAGGGAGCATGACAAAATGCAGCATCAGTCTCGCTACCATCGCATGCCCCAATTAGCCGCAAACTGGATGTGTGTCTGCTGCTCTCCTCCCTCCAAAAAAAAATATGTTAAGAGGAAGGTATCTGTGAAGATGGCGAAAAATATTTGTGAAGATGGCGAAAAAAGATCACACACACACACACACACACACACACACACACACACACACACACACACACACACACACACACGCTATATGTATATTTTTTGTGTGTGTATACATTTTATATATATATATATATATATATATATATATATATATATATATATATATATATATATATATATATATATATATTCTTATATCGTTCCCCTTCGACCTGTTCATTCCCTCATGTGACAGTGCGTCCTTAACAGCAACTTGGATGCCCGTTATGAACACCGCGGCCACCCTGTTAATACTTTGACTGTTGTGACTTCTCAAGTTTAGTTAATTGATCTGGTGCAAGTTCAGGAGAATAGACTCGAAGTCCATTAATGCCAAAAATGATAAAAAGATAAAGATTAATTATTCTATTTTTTCAGTAACTGGTTTTATTTTTGCTGAGTAAAACAGTCAAGTCTTACAGTTATGAACACTCAGAGTTAATACACTTCCACCAATCAGTCTTTATAGAAAATAGTGTTCTACGCAGTATTGTCATGATCTTAGAGTAGAAAGAAAAGTTTCACCTTTAATTACTTCTAGAAAAACTTGTATAGTGTAAAACCAATTAGCTGAGAAAAGTGGAACAGCATAAAGCAAAGTTCTTTTTACACATGATGACGCTCAGACAATATTCAGAGTGAGTGCAGAAAGGTGTCCTGCAACGAATTCTTGGGTTCTTACTCTGAAAATGTTAGGACGCTTTTTTTTATACGCAACTTGTGGCAATCAAGAAAAGAGTACAAATTAATCACCTAATTATAATTCAACTCTACCGGTAAGAATACCTAATGTTTACCATAAATGGCAGTCACGTTAATACCATATTATGTTAGCAACAACAATGCAATGATTTGTAGTCTTTATTTTCAATGGTGAAGTGAAACGAGTTTCATATGTCATATTAATAAGTTGACTCACTGGTTTGCATAGTGACAGCCATGCAAAACACTTCTTAATTCTAATGTCATGTACACTAGAGTGCTTGGAAGGGCGGAGCGACCTCAAGAACCTAACGGGGAAGACCCAGGCATCACTTCCGGTCTGGTGTTGCTCCTTTGTCATAATAATATCTATTTTGTTACCTTGGCATTCTCTCTCTCTCTCTCTCTCTCTCTCTCTCTCTCTCTCTCTCTCTCTCTCTCTCTCTCTCTCTCTGCGTTATTGCACAAGGTGTTGGCCACACGGTCACCTCAATATCCGTGGGTCTCCACACAAGCCTCTCGACGATGCAATTACAGGGATGACCCGAGGCGCCGCCACCCGCAGCCGGCTGCTCGCACCTTAATAACACGTCTGCTCACTCGTCTGTGATTTATTATTCACGCGAGGGACATTCGCTCTGTCTGCATGAATGTAACCGTTTTGAGAGCATATCTCTTTCTTTTCTTAACATTTGCACACTTTCTGTGTTATTTAACTAACCAGTAGGATAGCAGGATGAAACGCCTAAAGTTCTGTTGCGATCACATGGATGTCATGAACACAACTTCATGAACAGGATCATATTTCAAACACTTAAGTCAAATAGAATGAAGATATTTAATTACCTGCGACACTTCAAAGGCAGCACAGCAATGCTCATCCACTCCTTGCTCCCATGCAGGTCGTCTTAATAAGAATACCATTCTCTCTCTTTCTCTTTACAACCCTCCACATGCAGTACTGCAATGTTCGTTCCCTGTTTTCATGCATGGCACCTGAACAGGAATACGTTTTACAGCCAGTACTGCGATATTGACCCTTTGTCTTCATGCATGACGCCTTAATAAGAAAAGCCTTTATTCTCTACGACCCTCCACAGACAGCTTGGCAATTTTTACCCTTTGTCTTTATACATGACACAACGATGATTGTACAACATCTCTGGCGATCACTGCACAGTGCACAGCATCCACCAGTCCATCTGACAATGTAGTCTCATCGCTATTCAAATAAAACACCACGATAAAACTTGTTCATCAATCAGTAATTACGTTTTATTCAGTTATCAAAATAAGAAATCGAATGTTTCAGTGGACTTCAGACATCTTTGAACATTGGAAAGTAATGCTATACAAACTTAACTTTTGGTGTCCTAAGTATATTGAGATAGTTAAAATTAATATGTTTCGAACTTAAAGAAATGAAAAGGCAACGTATGAGAGAGAGAGAGAGAGAGAGAGAGAGAGAGAGAGAGAGAGAGAGAGAGAGAGAGAGAGAGAGAGAGAGAGAGAGAGAGAGAGAGAGAGAGAGAGAGAGAGAGAGAGAGAGAGAGAGAAGAGGATTGCATCACATGTATCATCAAAAAATAGTCAAAAAATCATAAACAGCAATAAGTAACACAAAGATCCGGCCTGTATACTCATACTTCCACAGACACTATCAGGTTTTCATGAATGTACTTGCACACAAAATAGTAGGGACGGAGGAGACGCCCTAGCAACAAGCAGTACAGCGTCATGGGGAGACTAGACAGAGAGGAGATCCCAGGAACAGAGCTGGACACGCCCTACGGATAGCCAATCACCGACAGAGGGCAACGTGCAGGTTTCGGAGTCGGATAGCGCTTCACCTCCAGGGAGCAGCGCTATGATGCTAATTACTCTTCCACAAGAAGAAGTGTGCTTCTTAAGATAATGATCTTACCCAACAACTTTCGCGAGCAAGTAATTACAAGTTAGTGGGCTGTAATGCCAAGCCTGTAATCAGAATAGGGGACAAGATAGTGTCTTCACTGAAAAAAGAAAAAGCTCATCGATTTACATCAAGGCAGTGAAAGAGCCAGAAGCTAAAGTTGTTGACTTTCATCCCCTCATAGAGAGTGTGTGAGGAGGCGAGCGCTGAATGGAACTTGTGGTCGGAACTTCAGCGATCTGGCGTCTTGTGGCAAATGGTCAGTAATGTAGGGATGTTTACAATATATATATATATATATATATATATATATATATATATATATATATATATATATATATATATATATATATATATATATATAAACAAGTGAATATCAGAAAACTTCCTTGCACAGTGCTCTTTTTTTAAGATTGCAAAATTAAGTTCTACATACCTCCTTACTTATATACATCATCTCTGAATTGCACCAAAATTATTCATTTGCTAGTATTGCTATATATCTTTACATAGGTATGCATCACCGAGATGTGAACAGTAAACATTCAGGGAGATCTTTACTCACTGATGCTCTCGTGAGACGCTCCATTACTCCATACTTTCGTTACAAAACAATAGAAATAATCCACAGAACTGAAAAAACTCATTCATTTTCTCCTAATCTTCACTAGAATATAAACACAGATGAATAGTGATATCTCAGTACAATGGAAAGGACTGTGGAGTGCAGCAAGGTGAGCCTCTAGCCTCACCCTGACAAGCCTCCCAGATCGCAAAAGTTTGGAGTAAAGCCGCTCATCAGGGAGAGAGCTGCGTCACGGTCTGCTCCATTATAACTTTGGTGCAGTTCCAGTCCTCTTGTATTTGTTATTGTCTGCTATCTCTCTCTTACCTAAACCAACCAACAATTACTTAAGTTTGTATTGGGAAAACTCTACTCATATAATACCTCAGGAAGACGATGCCTGACGGTCTTAATGGGCGCACTGCCACACTGCGCTTGGGGAAGGTGAGACTGTGCTAAGTATTGCCTGTCACCAAGGATTCAAAGCTTTGCCTCTACTTTCCCTATTTGCAATTTCTCTCTCTCTCTCTCTCTCTCTCTCTCTCTCTCTCTCTCTCTCTCTCTCTCTCTCTCTCTCTCTCTCTCTCTCTCTGTGTGTGTGTGTGTGTGTGTGTGTGTGTGTGTGTGTGTGTGTGTGTGTGTGTGTGTGTGTGTGTGTGTGTGTGTGTGTGTGTGTGTGTGTGTGTGTGTGTGTTGGTGGGTGGGGGAATATTAAAACAGAAAATTGAAAAAGCTGACCAAGACAAAATTAACTCAGAAAGAGAAAGTAATGAATACAAAATTTATAATTGTTGCCAAAGAAAAAGTAAAACAACAGGTGATTTCAAGTTACAAGTTGTGATATCCGAGTAGTCCTCTGATTTTACACTTTCTTGCTCATTTGATTAAAGTATACCACTGTTTTCAGAAGTTTCTACTTATTTTCTCTTTGTGTGTGTGAGAGTTGTTAAGGACACACTCATGAAGCACGACAAGCAACACGCCACTTTCTCGGCACGTATCAGTAACGCCGCGTCCTGCTGGTGTGCCAGTCTTTACTAGTACAAGATGAACTGATCAACTGCATGGCATCATAGTTGGGCTTGCCATCGCCTTGCACTAGTTCATATAGCCTTTTCTGCAGTTTTTCTTCACGCTGCTAAGTTAAATGCACTGGTACAACACTGAGATTTTGCTATTTCTAGCAACTTTCTGAGTTTTGCAAAAAAAAAGATTAAGAAAGGGAACTTTGAGTTCAGACGAGGATTCTTGACGTCAGTCACATGTCCATAAAGAGCAGGGAGTGACATAAGCGGTAGCATACGAGCCATATCATATTTACAGTGAAATTACTGCAATGGATTTAAGAATTTAATTCGATACTCCTCAAGTAAGTACATCATACACCGACTGACCGATAAGGTAACAGATAAGCAAAGCTCACACATGCTTAGACAGATATTATGTAATCAATGCGGTGCAAGACCTTATTCGGATATTCATATCATTTAGGAGACCAAGTTGTGTGTGTGTGTGTGTGTGTGTGTGTGTGTGTGTGTGTGTGTGTGTGTGTGTGTGTGTGTGTGTGTGTGTGTGTGTGTGTGTGTGTGTGCGCGCGCGCGCAATGCTAACGGTGCCTGGTGAGCTTCCAGTGTTTTGCTTCCTTTCCCTCCTCAGCCAGGCGCCAGTCTCTGCCCCTGGCGTCATCCCAATCCCCTCCCATCCTTACTCTCTCACCAGTAATCAGGTTTGAAAGGCACGAGGCTGGTCGTCATTAATCAGGGCGCGACGCACAGCGCTAATGGCTCCTGACCTAAATACCTCCCTGCGGAGCACTGATGGCCCAAGAAATCATTACTGCTAACGATCATTAGTCTGCAGGTTCACGGGGAAGTGAGCTCCTCTGCAGGACGCGGGGGACGCTGCCCATACTTCACCAGTCTCACGCCTCAACACTGTACCAACACATTTTTTTTTTCTATTTCATTCTAATACAAAATTAAACGTACAAATAACTAGTGTACCCTCATAAGCACTCATCAAAGGATATTGTGACATCTGAGTATACAGCTTGAATTGTGAATTTGTGATGTTTAGAAACTATTTCTATGTGTGTGTGTGTGTGTGTGTGTGTGTGTGTGTGTGTGTGTGTGTGTGTGTGTGGGTGGGTAGGTGTGCTTGAACGGGATAGGACTACGTTCGTAAGGAATTATACTGCAGGGAATCTGTTCTAATGAGGAATCATGGCCAAGAATGTCGATCCATTTAAACCATGAAACAAAATGAGAACCGTCGGTCTATTTATAGCCAATTCTAGATTCCAATATTCCTTCAGCCAGTTTTTTTTTTTTTTTTTTTTTTTACCCAATGTTGAATTATCAAGATTTACTTCTCGGCACACATTCCGTTTCCACTTTATAATACAAAGCCTTCTACGGGTAACATTTAGACAGTCTTTCATTGCTGACTAAACTTTTACTCTTCCGAATCACAGTGTTAAAATAAAAAAATGAATCTTTACACTGTAGGCTGTTTTTTTTTTCGCATCGCCTTTAAAGTAAAAGAAAATGCAACAAACTAAAAGATGGACACCCGTCGATGTAAGAAATCCTTCTAGCATGTTTATTTCATCAATCTTTTTAATACCGACTTTCAGAAGTAGCATGTATTTATTGTTCCTGGCAAAGAGAGAGAGAGAGAGAGAGAGAGAGAGAGAGAGAGAGAGAGAGAGAGAGAGAGAGAGAGAGAGAGAGAGAGAGAGAGAGAGAGAGAATTTCAAGCTATTAACAAATAAATGTTATTCCATGCACATATTCTCTTTATAAGTAGTACCAGTTCCATTACCAGCAGCACCTCATCAAACACAGGCCTGCCGGTGGCACCACACAGCACACTCACGATTTCGTAGTTACACATGACAATGTTTTATTTTTAATTGCATTTTTCTCTCAGGCTTTCAGAGCACTAGTCGGCTTTGTTCGTAAAGGTTTGGATGTTGGCCCCTCTGCCCTCCCACACCATCCCGTGTTGGCTCAAATATGAATTTTTTAAGTGACTCCTACTGTCCCTCCTGCTGCCCACACGGAGAAAGGCTTGCTGGTAGCTTCGTGATGGGTGATGCGACCCCAGCTTACGGTGGAACTAGAACGATGACTACGAAATCATACTTTCCGTGCAAAGTGGACACCCTACCATCTTTTTCATATGCCTTTCCTTCATTTCTTTCACTTAACATCTAAACAGACTGACAGACGATCCATTCAAAGCCAGAAAGCATCTACGAACATACACTTTCCTCAGCGATATGCACCATCATAAAATATGTCAACTTGCATACGTAGACAAGATAGATATGACAAGAAATCTCCACAATATTGTACAACGGATAAATAAGAGAAGCTTGAAAAAATTTTGGTTCCAGCAGACAGACAAAATGGTTGAATACAAAACATGAACCAGCTTCTAGAAGGGGAGTTATATTACCATACAAAAAGACCCCCACCTCGTAGCACCCATTTCTGAAAGTTGAAACTGCATCTCCGGCGTCTCACTCAGCGTCACACAAAGCATGACTGTGAACCACCTGCCTTTTCACATATATGCATCTCAACAAAGTACACGAGCACGACAACAGCCTGGTCTGTGCACGAGTAGGTAACAGAGCCAGTTATTTTCTTAAGTGCAAGTCTACTTTCCCTTGAAAAAGGGACACACCTCTCTGCTCAATGTATGTTATGGCTGCTATTACTTCTTTGTTCGTTGCAGCAGTAGTAGTAGTAGTAGTAGTAGTAGTAGTAGTAGTAGTAGTAGTAGTAGTAGTAGTAGTAGTAGTAGTAGTAGTAGTAGTAGTAGTAGTAGTAGTAGTAGTAGTAGTAGTAGTAGTAGTAGTAGTAGTAGTAGTAGTAGTAGTAGTAGTAGTAGTAGTAGTAGTAGTAGTAGTAGTAGTAGTAGTAGTGGTGGTGGTGGTGGTGGTGGTGGTGGTGGTGGTGGTGGTGGTGGTGGTGGTGGTGGTGGTGGTGGTGGTAGTAGTAGTAGTAGTAGTAATTTGTTGTTGTAATTGTTGTTTTCTGGATACTTCCCAATATTCCTTCCTCCCAAATATTTACACAATTTTTAATGAGACACCAGGTATTGTAGGCCTTCTCCAGTCCCAAGAATACTATGTGCTTCTGTTTTTCATTGTACTTTTCCATCAGCTTTCTTAGCACAAACACAGCTCTCTAACCCGACCTTCATTCACGCCGCTCCTCTCTTACAGACGTTTCTTTAATGGTCCCTCTGCTTATCATCCATTCCGACATCTTTATAGTGTTGAAGGAAAGTTTTACTCCACTGTAATTAACATCACCCTGCAATTAAAACAGTCCTGTATATTACTTTTCTCTTATATATATATATATATATATATATATATATATATATATATATATATATATATATATATATATATATATATATATATATATATATATATACATTACCTCTCTACTTCAAAGATATTAATTGGGTTTTTTTATTTAATCTATTAGTATTTTTTTTTTCATAAATGTTACTCCTGACTTCACTGAGGCTCCTCCACACTTGCATTGCTACTTCATTTGTTCCATTCTGTACCACTCTTCATTTCCTTCAGTGATCACTAACTTCCTCCTTTCTTCTGATACTTGAGTTTACACCTTGGATCTGAGGCTCTGGACTCCATTCTCACCGGCCACTCTTGAATTTCCTTTATATATATATATATATATATATATATATATATATATATATATATATATATATATATATATATATATATATATATATATATATATATATATATATATATATATATATATATATATATATTATTCTTTTTTCAAAATATCCCTTTTACCTTTTGATCTTATCTTAGTTACCTATGACCCTTTCAGTTTCATCTTTTATCTATTTCATTTTCTTGTCGTTCTACCTAGCATTCTTTCTTTTCCGTGTGTTTGCAGCTCTTCATACTCTTCATTCAATATATGTTCTTCTCTCTACTGCCTGCTTTACTTCCATTTTACAATCCACAGTATTTTTTCTTCTTGTTCCTTCTCTTTTCGTCCACACTTATCTCATTTTCTTCTTTATATCCTTCTTGGCTTTCACCAACCTCTTCACTTCGTTGCTTCACCAGCACCACTTCTTCTTATCTCCACAAGTTATTTTCCGGATGTTCTGCCCAGCACTTCCTCAACCACTTTCTTTATCACTCTCCTGTTGTGCTTCCACCACTCCTGCACCTGCTCAGGTAATCTTCATTCCTTCAACATTTCCTCTTTAAGCTTCCATCTCACACCTTCCTCTTTCAGTTTCCACCATTTGGTTTTCAGTAAACTTTATACATTTATTTACATCCCCAGCTTACATGCACTTTCTTGGTCATTTCTGTACCTTCCCACACACCCGTTCAAATACTATTATCAGTCTTTCTTCTGTTGGTATCTCTTCGAGTTCTCCATTTATTCTTTTCCCACAAGATAATGTTTCTTCCTCAACACAATCCACCTGGGAGACTTTGGCACTCACTATGTTTAAAATTTTCTCTTCGAGCAGCAGTTTGATGTTTATCGTTCTTTCATTTGTTCTCCTTAAACTTACTTACTACCTTACTTTTTTCAGGCTTTTAGATAAAACATTCCTTTTCAATTCAATGTTTTTTTTTTTTTTTTTTTTTGTTCCATAACAGATACTCAAGTGACGATGCAATAAGACGCGGCCTGATGATGATGATAGACTTTTATTGTGTATAAATTCACGCCTATATAGTTCACTAATCAGTCTAACGTGGATTCGGGTAGGCAAAGCAGGCATGAGTCATGACCCAGCTGTTCAGTTCTCACACGCCGCAGAATAATTATGGACGTACACATACATTATTAGCTCAACCATCATTAATATTCACTCTAACCAATTAAAAATTCAGTTTATCGTTGGCGAATTACATTATGTTATGTAGAAAGTAACAAGCTTGTAGCAGAAAGCGCAAATCTACATGTAGCTAATAGTACTCTTTATGGAAAGCCTCCATTATAGGGATCTCTTCCAGTGTACGCCAGCCAGCCAGTCATCCAGTTTACCAAGGCAAGGGAGGGGTGGAATCCGAGTAATTATGAATATTTCCTCAACTTTTTACCGCCAAGAGCGTCTGTTTGCCGCTACTATGTACGAGTAAGTACGCTGTCACACCCGCCACAACTAGCAACGACCAAACACCTCTTCCAAATCAATGACACACACACACACAGTGCACCAAACTTTACACTCGTTATCTTATCAACACGCTCATACACATCACTCTCGGACGAATATCGCAGTCAACATGGGGCAGCCAGTGGTGGTGGTTGTGTTGGTTGCGTGTCTCCTCCCCTTAGCACAATCACAAGCCGTAAGTATGCGTACTGTAAAATACAAACACACAGAAAAATCAACACGAGGGAAAGCTTTCAATACAGGAGGAGTGCTTTCATTGAGTAAAACGAAAGAGAAAATGAAAGAGAAAGTAAACAAAAGGACACTGACCCGGATGACAGGAGTGAGTGGTGCGAGACGGGAGATTCTTTGCCATGTAATGGAGTGTGACTCATTCCGTGACGCGCTATGTTGTGTAAACTCAAAGAAAAAAAGTAAATAAATAAAAAGTGTATGGTGACGTATATGAGTACTAGAGGACATCAGTCATGCAGCAGAATTCGTCTTTTCATTAGAGCAAAGACGAAATAGACTACAAAACCATAACAAACAGATAGTTTCAGCTGTTTCTACTGGAACAAAGACGTGGATTTTAACTTACTGTGTTACTTTTGTTATCACAGAGACACGTCTTTTGCTTTCCTGTGACATATAAACGCCTTTCAGCCAAAGAACACAAAGCAATATTTTTTTTTCATTAATTTTGAACGCACTAAGTCACTCTTACTATATTAAAACAACATTTCGTTTCTTTTACTTTATCTAATGATTTGTCTATTTTCACGTACATATACACTTATTTTAATCTAATTCATGTGTGTGTGTGTGTGTGTGTGTGTGTGTGTGTGTGTGTGTGTGTGTTACAGCTGCATATCTTGCACTGGTAAGTTAAACTGTTCTGTAAATGTTTGGCTCATGTGTATTTTCTTCCACGTTTCAGTTTAAAAAATGTGAGACGGCAGATTATCCCCCAGACAAGCAGTGAGTACAGGATGTGTGTGTGTGTGTGTGTGTGTGTGTGTGTGTGTGTGTGTGTGTGTGTGTGTGTGTGTGTGTGTGTGTGTGTGTGTGTGTGTGTGTGTGTGTGTGTGTGTGTGTGTGTGTGTGTGTGTGTGTGTGTGTGTGTGTGTGTGTGTGTGTGTGTGTGTGTGTGTGTGTGTGTGTGTGTGTGTGTGTGTGTGTGTGTGGTGCATTAAAATATAAGGAAAGGACACATAAAAGTTAGTATATTTTGAACGTATACTAGTACATTGCACAATACATGATAGTGAAAGCAAACACTCATTTATCTTGCTTGACGCCCACTTGATAAAGTTACTGTCCCTGATTAGCGAGTGATGCATATCTCATTTGCAGTGCGTATCAAATGTGAGTCAACAATAGTTTCGTTGGTAATAATTTGTTCCAGGTCTCCCCTTTATCATTTCCTTCTCACGTTACACATGAGACAAGAAAGCTCCTCCTCACACATCTAACATGCAGTAATATTGGTGGAGATAATAAAAATATGATCATAAATAAAAGCAATTCTCCATAAGAGCAGCAACAGCAAACACTGCCTGAACACTATAACTGAATGCACACAATGCTCTTCAGTAAGTGATATGCTGCGTGAAAACAAACTTATAAGGTAAAGAAGACTCGACGGTCCTCTTGTGGCCTCCCAGTGAACGAGAGCAGCACAGACGACCCACTCAGAGGCAAGCGACACTCACGGAATATGAAACCTGCGAACTGGCCCTCCAGAATAGGTTCCCCTTTCGTAATGGTCGACGATTGCCTCTGACATCTCCCCCTTTCGAAAAATACTGAACCGACGCTATTGTGTGTGTGTGTGTGTGTGTGTGTGTGTGTGTGTGTGTGTGTGTGTGTGTGTGTGTGTGTGTGTGTGTGTGTGTGTGTGTTTTCGCGAAAGCATGGTATGTATATAATGACTGACTAAGGCGATTGGGAGAGAGAGAGAGAGAGAGAGAGAGAGAGAGAGAGAGAGAGAGAGAGAGAGAGAGAGAGAGAGAGAGAGAGAGAGAGAAAGACAGACAGAAGACAGAAGACAGAGACAGAAAGAAGAAAGAAGAAAGAAAGAAGGAAAGAAAGAAAAAGAAAGAAAGAGAAAGAAGAAAGAGAGAGAGAGAGAGAGAGAGAGAGAGAGAGAGAGAGAGAGAGAGAGAGAGAGAGAGAGAGAGAGAGAGAGAGAGAGAGAGAGAGAGAGAGAGAGAGAGTTTATCCAATAATGTGGCACCGATGACTTGCTCCCATAACTGCCTGCAGGGATGAAGTGCCACTGTATCGGGTGGACCTGGACCGGCAGCCGCGGGACCGATGGACTCCACTCGTACAAGACAAAGGGGCTCAGGTGTGTGTGTGTGTGTGTGTGTGTGTGTGTGTGTGTGTGTGTGTGTGTGTGTGTGTGTGTGTGGAAAAGTCAGATGTATGTTTCGAATTCTCAAAGGTTCACATGTTTATTGTAGTGTTTTAGACCAGATATCCCTGAATTAATTAGTATACTTTGGTCAAATATTGGTGGTATAATGTTGGTCGCGGTTTGTGGTGTTGGGAATCATGTGGTGTTAGTGGTGTGATCTTGGAAGGGATGTAGTGATGGACGTGGTAGTGGAATTGCTTAAGAAATCGTGTAATGTTAGAAATGGTGTTGTGTTGCAAGTGATGTGGTGTTGGAAGCATGTGTAAAGTTTGTGGTAGTGACAGAAGTGGTGTAGCGTAGATGGTAAGTGCTGTTGGAGGGTGTAAGGATGGTAAAAAAAAAAAAAAAAAAAAAAAAAAAAGTGTGGCGCAGTGCTGGAGGCGAGGTGGCGATGTACCGTGCGTTCAAGCAGAGAATTGTGTTCCCCCAACAGATGGAGGCGCTGATAGATGACGTGACGCAGCTTGTCCAAAAACTCTTCGGGGAAAGAGTCCTCCAGTTTCTTCTCAGCAGTCTCTCAGAGGTAAGATCTCATTGTGAGACTCAATCGAGACATTATTCCCTTTAATTTCAATGTGCTGTTATCTTGCAATACTTTAACAATCTTGTACACTGTTTACTACACTAACGCCCGTATTAAATCGAGGTTCGGAGTATGAGTAACACATTATACTCAACTCGGCTGTTTAAAATTTCTCCTCAAGCATTCTAATCTATGGATGATTTTCTCACAAACCTTGACAGTTAAGTCATTCTCAGTGAATCAGATGACTTTATATCAAGAAGAAAAGTTCAACATAATTGAGTGTAGAGGATCATTTTACTAATAGCAATGACTACAAAGCGTAGATCATCCTTGCATAGGTGTGTTTAGCACGCACGTTTGTCTCTTTCAGGTGACCTCCACTCTGCCTGAGCCATATAAGGAGGAAATTGAAGGTATTTCCTCAGCTACCGGGTTACCAGTCAGTACAGTGACATTGTACAATATATTCTACGAGATCTTTACTTTCTGCACCTCACTGGTGGTTCAGGACCCTGCCGGCCATCTGTATCACGCCAGGAATTTGGACACAGGAGTGCTCTTAGGGTTGGTATCTTTTGGTCTTGTCACACACACAACACGTTCAGTCCTCTTGCTAAAGAGGAGCAGTGGTCGGTCGCTGTCAGTGGAAAATTCCATCTCAACCAGAAAGAGACTCCAACTCGCACCTCTCGAATGACGAGCAAAGACACCCTTCGATGAACGATACTTGTGTAATAATAATAATGATAATATACGGTTTATTAGTTTGGCAGTGCAACAAAAAATTTACACTGAAAATATAAAGGGGGGACATTAAAACAATGAAATGCTTTACCTAACTATAGATCTAACTTAACCAAGAATTTACTTATTGATTTATTTATTTATGGCTCGCACCATAGTGTGTGTGTGTGTGTGTGTGTGTGTGTGTGTGTGTGTGTGTGTGTGTGTGTGTGTGTGTGTGTGTGTGTGTGTGTGTGTGTGTACCTAAAGGCCGACATGTTCCACCAGGTGGGACGCACAAAACCACACCTGGAAGGTCGCCGAGTTACTGCAGCCGCTCACCGTGCGGTTGCAGTGGACACAGGGCGGTATTACTGTCTTTGAGTCCCTGAGCTTTGCCGGCTACATAGGCGTGCTGACTGGTGTTAAGAAGGTGAGTTATTCACCACGTGTGCATGGTGTGTCCATAATGGACTTGTACGTATGTAGTACATTATATTTAGTTCTCCAGTTGTAAGTACTTCAACCTGTTCTTGCCAACAGGACAGCTTCACATTCTCTCTGAACAAAAGGTTCGCCCTTAACGGAGGCTTCATTGGCTTGCTGGAGTGGATGCTGTTCAACGACCGCGACCAGCGGTAAGTGCGTGAAGCTTATGTTCTTATATTTCTATTAATTTTACGAGCTTTCTTATTGGTTTCACAGAAAGCAGACTTATAAAAAACACGAAATAGAATGTGGTAGAGATAATTTCAGTTACGCAGTACGTACTACTTTTATTCATAGAGGGATGCAATAAAATGTTTTCAGTTTGTCGAGTACATATGCATGTCTGTTTAGCATGAACAGAAGTTGCAAGGGAACTCTGGATCGTTAACTTGTCCGCCAACAGCTGGGTGTCATTCCTCACGAGGGAGGTGATGGAGACGGCCACCACCTACCAGGAGGCAAGTGATGCCCTCTCCAGCCCCCGCCTGCTGGCTCCAGTCTACTTCATCCTGGCAGGCACTCAGCCTGGCGAGGTTTGCTATTTAAAGTGTATCACATAAACTCCTGTACATAAATGGTTTTAAAATGTACACTCTGTAGATAACGCTGTACCCTCTCTCTCTCTCTCTCTCTCTCTCTCTCTCTCTCTCTCTCTCTCTCTCTCTCTCTCTCTCTCTCTCTCTCTCTCTCTCTCTCTCTCATCAACGACTTCCCGCAGGCCTGCATCATCACCAGGGACAGAGACAATTATGACCTGAAGCCATTAGGACGAAACGAGTCCTGGTTTTTGGTACAAACAAACTATGACCACTGGAAGACTCCTCCTTTCTTCGATGACCGCAGGAGTCCTGCCAAACAGTGCCTCACCGCCGCGGGCGTGCAGCACGCCTCTCCTGCCCTGCTGTACAACGTACTCTCCACACGCCCAGTGCTCAACAAGGTGAGTGGAAGACAAAGCAGTTACTCATTACAATGAAGGTGAAAAAATCCTCACTAATAATAGTAGTTACTGTCATGAACGATGTGTTACAGGCAACAGTGTACACGGCTCTCATGGATGTCAGGTCCGGCCAGGTGCACGGCTGGCTGCGCCGCTGTGAGGACCCCTGCTGGCCCTGGTGACTGTGAGGGTCCATGAGCTGAACATGCTGATTTTACTGATCATTGCCTGGACAGTTGATTGTGCTGATCCATGTTGGCAGTGATGATTGTGCTAACAGTGCTGCCCTTTTCCAATGTTCAGACTGCTGATCCATTCAGGCTGTCATGATTGTCCCTTTGACACTGCTAACTGTTTACTGTGATCCCTGCTGGTCTCTCTCGGCCACAAGCTTCACCCCAGAAGTTATCTTAGCTGGCGTGTACTCAACGATTGTTCCACTTTCATCACAAACCTGTGGAATATATTGCGTAGTTTTTTTACTGGTACCACTGGGTGTTGGGTGTGTCCCAGCAATGTCAGTGAATCACGACAATGAAATTCAATGCAAGACCCACATTTTATATAAAAGGAGATAGAACAATATCTCCAAAGAATTCAACGAACTGTCCAATAGGTGTCTGGCTCAATACAGATGCGTAAGAAATAAGTTATTACGTACAGCAAATTCTTCTCGTTATTTTCACAAATCCTGAAACATTTTAATCTTCATATCTATTTCAATTATTATATTCTTTTAAATTCTATAATTTACACTTATTCCCTTATTCATATAGAAGATAATATTCAAAAGTATGATACTAATGATTTATGGCTTGACTTTTCATTAGTAATTTATCATAGTAGCACTATTTTAATCCTAAAATTCAGATACCATCGTCATTTTTTAGTACACTTGTTCACCAGCAGTAGATTTCAAATTGCTCAAGTTTCAATTGTTAGCATCGCCACAGTCCTCTTTCAGACATTCCTTTCTCCTACATGCATGCTGATGTCCTTGTGATCGAAGCTTCATACAATCATATTATCCCTTCATCCATGTATTGATCACTCAACAAACCCTTTAATATCTAATCTCAATCTACTGTTATATTCTTTGATGGCATTCTTTCTCATACCCATTCCCACACATGCTTTACTATCTCTGTATGAACTTTTCAGTTCTTTGTAGCCTTCTAGTTATCTTATCAATATACACTGTTTGCCACAATGTATTTTGTCAGTCACATTATGAGTATGCCTTCTACAATAAAAAAAAAATCAAATAAAAAATGTCACTCTTATTACCTATGCACATTATTACAAATCCAGCACGATCAAGGCAACACAATCTTAACCCTTTAAAATTCGGTCTTCCACAACTTTTTTTTCCCTTTAATCAATCCTTCATTTGGAATTTCTTAGTCAGTTCTTCCACATAAAAATTTTCCTTGTGTGCTGAGTAGAGTTTATTCCTCTATGACATGCGCTGTCCTTGATTTTGCACTTAGGTTCGTCAAGCATTTCAATACAATTTCATTTTCTTCTTTTCACATTCTAAGTTTTATTTATTTGCCTTGAGTATAATATCTAACTTATAAATTAAAGATGGGAACGATTCCGAATTTTTTTCAATAAGCTTTTTGCATGTGTGAGTGTCAACAATGTTGTTAGTCCAATCACATTTTTCAGTCAATGACACCTCAGTCCTTTCAGTTACTTCTTCAGCTAATGAATTCCTTTCTCTCTAAGATGACGTACAGTGACAGTTCGAGGGAGCAGCTTCCCAGTGACTAGTAATGCAGGTCTCTTTATAGGTGGGCAGCACTGTCATGCAATTATCTTTACTTCTTATGTATCCAACGCCTACTCAGAGGTGGAGTTGTGTTTGTGGGCAGAGAGAGACTGAGACGACGTGGACTGCCACAGTCAGGAAGACTGCAAACTTGGCTGTCCTGTCGGCTTTTCCATCACTAGTCCTACATGGTTTGATATCCAGCGAAATGTAACACCACGGTCTGCATGGTGGTCATGAAACACTGCGAGTGACAGTGAAAATAGTGAAGAGTGGCTTAGAAACTCGATGGGCTTTTCAGCTGTTTTGAGGGAAGGCATGTTGATAGTGACTAGAGTATGACTGTTAAAAATGGAGAGGGTTTAGAATGGGATGTAGGAAAATGCAAAAGTGCGACAGGCAGAGTACATAGTGAAACGGATGGGACTGAGTGAACAGAAGGATAAGATGGAACAAAATAATACAATGAAGTGATGTAAGATAGGCAGAGTAGTAGGCGTGTACATAGTGGAGAGTGTGTGGCTGAGTGAATGTGGAGAAAACAGGAATGGAATGGATGGTGTTGTTGCTGCCACCGTGTTGGGAAACAAATGAAAGAATGATTGAAGCTGTGAAGAAATGCATGGAGAAAATGTGGCTCGGTAGATGTAGGAATTAGTATTGTGAAATATGGTGATTGACTGATTGTCTTTTGTCTGCCATTTTTCCCTGCTGGAGTAGCATTAAGACCAAGAGCGAGATAATTTGATTTGTACATGTGTAGATAGATTAATGTGCGGACGGATGGATGAACTGATGTGTGGATGGAAGGGTGACGAAATGAATAATATAACAGATGTATGGATGGATGAATGGATTGTAAGCTGGTGTGTAGATAAATGGTTGGATACGTGGATGAGAGGATGAGTGATGAATGTTTGTGTGAGAGAGAGAGAGAGAGAGAGAGAGAGAGAGAGAGAGAGAGAGAGAGAGAGAATTTAACATGTGATAAGTAATTGTTTTACAAAGAAAAATAAACCTTGCAGGCGCTTTCACCTGATGCACAGTTCATATATCCTTCATTTAAATTCATATGTATTTGTACTGTACATGTTTACATCCACATGCACATGTATATTTACATGTATACATGACCTGGTCCAACCATACATTTGCCCTAAAGACAGCTCCTCACCTCTCATTCAAGTCCACCGAAACTGAAAACACTGTATTATTTAATTTGTATATATATGATTTACCGTCTAAATCTTCGTGCCACGGTATGCCACTACTATAACGAGTCTTTAAAAGTCACATATGGCGGGCGGCCTGGAAACATGGACACAAGATGGAAAATAAGGAGGGTAACTCAGGCGTTCCCATGTATTTTCAATGGGTGGATGTTCATATTTTAGAGGAAGAGCCATCAGCGTACCAATAGCGCGCTGGCTTGACTTTTGTGACGTTATGCCACTTTCTCTTTATTCAACCTTCTTAGAGAAAACAACATCAGGGTACCGTTGCAAGGACTGTCCCCGACTCTACATACAACGGATACGTCCCAGTCTGACAACAACAACAGACTGAGGCCCAAGAAAAGTGAGCACTGAGCAGCAACACTCAACTCCTGCTAACACAATTCACTCAGAAACTGGATATACAAGCTGTAAGTACGCGTCGAGGAGCAGGACAGGAAGAAGAAACTGAGGAGCTGAGAGGAAGCCGAGACCATGAGCAAAGTAAGGTCATCCACATACACCACCATTGACAAGTTACGTTTTGTTTTTCACTACATCATACCAATAGCAGCTCCCTGTGTATTTGTATTCTTGCACACCCCAAAAGGATAATATTGAAATAAAGCTAGCAATCTTCGAGGTTAATGTTTACTGTATCTGCATTCTTATGGTTCCTGAATGTAATGTTCTTAGGACATTAATCTGACCTAGCCTTACCTAACCTAACCTTCCACTACCTAACAACCTAGGTTAGATTAGGCAATGCTAGGTTTGTGTCCCTAAGGAGGTACAAACTATCAATTTCTGGAGATTTTCTGTGGTATCAAAGATGGCTCCTATCTTAATAATAGCAACAGTAGCCTCCCAATTATTTTTTTTGACAGTAAGAGGTGATATTTGGATAAAATTTAGTCTTTCATCATACTCTCACTTCAGGATAAAACTATTTTTTTCTGGTAGTTTTTTACTTGTTTCGAATTCATCTGCAGTTCATTTCTGTTGCAAAGCAGTACTTTTTCATATTTCTCTCCTTCCCCCCAAAAAACACAGACTGTCCCCTCACAAGGTACTGTATTGTGATGAAAATGAAAGAAAAGATTAATGCGCAACAGATAAAAATATACCAGAGGAAAATAGTTTCATTATCATAGTACCATGAAAGTAACAGTAACAAAATTTTGACTGTTACTGCTGTGAAGAGTACTCACTGTCACTGCTGGCAATGCCAACTTATTGAAACTTAGGTTAGGTTAAAAATTAACCTAACCTAACTGAAACAAACATAGTGTAACCTGTTGAGATGAAGACAAATGTGAGTATTGAGTGGTAGGAAAACACAAGTTGAGACAAGGTACTTTATTCTCTAACATTTCGGTCACAAACCACCTTCAGAGAGAGTGTACAGGCAAACGGAAAATGGCAGAGTCAGCCTGCTGGGTGGCTGGGAATGACGCCCATGATTGGCGGAAATCAGAGAGGGTAAGTTCAGCCGCCACCCTCGGTATCTGCACAAAACCTTCCCTGTGGTTGGTGACATTCCCTGTGCTGATGTATGCCGACTCAAGCAGTTTCCTCGTGCTTTTGTCCAATTGATTGTGGAGTATTCTGGCTCCCTCCCAGTTTGGTAAATATCCATGGCTGTCTACGTGAACGACTAGAGAGTTGGAAATACGACCTCCAGCGACACACAACTTCCAACTCTCTAGTCGTTCACGTAGACAGCCATGAACATTTACCAAACTGGGAGGGAGCCAGAATACTCCACAATCAATTGGATAAAAGCACAAGGAAACTGCTTGAGTCAGCATACATCAGCACAGGGAATGTCACCAACCACAGGGAAAGTTTTGTGCGGATACAGAGGGTGGCGGCTAAACTTACCCTCTCTGATTTCCGCCAATCACGAGCCGTCATTCCCAGCCACACGGCAGGCTGACTCGCCAATGCAATATATAAGCTGCTGTTTTCCGTTTGCCTGTACACTCTCTCTGAAGATGGTCTTGTGACCAAAACATTAGAGAATAAAGTACCTTGTCTCAACTTGTGTTTTCCTACCACTCAATACTCACATAGTGTAACCTAGTTGAGGTGACATGCACCACTGATAATCTAACTCAGAACTAATTAACTTTAACCCAATTAAACTGGTTTAATCAAAGCAAACTAGCCTAAACTAACAACACTAAGAAATTAATGTGAAATCATTAGCTACCTTATTTCTCTTTGTAAAATCTGGCAATCCAATGAGAATAAACATCCTGCCCATTCAGACTTTCCATAGACTGATTGAAATCCAGTCACTCCACAAACTGCTCTGATTGGTTAAATTTATTATGTATTATTTTTATTGATCAGTGTATGCATGCTCAAACAAAAGATCCGATCACCTTAGTTGATTTCATGCGTGCACAAATAATGTGGCAATACGCAGATATGAATGAAAACACCTCGGTACCTGTCAGTCCATCACACACACACTAGTGCTGCAGCACATTAGCTATTTCTCCCACAGAAATGGTAAATCTTTGAAAATTGTTTTCATCATTATAAACAATTTGTGATGGGTATGTATGGGTTCAAATTACTCAGAATGAGAAGCTCTATATGATGAGAAGGATAAGAAAACTTATGTTGATTATTGTGAAAGACTGAAAATACTGACATTTGGCCATATTTTAGCTTTCCTCAGCCAGAAACCCTGGTTTCTCACCAGATCCTCAAGATTGTTGAGGGTAAGAGCCAAATATAAAAAAAAAGTATTATGATTTTTTTTTTTTTTTATCTTGCTATTAGCATCCTAACATAACATGATCTTGATGTTACAGGTGATTTGGGATTGCTCCTGAGTCAGGCCTTTGTAACGGCCAATCCTGTAAGGAAAAAGAGAAAAACGACAAACAGAAAACAATCACCAAAATTCACCTTATTGATTCATACATCTAGCACACTACATTTTCTCCAGGAATTCCTTCACAGCTTTAATCATCCTGTCATTTTTGTCTCCAGACAGTCCCAGCAGCAACACCCCATTCTTCTTGTCATCTCTACTCTGGTATTCCCCAATTCCTTCAGCACCACCTGCATCATTTCATTCCTGTCTCTGGCATACTTCACACTCTCCAGCACATGCTCTACCATCTCATCCTCTCCCATGTCACCCATCTGGCACACTTTGCTGCGGGACTTGACCATCTGTAACTCCTTGCATTCACATCCATATACTGTGCCCTCGCTCGGAAGAGAAGGTCACCACCCAGGCTTCCCTTGTCCCACTTTTCATACATCGGGGCCTCTTTCTCTCTGTACCACTAAACCTACATGAGTTGGGTTAGCAGCAAGATCAAGATCATGGCTACTACAATAATAGCAAGGCTGCACTCCTCTTCTTAATACTTAACAACCCTTTACTTTTACAATCTGTTTAATCCAATTTCCTCTGTGTAGTAATATTACACAAATGATAAAGTAAGATTCAAGCTTGTCAGTATGTGGTTTTTCTGATTGATCATTGTTTTACAGCAACAAGTGGTAGCAGGAGGGTCTGGTGTGGCAGGGAAAATGGCAGATTTCAAAGCTCGACTTGCCAAACTCCACACTAAAAGGGTGAGTTTTTTTTTTTTTCTATTGTTATTGATTTAACCATGATTTGTCAAATTATGTTTGGAATGACCAAGGCATAATGTTCAGTTCTGAAGTGGTCATCAGCAATGCTGACATCACAGAAACACCTGAATATTGCATGGCATGAAGTGCATTATCCGCAGACAATTTGATTATTCATTTTCCTTATTGTTTGGTCAGAACTTTCCAGTCAGAGCAGTAAAGAAGACAAAGACTGGACACCAACAGAACAGTTATTGGAGAAGCCAATTCTTGGTAAACAAAATTGTAACAGAGGCTAAGAATAGAGTTTAAAGGGACTTTCCATAGGGTTTACAAGAAGACCTCAGCCACCTTCATAGAACTGGTTGGCCCTCACATTATAAAGGAGGCCACAAGATTCAGGCAGCCATTTGGTGTACCTAAATTCTGAATCTGTTCCATATGTGTGGCTCTACCACTTTTCCTAAGTGTAAAATAATAGGTGTATCTGTTTTGCCTCTTAATTACTTTAAAGGAGTGTAGTTCTGGACCTTGGTAATTTAAAGCATTGAGTAATATGTATTTTCTTGCAGTAAAATAATAAAATCAAATAAATACATGAAAACAAACCTGAAAACACCATTATTTTTGCAGATGGTTCTGATAGTACCATTATCAACAAAGTAATTTGAGATGGTTATGATTCAATACAAGGACTGTTTTCAACCAGTATGCAAGAAAAAAAAATATATACTCTAATATAACATAACATTAAGCAGTACTAAGTGATTAAAAATAAAAATTAATCATGTATTACTGCCATACCACCATACCATACTTCCACAAGATACTTTATCAACCTTGTACAAATTGTTCTTTGTTGTAACGATCTTGGCTGTTGGCACTTTAAAGAATTGTATAGCACCTTAGTACAATGGAGGAGTTCATATGCACTGGCAGAAGTACACTTATGGCTTTTCTTGAAAGTTAAGGCAGTGTGAATGCTAGATTCATCAGGATTGAATATAATTATATATAATTGAAGTCTTGTGCTGCCTTCAATGTGCCACTGAGTGCTAATTTTTTCCAGAATGAGGCCTCAATGCTCAACCACAAGGAGGTAGTGGAGGAAGACCGTCTCAAGAAGATGCCAAAAAATTATGCAAAGAAACGGCAGAGACTGGAAGCAGAGCTTGCCGAGGATCAGCGCAGGGAAGCAGCAGAATCTGAGGTATTGTCAGTAGTATTCTTACCATTGTCATCATCCATCCTATCATACTCTATAAAGTAGTTTAACCTTCAATGCAAGAAAAATAGATATTATATATATATATATATATATATATATATATATATATATATATATATATATATATATATATATTTTTTTTTTTTTTTTTTTTTTCCGGAAAATATTTCTCTTCACAGCATATTATGGTACAGTGATGCACCCAAAAAACTTTGATGCTCAAGAGTAAGAGCAAGTGAATCAAGTACATTTGAATGCACTGGCTTATGAATCTTTTCTTACAACTATTTTGTTTTACTCAAAATCATGCATATAATGAGTTGACATCTAGGAGGTTCACTGTGCATCACTCTCAGATCAGTGTCATGTTATTTTATTCTTTTATTCTATATCATCATCAATGATGGTTTGATGTAAATCAATGCCATTAACTTCCATAATGAGTGAAAATAAACACAGTTTGAGTTTAGATTACTTTTCACGTATAGTTTTCCTTTCTTCTCATGTATTTGTACATTAATACTTTTTCTAGTGATATCTGAGAATATATCATGCATTACAAACTTTTGTCCCGTGTCATAACAATAGAAAGTCACTTTGATGTTAAGTCTATGCTTTTAGCATAGGTAAGTGTTATTGTGATAATGATAACAGGTTGTTGGTTATGCAATAATTATTTTCCTGCATTATTGGATCATTGGTATGATTGATAATTGGGTTCCAAACTAGCAGCAATCAATAATTTTAGTCTTTGGAACATGAGCATTTGCAATTATAACCTTTCAAAAACAAATGTAACTAAAACATTTTTAGTAGTCATCTGCCAAAGAATAGAGTGTTTGAGTTTTTGATTAAAGAAATCACAGCCCCACTTGTGTACATCATCTAACTGACTCTACCAAGTAAATCCATAAGGTACAAAATAAGGTTCTCAATCAGTTTTCTTGAGAAGAGTAACTTTTCACGACCAGAGCTGACAAAGCAGAGAAGAGGTTTGTAGGATCTGTGGTGGTGTTATGAATTCATGTTTAGAGTTTGCATGTAAGAGTTCCAAGCAAATTCTAATTTTCTCTTGTTTTTAGTTTCTTGTAAACCATGATTTTGCAAAATATAAATTTCTTGCAAGACTAATTCACAAAAAAACGCTATTCCACGATTAAAGTCAAAGCCATGGAATAGAGTTGGACAATGCTGTTTATTAGTGAAGATGTGAAATTTTACCTGAAAGCGTAGCATCTTTCCTTTGCTTTACATCAATTTCAGGATTTTTTACTATGAAATGACAGAAAATACTTCTATATTCAACACCAACTTTCACAGTCTCTAAGAGCATTATATTCTATATTCTGTTCTTCAAAATACGTTCCTACAGGAACTTAAATGTTCTGCCGCTGTGGTTACTACAAACCAACTGGTTGTTTGGTCGTTTTTCTTTTTGGCCAACACTATCCTGGACACGTATACTTCAGTTTGACTCATCTGTCACACTATTGCCAGTATCAGAAATTGTGATTTATTGATTTATCAGTTATCAGTTATTAAATTTTGTTCTTTTATAAGGTAAAAGCTTCTATGTCTGCCCCTGCTACAGATGTAATGTACTCGCCATAGCCATCTGAGTATAAAGGCCCACAATGAGTGTGGATACAGAAATCCTGCTTATTTGTGTGAGTGTAGATGCAGATGTAGACAGATCCAGATGCTGGTATGAGTGTCACATAATGACATCTCAGAAATGTAGATGTGAATACTTTCTGGATATGTAATATTATATCATAATCATTAAGAATGTATTCAACACTGCAGCCAGTTCATTATAATTTGTATGATTTGGCAAGTAAGCTCCTGCACAACATATGGAGAGACAGATTTCAAATATGTCTCATATACCCATACAATATAAACTAACTTCTATCTTTATACTCATAATTCATTGCACAGTTTTTTTTTCCATTACACCATCACTGCTTTATAAATATTTCATAATTATTTCTTATAAGTAGATATCAGTTGCACCCTATTCATATAAGATAGTATTTATCAAATCAGATAACCTTAATCTTGCTTTTTTAGGAAATAGAATAAATCAATTCTGCTGCCCACCATATAAGTTTCACTGCTTTCCAGGGTAAAGATTATGACCGCATGAAGCTCCTGAATGTTGGGGCAGATGAGGCAGAGCGCTGGGAGCGGCGAAAGAAGAAGAAGAACCCTGACCAGGGCTTTTCCACCTATGAGGATGCTACCATCAGGTGAGTTGTAAATCTATTCAGTGATCTTGTCCATAATTGTTTCAGAATATATAATACTTTTCATATAGTACAACTCTTTGATTTAGCAGAATTTTCCTATCACATTGCTCTACTGCTATGTAATTCAAAAGATTCCAGTCCAGTACTTTTCCTGAGTGGGAAATGTAGCAGCTTTTTTTCTGCTGTTGTGTTTATGCCCATTCCCTAACAACAGACACCACTATTGTAGCACCTCAAGAACTTCTTTATAAATGGAAAGTTGAAAGACAATTGTGATGTCAATAGGATGATTGGTTAAAGCAGTGAAAGTGCAAGTGAAATTTTTTTTATTTCTGTGAAGGGCAAAGGAATGCCTTGAGACATTCACTGTGGGTGGAAGCAGGAGTTGTATTGCACATGTCAGTTACTACCTGAATTTGTATTTCCATCAGTAGATACATAACTAACCTATTGTCAGTGCCTATATAACTAATCTATTGTCAGTACCTACATCACAAGTATTTGGCACTGATTGCAATAAGATTTAAAATCAAATTAAAGATGTGTCCACATGAATATGATATGGAACACCATGCATAGAAAATTTCACGTGCCAAAAAAGAATTAATAAATTTAAAAAAATAATAATGATAATTCAGAAAGCAGCATCAATGTTTGGCAACCTTCCAACATGTGTAACTCAAGTTATTTTCAAAATATCTTGTTAATATTCTCTCTAATCCAGTTTGTAACAAGTATTTTTTTTTTCTTTTTTCTTTTCAGTCCAAAGTCCAAATTTGAATACTTTTCTAGACAAAATTATAGTTTAATATTTGAATATTTCTGACATGAAAATTACATGTCCCACCAGAATTATGACCAGACATTGCTGGATTTTTTTCCAATAGCATTGTGCTGTACAATGAGGTAGTTCTGTTGCTGTATGCAGAAAATTGGTAGCATCACAGAAAGCAATCACAAAAGCATGTGTGGAGGATTGGACTCTTATCATTGCTTCACTAGCCAGTTGATTCCTGGCTGGGTAGATGTTGCATCAGATTGTCTACTGATTGGCTGCTGAGTGAGCTTTGCTTGATATCACCTCCCTGTCAGCAGCCCCTCTCTACCCTGACCCCCAGTATCTCATGTGTGCACACTCCTGAGCAGCAGGCATAGGGGTGTCAGTAGGAGCAAGGGAACTTAGTTTGTTTTGTGGGATCTTTCTACCTTCTGATGTTGTAAGAGAGTCACATCCACTACCATTCAACAGAGGGAGGATAAAAATAATGTTGTATGCAATAAACTGAGTTTGGCTAAGGATGGCACATGACTGCCTTTCTGTTTTGTAAAAGATTTTGATAATATAAATTCTTTGCTATTTTGTCCATACTTGCAGAATAAATGTTTATTCACTGAAGACAACATCTTATAACATGATTGAGGCATAGTCTCTTTAGAATACCAAGTCTATCCTTATGATATAGCCATGGTAATAGCATGCCTTGGAATTTTGCATTCTTTCGCAATTAGTGCTATAATTTTACTGAAATCTTTCACTGGCTAGATGACAAGTGAAGAATTTGGTTTTCTAAAGATCATCAGGGAAGATTGCATTAGAATTGCTCCACTCTAAAACAGGGTTTTCTTCATTGTGGATATATGCACACTCTTATTTAACATTAGGTGAAAAATATATGACTAAAAAACACCAGCTCTATAATTCTGGTATCTGGAAATTGGAGTGACCTCATACAACATTCCTTGAAAGCATCCAGAAAATCCATTCAGCCCTTGTGTACCATCTAGGCAATGAAAGGATCCGCATCAAAATGTCAGAAATCCACAGAAAAATTATACTGCTAAACATTTGAAACAAAACACAAGAAATGCTTCCATGGCAAAAAAAAAATAAATAAATAAAAACATGTGAATTGAACACAATGGACACAGGATGCTGGGTGTTTACTGCACCAAATAGCTGTGGTATATATACCTGGAGATCGCTTGTGACTCAAATTTTGGATCACAAGTCAAAGCAAAAACTTGACCAAGCAATGGCTTGTGTATCTCAGATTTCTCAGATGTTGGTATGCCCATAACTCAAGGTTCAACTGTGTACAAAAGTAGAATGGATGCTGTGAGTGTGACTAAAGACTCCATGCAAAAATACTTAAGAGTGAGGGAAAGTAAGTATTTTCATAAGCAACCTTGCATCACCACTCCACACTTCCAAGAAAACACAAGTCTGATGTCCTGCTGCCTTGATGCCATGTCCAGTGCTACATTATTGTGCAAGAGTAAGAATAATCATCTTGGAGAGGTTTGGTCTTTTCTCTTGTCTCCAACAAAAAGGAAGAAAAAGATATCAATATTACTTGGTGAACATGCCCTTTAGCAGAAAGATACAGATGCTGCCTCTCATTGCTTACAGATCTTTGGTCTGTAAGAATGGTTTGGTACTGTATATAATATGAGTAGCTGGCTGTAAGGGACCCAGCATCAACCACCATGAAAAGGAGTTAAAATATATTCTATCCTATAATTTTTCCTAAATATTAAACATCATTATTCTACCATAATTAATGAACGTTAGCTGCATGCACAAAGATGTAAGGGAAATTGGAAAATAGAATGCATTTTTAACTCCATTTCACAGTATATGGCTCCTTGTTGCTGCCAGCTTTCCATAGAAGCAAGTTAGTTACCTTTCACTATTTTGCAGTTTCATACACCAAGATTTACTGATGAAGCCATTTAATCATTAGAACTGTCCAGTTAAATCGTCTAACAAATCATAGTATTAACAAACATTTACATGTTTGCACAGTGACCAGCTTGTAAGATGATCAGGAATGCAAAATTGTAGGAAAGTGAAGAACTATTCACCAATTTAAAATTTTTTTTTTCTTTCTGCAGGCAATATAAGCGCCTGATAAACAACAAGAAGATAGACATGGAAGAGTATGAAAGGGAGAAGCAGAGGGTAGGGGAGGATGCATTCTATGGGCATGACAACACCATTGCTATTGGTCTGCACAAGGACTCAAAAGAGGCCATTGATAACATGGTTGATGACCTTGAGAAACAGTAAGTAGCAAGCAGCATTAACAACTGCTCTCTGTTCATCTCTATTGCATGGACCATTCTTCTGTTCTCCAGACATCTCCCTTACACCTAACAGAATCCATTCATTCCTGGTGTGGTTTTCTCCTAGTCTTGCACCTCTCACCTCATTTCTTCACCAGTCACTCATCTTCTAATTATCTTGCCATTTTCATCAGTTGCACTCCTATCAGTTACCTTTACCAATGCTCTATTCCATCTTCCCCATCCGCTATAGTAGTGCAGACTTTGACAGTACGTCCTATTCTGCTTTGTCAGCCATTTTTTTTTCATCATCGGCTCTTCACGTTCTCATTCCTTACATGATCCATATATCTCTCTCTCTCTCAACTCCATACCACATGAACAATAATATTTCTCCTTGATACAACATTCACTTTCTGTTCATTCCCATGTGTTTATGTGTGTTCATTTTCAATTCTCTGATGATTTCCTATTTTGTTTTGATTAGTTAGTTTTCCATTCCAAACTTCACTAAAACATCTTTTCCTCTTTGCAACAGAAGCAACATGCAAAGCAAATCTGCACAATTAAAACTTCATCTTCTGCTTAATTTTTCCCTTTAAAACTATATTTATTACCATCTTTTACAATATTCTCATTTTTTTTTTTTTTTTACACATGCCTCAAACTTTTCTGTCAATTGTCTCATTTTCTTTTCATAATGAGTTATTAGTTATTGCAGGGTTTTATGCAAACAACAACTGATTTAGATTCCCCTTTTTACCATTACCATACATCAGATTCAAAATTATAACTAATATTTTTGCAATCATTTTACATATAAAATTATCCATGTAAAGTATAAGCAACAAAGACAGCACCACAAAACTTCTTCAACAAACAGTAAACTAATTGTCTAAATTCTTTTCCACTCAAATGTATGATCTGATGTTCATGTAAAATAATAATACTAACTAACGATGAAATTTAATGGTTATGTAAAGTAAAACTTCTTGTAACATTTTATCACGTAATCTTTACCTTATTAAAAAAGTTCATGGCCATTTGCTTTCAGTTCTCTCCAATGTCTTCTTCTAATGCCAAATTGAAATGCTTGAATAAACATTGTATTTTTGGAATTAAGATATAAAAGAGGAATATTCATACAGGGGTTGATCAGAATGTAATTTTTCCTGTCCAGTGTATACCGGATTGAATGAAATGTATTTCTTGGTGATTCAGTGGTGCCCATTTTTCCAGAGAACAGTTTTCTGGTTTCAGCTGAAGTAGTATCATTTATGAATTTAATTGTTAGTACCATTGTGATGCTGTTATACTGTGAAACATTAATGAGTGAAGATAGAAAGATATACAAAAAGCAAAATCACACTCAATCTCAAGATTTAGCAAGCTCAAAATTTAAGTGTGACCAGTTAAGTTAGTGACTATCACTGTGAAGCAGTGCGTGTCTGCATGATAATTGTTTTATTACCCCATTAATAATAAAACCATTTTCAATATTACACTGCAAACTTTTCAACAGGATATCCAAGAGGGAGAAATATTCTCGTCGCCGCATATTTGACGATGACGCAGACATCAATTTTATCAACGAGCGCAACATGAAGTTCAACAAGAAGTTGGAGCGTTTCTATGGCGACTACACAGAGGAAATCAAGCAAAACCTGGAACGTGGAACTGCTGTCTGAGCTTAGTTTTAGTTGATGGGATTGCAGGAGAAAATCATGTGCTCAGGTCATTTTCTGCAGCAGGTAACAGTTCTGTCAGTGTGGAATGGTTACTGTTGTCTGTATTCATGGCACTATTGGACATTACAGATTGTAAGTCTTTAAATAGATTTTATGATCTCTGTGCAGAATATTATTGTTCATGTATGTGTCATTATAGCCACAATATTAATACTGTATACTGTATGACATTTAATTGATTTTCATAAGAAATACCACTTTGAGCATTTAGAGGTTTATGATCATGAAAATTTTTCAAAGAAAACTGAAATTCTCCCAACTAAAATGGTGAAATCAAATTATAACAATCTTCCCTTTATATAAAAAAAAATAGTCATCATTCATGAAATGCAGAAACACTTTGTTGAGTATGGTGCCTGTACTCTTTAGGACCATTTTCTATACAGATAAGATATCCCATGTAAGGACAAACATCACTGCCTTCTTGTACAATTAAATTAATATTACATATTCAACTGAAATGTGGTAGATGGTCAAAAACAATGTTCAAATTAACTCTGCCTAAAGCAGTGGTTTCCAACCTTTTCGAATTCTCACCTCCCTTCACTAAATGACAAGTTTCCTGCGCCCCCTCCACTCTGGTTTAAATACTGATATTTACTGTCATAGTCGGCACAAGTCAGATAAAAAAATTATACAATACATAATTATGTATGTATGACTTGATACTTAACCAATTATGTATTCCATCAAAATCAATAATGTTGATATATAATCATCTACTAAGTAATTTTTCTACTTTATGAAGTGCTTGCGCCCCCCCTGGCAGCCCTTCGTGCCCCTTAGGGGGGTGCGCCCCACAGGTTGGAAACCGCTGGCTTAAAGTAACTTACACTCTTGGAAGAGACTATACCACTACTGATTGACACACACACACACACACACTGTGTAGTGGAGTGGTTAGCACGCTCGACTCACAATCGAGAGGGCCGGGTTCGAGTCCCGGTAAGCGGCGAGGCAAATGGGCAAGCCTCTTAATGTGTGGCCCCTGTTCACCTAGTAGTAAATATGTACGGGAAGTAACTCAATGGGTTGTGGCCTCGCTTTCCCCGTGTGTGTTGTGTGTTGATGTGGTCTCAGTCCTACCTGAAGATCAGTCTATGAGCTCTGAGCTCACTCCATAATGGGGAAGACTGGCTGGGTGACCAGCAGGCGACCGAGGTGAATTACACACACACACACACACACACACACACACACACACACACACACACACACACACACACACACACACACACACACAGCCAGAGGACTGGGGTTCGATTCCCCGGTCAGGTGGAGATATTTGGGTGTGTCTCCTCACGTAGCCCCTGTTCACCTAGCAGTGAGTAGGTGCAGGATGTAAATCGAGGAGTTGTGACCTTGTTGTCCCGGTGTGTGGTGTGTGCCTGGTCTCAGGCCTATCCGAAGATCAGAAATAATGAGCTCTGAGCTCGTTCCGTAGGGTAACGTCTGGCTGTCTCGTCAGAGACTGCAGCAGATCAAACAGTGAAACACACACACACACACACACACACACACACACACACACACACAATTACTATGCAATGCACACACTGCACCGTACAGTACGTACATCCCACAAAAAAAACCCTCTGCCAGACCTCCTTCCAGGCCACCTTACTTGGCTTCACTTGAGCATTAAGATGCCCAGAATATTTATACTTGATGTTATAGTGTACTTCTGTGGGTTTCAGGTTTATATAGTTCTCAGCAAATACTATATTGTACTATACAAAGAAGTTTCTTGCCAATAAGAGCAATAGCAATTAGTTATTGAAGTATCTGGAAGAAAATACATGCACATTATTTGAAATTTTATGCTGAGTAAAAATCTAATCATGTTGATTCTAACCAGAAATACTTCCATCACATGGATATATCTTATCAAGCCTATAAATTATTTATTATGATTATTTTTTATTATCTTTTTATTTCTCTTGTTTTCTTTAAGTTGAAGTCAGTAACCTGGCAAGTAGAACAAATGACTTGTTCTCTTCATTCATGGATTTTTTGTATTGCATGTACTGAGGTGTGCCCTCATGGTTTCTTTTCCTTTAAGAACAAAAAGGACAAAGAACACAGCAGCCCACTAGTGCAGTAACAAGCAAAACTGAGCAATGCTTAACCAATTTGTCATGTGCTACCTTTGCTACAAGAGCATCCCACAACTGAAGTCAATACAATCTCCTTCCAGCCATACACACTTCATGTAAGATCTCCCAATATATGACATGCTGAGATCAACATTTAACAGAGAGCTTAAATAAAACCTTAACTCAAGGTTGGTAATAGTTATCCTTTATAATAGGCAGATAATTAAAAGTTAGTATTTTTCTAGCCCAGCCGCAGTGTAAAAGACTCACCCATGTACTTATATGTACATACCTATATGAATTTACATAATAAATTTATAAGATCATTATTATTGTTATTTCTTGAATGCTTACAACTCTGCTTTCCTAGAATATTAATTAGTCTATCCTGGGCATGACTAACGAAATAACACTGTTACAGTTTTGGCCTAGGTTCACTGATTATCGACACTACAAATACTGCTCATTAATTGATAAATTATTTAGGAGTTTTCCCATGATGACATGATGTGATGATACAGGTAAGTTTGGATCATAGGACTCAAACTTATCTTTTCATTCTATCTGTGATTTCCCACTGAATTTTATCATGTTTTAAACCATGTATCTCATTTAGTTGTGAGAAGTGTAAGAGAATTTACTTTGTGTGTGTGTGTGTGTGTGTGTGCACGGGCATGTGGGGTGGGTCAGCGCGAGCCACTTTAAGATAAATATTTCATCCTTTGGGAAACTCAGCCACAGTGATTTAATTTGACTTCTCTAGTTCACCGATAAGCTTAGACCAGGGATCCTCAACCTGGGATTCACAAGAGATTTCCAAGGATACTTAGTAGATGGCTGATCTAATGGTATCATTTTACATTTACACCAACAGCAACATGGTTTTTGTTATCCTTCTCATCTTACACAGCTTTTCATTCTGAGTAATTTGAACCCATACATACCCGTTGCAAATTGTTTATAACGTTAAATAAAAATGTTTACAAATTTACCACTCTTTGGGGAGAGTAAGCGACACCCACTTGTGTGATGGATTGATAGGCACTGAAAAATGCTCTTACAGGTGTTTGTTCATGTGTGTTTATTGTCACATTATTTGCGCATGCGTGAAATTAATGCCGATGATGATTCTTTTGATTGCGTTTGCAGCCACTGACCAATAAAAGTAATACATAATGAATCTGGCCAATCAGAGTGGTTTGGGGAGAGAAGCAACTCTCTTGAAATTCAGTCTATGGGAGATATCTGAATAGGCAGGGTGTTATCTCAATCATATCCATTGTATCACCAGATTCTATGAAAAGAAATAAGGTAATGACTTTATTGCCAGTCAGGTTTGGCTAGTTTTGCTTTGGTTAGACCATTTAATTGTGTTAGATGTTTTAGATAAAGTTAATTTTGTTCTGAGAAAGATGTATCAGTGGTGCGTGTCGCCTCAGCTAGGTTACATTAGCCAAGTGAGGTTAGTGCAGATTCATTCAAAACAGGTAAAAAAAAATAGGAAAAAAAAAATACTTGTTTTACTACGAAATCGTTTCCATAAGAGCTGGGAGGTGGGGTGGAATTACAAAGTTGCGACGGAAACGAATTTTGGGAGACGCAGCCCCCAGCTAGTTTAGGCTAAGGGAATCCGTAGACTTTTTTCGTGCGCAGAGGGAAATTTTGCTAAATTTCTCTCTCCCCCACAACCCCCGATTCTCCACGTGCCACCAAGCTTGCTGACAGGGAAGGAGGTATTTTAAAAAATACTTAAGGAGATGCTATTGGTAAGATTCACCAATTTATTACATTATTATTATCATTGTTATTTATTTACCAATCTATTTATTTTGCCTTGAAATACCATTGACTTCCTGTTATTTGGGAGGAAATTTAATTTACGTGATCCCCAAAAAACATGCCATGCCTGACCCTTTGTGGAAATTGCCATGAAATATGATTCTCACTGCTATTTGGTAAGGACTAAGTAGTTTTAATCTAATAGATTGGTGAAATACATTATTTTTTTTCTTCATTTGCTTTAAAGCTGTATCTATCTTATAATGCTAATTATATAGTGAATGCAGACACGAAATGTTACTTGTTCGCTTATGACGATGTAAGCTATCCAACTATAATGGAACCAGCCTAATTCGGGGTGTTGGCTGTAAGCTACACGCTGTGTCACCTCAACCCCAGAATGACCTAACCTAATCATGGTCAGCGGGAAGCGTCCTTGGGTATTCATGTGTCAAAGCACACTGGGATTATGGGATAGCAGCCAGCAGAGCCGCATGGCCTTTACGCGTTGCTATGTGTAGAGAAAGATATGTAGTTATAGTGTTATTATTTCGTTATTAAATCGAAATCCATCAAAAAATGCAACTCACAACTTTGCATTAATTAAGTCACAAGGATGACAGTAAGAGCGAAAGTTAAACGTGTTCAGATAAGATTTTGGCTATGACCATGGCAACAATGCGAGATAGAAACAGCCAACACCTCGAATACACGTTAATTTGGTTCCACCATAGTTAATAACTTTATTAGATTGCGTTTTATAGATTGTACATACACGTAAGACATATACTTACTAAAGCTCTGCACATTCCGGAACACCATGCAGTCTGCAGACAGCTCTGAAAATGCGTTAACTTTTCCCTGATCCCTTAGCACAACCTGTCCGTGCGTCACTCGGACCAGCTCTCACTGGTGATTGATGACTGGTCCACTAACTGCCTCGATTCGGCTTCGAACTTAGCTCAATACAACTGGCTGGAGCTTCACTTCAGCCTCGAACATCAGAGTTGGGAGTTTCAATTGTGTGTGCTGACGAGCAGGGGCGTTTCTTGGGACTGAACACTTTGGGGACTAAGCCCAGACCCTTACAAGGATATTTAGGGATCCTTCCCGGGGAAAAAAAAAAACTATATTTCTGTTTTTTTTTTTTTTTTTTAGCCTTGTGGTGACTTCAAAATGTCTCAAAATTAAATTGTTATATTGATTGAAACAGGATGATGCACGTATAGATAACACATGTAGGCATTAAAGCAAAACTATTAAGTATTTTGCCTGAAGGGAAGTCTCATTCCCCCTCTGCAACTTTTTCTTTAAATATGTGAGAGGTTACATGATTTTTTTTTTTTTTAACACCAGACCATGTGAAAAAGTTGCGTGATGATACCTACAGAATATATCTGGGACCATATTTCCCCCAAAATGCACATCACTTGAGTCAGTTTAACTTCAACTTTATTTTTCCTCCCATCACTACTATGTTGTGTTGCACCTCTGTTTCTCCTGCTGTTTTCTCCATCCCATCTTGGCGTCGAGGCGTCATGCTGTGTTACATTCACTGAAAATGGGAAACTGCTACTTCTTTACTCTTTTAGTGGCTCGTTAATGTACAGTCGTTATATTTCTTCAGAAGTTGAATTATTCGGGGCTAAAGAAAAAACATCCGGGTTTAATGCCCCGGATGCCCAGGTCAGGCGACCCCACTGGTGCTGACAGGAGTGAGCATCGTGGCATTATTGTGTGCCTGTTTTCATAGCCAACCAAGCAGCATGTGAACACTGACTCCAACACTATTATTCAAACTCCACCAGTGTAAGCAGCGTTATGTTTTGTACAGTTTGTCATGTGAACTGACTTGGTTACTTCAGTGTTTTACTCTTATACAAATACAATTTTCTGGTCGTCAATAAACAAATAGTTTTACTCAGAGCTGTTCAGAAGTAAATCTGCCATTCATTGATTGAGTTTAAAACGACCCTCATAGACGATGACACCATACTGGATGTAATATAAACAACAGCTGCTATGAACAAATGTCTCTTTCTATGTGGCACAAGCCTCAATTCTAATGAAAAAGTAAAATAAAATAAAAGATAGATAAACAAAACAGATTGCTTTTCCTTTTATATGAGTTACGAACAGAGTGTATAATCAGTAGTGACAGTATACGGGGCTTACCAAATAAAGTAATATGAATAAAATTATGCATATGTTGTGTGTGTGTGTGTGTATATATATATATATATATATATATATATATATATATATATATATATATATATATATATATATATATATATATACATATATATACACACACACACACACACACACACTGACTTTGACCTGGCGACTTCAGCTTGGTGGAGCAGCGCCAGGCTCGGTCACTTCACTTCTGCTTCAATGGGGCCACACCTACCAAGGATAACTGAGAGATGTAGGTTTACTGATATTTTTATTTACACTGTACAAACTGGTTTGATTGGTTCGTATATTGTAGATATTGCAAAATCATTCATAATGGTAGTACGTAACAAAAAAAAAAAGAGCTGCAAAAGGGTTTCTAATGATTTCATAACTATCATAGATTGATATAAAAAAAATCTGAATGAGGAATGTTGCGCACGCACGCACGGACGCACACACACACACACACACACACACACACACACACACACAAGGCTCTGCCGTCAGGTACAAAACATATTCAACATAAAAAGATGGCGGCTTCGATAACTAGTCTGCAAAGTTGTAATGAAACATATTCCTCTCATCAGGAAGCTGGGGCTTTACGCACGCAGGCCATGGGACTGACAACGTGGTGCAACAAGGGCACACACTAAAGAAGGGATTGCCACAGACGCATTTCCAACGGAGAAGATGCATTACATCAAGATGTGCAGGCTTGAGTGTTGTCACATCAGTGCTAAACTGTCATCAATCACTTAGAGAACATTTTCAGTAGTCATCAACAAATTGGGACAAAATATACAGAAACACAAAGTACAGCTATCTCTTGGATGAATCGACACCACCACTGGTGTTGACTCGTGTCCTCAACAATGCTGCACTGATGTGCCCTCAAGAGCCGCTGGTCCATACCGGCCTTCCTCCAGGCCACGAGTAGCAGGGCGGGATTTGCAGGAAATTACAACATAATCCTTCTGCATCTACCACTGCTTCTTTTCATTAATGTTGCGACACTCACTACTTGTTTTCATCAAAGTGTTATGCATACATAACAAAAATAAGCATCTAAAATAATCTCAGCATGATGAATCTTTCTAACAATTTTTTTTTTATCAAAATTTACTCTTCTCTCAAATTTCTCATGTAATTAATGATTCACAAATCAGAATTCAAGAGAGAAACGTCGTCCACTGGAATATTTCATGACTAAAGGCGGGTTCACACATGCCAATTTGCGACTGAAATTTTTTCGTACGTAGAGTTTCTGACTCAAAGTCGGTGCCTAGAGACCGACTTTATTCATGTCGTGACGTTACGGAGTAAGCTTATAGAGAAGATGTGAGAGTTGGTGAGGGAAAAAGAACTCATCTGGGACCCCAGAAATGAATTATACAGTAAAAAAAAAACTTGCGCAAATCGTCATTCGACGAAATAGCTGCCATTCTACAACAACTGTTTCCCTCAATGCAGGGTGTTGTTGGAGGTGAGGATTGAAGACTTATCAGGATTTAATTTTATCGCAATTGTGCATAGTCTTCTTAAGATCAACAATTTTCTTATGAGAAATGTAGGCTAATTTAGAGTGTGGTAGACACACCTTTCTTTCCTTCTACTTAGCCAGGGACGTATCCACAGGCATTGTCTTTTCTGTTGACTCTTCCAGTACGCCAAAAGAAGAGCAACCACCGCTTCAACATCGTCACTGGAGGAAGACATCTTGGCGGGTAACTGTTTGTTTACACTCACTTCCCGCCAAGGCGCTAACTAGTCGATACTTTCCAGGTGCTACGTGTGACACTTTCCGAGTAGAAGGGATGAGTCGGAAACTCTACCTACGTAAAATTTCAGTCGCAAATTGGCACGTGTAAACCCGCCTTTAGATCAATGACACAATGTATATATGTACAGTACAACCACGGAGCAGATCAACACCACATCAGCACTATTTGATAACACTTGAAGCCCCGCAGTACAAGTATGAACTACACAGATGCACTTAACAATACAAATATCCAGACACTCCACACAACATTGTTATTGCGGCGACCTTTTACCAGCTATCTGGCAGTGCAGCTGCACTTGTCGCTGCCGTACACCAGACTGTGGCGCCACCAGTAACCCTCGTGGCTGGGACTCACCCGCATGAGCCTGACTCATGACGGGCGTCCCGGCGGTGTACCGTGGACGATGGCGACTCAGGTACATTGAGGGATTCACACTGACTTCTATCACTTGTCTTAGCATACCAGTGGCGCTCCATCACGCGGCCCCTCCTTCCCTGCCTCTCCCTGCTGGGGATGAGGCGGGAGAAGGTCAGCAGCACCAGCTCAAGAGTCCTTGAATAAAGTTGCCTCATCCCGCTCATTGTGGCGAACTCCCACACCTGAACTGCTAACGCTACGACCATATGGGGAGAGAAATAATTCTTAGCTCTTTAGCAACGCACCAGTTTCTTGTTGATATCTACTGCAATGTACACTCGTGTATTCTGTAGGAAGTTGTTTCTCTTTCCTGACGCAATGCTTGGCTTCGCACCGTAGTTTGAAGGCTAGTTCCCATAATATTTGTAAGCCCAACATTTACAATGATCCTTTTCATTGTAAACGATCTTTTGCAGTATCTACATGGTTAATTTATACCTATGTAACGGCTATCATTACATCTACACAAACAACTACAGCTAGTGGTGGCACATAGGAGTGTTACGTGTCTGTCTTAATCACAACACCACTGCGACCCTCGTTCCACCTCCAGCGGTCGTGTGCAGTCCACCAGTCCACAACTCAGAGTATTCTTGAATGTCTTAATTCGACATGTTGACGAGTGGACTTGTAGATAAACTTCAATTGATTTCAATTCTATGCTGAATGAAATGTTCTGACATATGTGTGGGAGAATGCGATCCTTCACTCCTGTCTGCTGATGAGCTGTACTGTCAGAACCCTGTAAGTGACACTTAAGTTTTCATGACTGCAGAGGAATAATGTCTAGAACGCATCTGCGTTTACCCACAGACATTTCACCACTTTCACTGAACAGCTATAGTTCATTAGTTGCCTTTAATTAGCACAGGTCACGGAATGAGCTACACATTGGCACTAGGAGTCGATGGCGCACCGATCGACGCGTCCTCACTACTATTAACACTCAGAGTTCAGTTATTTTTTCAAATGACTCATTGAGAGTGGCAGCACGGACGATGGGTCACTGCTATTTCTTGGTGTCTGAAGCAATGATGGTGGGACGCTCCAGCACCGTATGAGGCTGGATGGGCGGCGCGTTCTTTGCCTTAGAGAACGCTTGCAAGGAGAAGAATCGCGTCTTGTCGCAAGCATCAACAGTGGTCACATGTTGGAAGTTGCAAGGAGTAGAGATGTCAGTCTTTTTCGGTGCTTTATACTTTGGTATCTTTTCTTTGATTTTGTTCTTCTTCTTGCTGGGGCCAGAGAGCGAGATGTTGGCGGGGTCGGCAGTGAGTCGCTCAATGTGACTCAGGAACTCGCAGGCAGCACGACCTTCGTTGAAGGAGAAGCCCATGCGGCGGCGGTGATCGGAGGACAGGTACAGTGTGTGGAACTGTGGCTCCTGAGCGCGGTAGGATGTCAGGTTATCCACCACGTCCCGCCACAGAGCAAAGCCTGTCCCCTTTTCAGCCAGAACGAGCTGCAGCTGCCGCTTGTCCCTGGAGCGTGTGTCGCCCAGATCAAGCAACAAAATGGGCACTCCCGTGTATTTGAGTTCCCAGGTACCATGTGTGGCACCCACGCCGCCCTCACTATACAAGTTGGCCATGGTGCGGCACACCCATAGCTGCGTCTTGTGGCCTCGAAAGAAGGTCTCGATGCGCGACACGTCCTCGTCCGTCACAGCCAATGGATCCTCAGGCTCATCTCGGCGGTCGGTCAGCGCCCGCAGAGAGTCATACTTCTCATTGATGCGCCGCACCGCCTCCACCTGAAATAAATGGTCACGTTAACAAAACGCCGCATGAACTTTTTCAAGAACTTCCGTTCACTTGACTTGGCTAAATGGATGTTAGGTAATTAGAAAAGTAGACGATATTTAAGTCATTCATCAAGTTACCTAAGCATTCAGTCATATTGTGTTCATATTTACTCTTTATAGATTCTACTTACCAACTCCATATCAGTCTTCATACATAATGACCTCAAGTAATGTGCATTTGGAGTATCCTTAATTAAACTTATAAAAAACTATCGTGCCTCTAGAGACCTTCACCTCTTTGTTGGCCGCCACCTTGCGGATGTCGATGGCAGAAGAATATATGGGTTCCTTGATCTCTTTGGTGTCGTTGTCCACCTCGTCTTCGTCTTCAGCTGCCTGGTAGACGAAGAGGTGTGGCGTGGAAGCGTAGTGTGGCACGTGTCTCGGCACTCCCACCTCGTTGAGAGTGGAGCCGCCCCGCACACCGCCCATAGTCATGCTGTTCCTCGAGGACTGGATGGTGCCGGAGTGTGTGCTGTCCGGCTTGTCACTGTTGATGCTGTTATAGATGGTATTGTTGTTGGTAGTGGCGGTGGTGGTGTTGTTGGGGCTGCTGTTGCACTCTCCGCCGCAATCGTAGGTTCCTTGGCACATCCTACACTCCTCTGATAGCTCCACTCTTTGCGCCTTCACTGCTGTTACTTTAATCGCCACGAGCGGCTCGATCTTATCCCAAAGTTTTAATAACTCCACAGACACACACACAAGGGCACGTTTACAACAGACGGTGCCGGTTTTTCAGGTTTTATTTATCATTGGTTCTCTCTTCTTCCTTCTGTATCATACGCAAGGAAGTAACACCACACTTCACCGCTTAACCACAAAGTAATCTTTTTCACACGGTTGAGTGAGGTTTGCTGGAGATACGCAGCCTTATGTTACGGGGCAGCAAGCTTGTGTATGGCACCTCCAAAAGCTCTGCGCCGACACTGGTGCTGATGCTACGGCTGCCGCGCTATCAATGAATACAGACTTAAATCCCCGCGACTTCCAACCCAAGTGACGTCACTGATCCCCAGCCAGTAAGGGAAGGGTTAGCCAGCTTTCAAAGGCGGAGGTCTGTCGTCATACTTCAGGGAACCAATGCCACGCTCGGGTCTGATGTCACACCGCTACGCTCCAATGGGAGGGGACTCGTGGGAGCTTCTTACGTCATCACTCGAACCAATAAAGAGCCTGCAAGGAGAAAGAGAGAGCGTCATGACTCAGGGCACAAACATAGCAAGTGAGTAGTATGGCCGCGATCTCCCAGGTAGGCTGAGGGCGGAGGCACTACAATCAAATCACGTCGACTGGTGTATGAGTCACTGCTCCCCGCGGGCACAAGCACTAATGCGGAGTTTGCGTCTTTCTACCACAGAAAACAGAGTGACGAACTCAATTTACTGAGCAAGACGAGAATATGATGTTGGTATTCGCCTGACGATTAGTGTGCCGCATTTACTTACATATTAATCAGCTTTCCTTTCTCAATCTGTCACGTCAAGGAATACCAGGAACCTGAAGTGCCTAAGAATATTAGTAATAAGCAGTAGTTACCATTCTTTAAAGAAAGAAATAAAAATCCACTGACTTATTCATCTACACAAAAGTAAACTAACCCTGGAGAATCAAACATATGACAGAGGAAAAACTAAAGTCATTAATCTAAATCCAGCTTGCTTGCAGCACAGAACATGACGAAGAGTAAAGGAAAAGTTTTAAGCATTTTACAGGTGATGTCACTGTGAGGAAGGCGATGAGGGGAAGCAGGGGGGAAAGCCTGCGAGGCCACGAAAACATAACACAAAACAACAACAACAGAGAGAGAGAGAGAGAGAGAGAGAGAGAGAGAGAGAGAGAGAGAGAGAGAGAGGGAGAGTGAGTGAGTGTGTGTGTGTGTGTTTCACTGTTTGATCTGCTGCAGTCTCTGACGAAACAGCCAGACGTTACCCTACGGAACGAGCTCAGAGCTCATTATTTCCGATCTTCAGATAGGCCTGAGACCAGGCACACACCACACACCGGGACAACAAGGTCACAACTCCTCGATTAACATCCCGTACCTACTCACTGCTAGGTGAACAGGGGCTACACGTGAAAGGAGACACACCCAAATATCTCAACCTGGCAGGGAGGAATCGAACCACGGTCCTCTGGCTTGTGAAGCCAGCGCTCTAACCTCTGAGCTATCGGGCGTGTGTGTGTGTGTGTGTGTGTGTGTGTGTTTGCTGACACAGCACGCAGGACTGACTGTGGTGTCTGAGTTACCACGCATTCCCTTTCCTGCTATTTCAGAAAGTACGCATGGTAGGAGGCAGTCGTGGTGAGCGAGAGGCTGTGCCGCGTGAAGGCCACACGAATTAAAAAAGCGGAAGCAGGTGTGAGGAGAAATGGGTATAGAGCCCTTCCGCCTCTCGCGTTTCCGGTGGCCTGACAGAGAAGTGACCTGAGCTGACCTGAGTCTTCTCTTCTTCAGGACACCACCATTACTTCCCTACCTCTGTGTGGCGAGGTAGTCATTGAGTGCTTACCTACAATCTGATGATTTTGATTTGAAGTATTCTAAGATGACGTTCGCATGGGTTCTCGATTCTCCTCTTCAAATGTGGAATCATCTCTCTCTCTCTCTCTCTCTCTCTCTCTCTCTCTCTCTCTCTCTCTCTCTGTGTGTGTGTGTGTGTGTGTGTGTGTGTGTGTGTTCCCATCATTTTGCCTTGTCGCTCTCCTCAATTCGCCCAATCGTAATCTTTACAGAAATTTGATAACCGTTAGTAAGTAATTACTATTACCAGTAGTAGTAGTAGTAGTAGTAGTAGTAACACTTTTCTTTCATTTGTCCACACCCAGGAGAGTAATGGAGGCGCCTCTTTCACCTAAGGTAGGGCATGGGGGAGGAAGCAGTCAGCGGTGTGTTTGGCTGCCCCACAGGACGTTCTCTTCCGGTGATAGTAACCAGAAAAGAGCCTCACACAGCCTTGTCTACGTTTCTTGATGTGAGGCGCAAGTGGTCTCAAACAGTCCTGTGGGAGGCTCTTGCGTTGCCCTCACTCAAGACTGGTGCCCTATTGCTAAGGAGTCTTAAGCACTATCTTCATCATCACCATTTTCATCATCATCATCATGAATAATCGTCAACTGCGCGGTGAGGGCCGCAAGGAAGATGGATGTGTCCTGCCCAAGGCCTTCACGCAGATGATGAGGCATGTTCCTGCGATTTTTTTTTTTTTTTTCAGTGGTTTGAAAGTCACAGTGTTGCTCAAATCACCATCTCGTGTAAGTTACCTCATCCCAATATTTCAGATCATATATAGGCGCCGTACAGTCGCCTGGGACGATAGACTATATACTATGACGCGTAGTAAGATCGGCGCAGAGCAGATCCGCGCGACTGTTTACAGAAACTGCGAGGGCTCTTGAGCAAAGACAAGGTAATACGGACAAACAACGCTTGCTTCCTCGCGTCGTTCATTTTTTCTCCACTCTTTTGCCTCATATCCGTTGGTAAACATGCTGCCTGCCATTCACACCTATTCATTTTTATCTAATTTCATCTGCTATACATTGAAGAAAGCATACAAGAAGAGAAGTCCCAAATTCACTTAAGCAATAAGCACAATCAGCATACAGGTCCCTGTCAGCACTGTAATGAGAATGTCAAATGAGGCTTGAGAAACCCCTTCATCCTGACACCGCCCTTCTGCTGCGATGCAACGTATGACGTCAATACATCTGGGACTCTGCAATCCTCCGAGCTTCAGAGAGCGCTGGTCAAGTTCGCCAGCTGTCAGAAAGGCGGCGGCAAATAAAAAGAAATTTTTATTTGAGATATAAAGTTATTAGCGGCGTCGAACCTAATCAGAATGGATTAAATGCAGGTGTCTCATAGGAAAAAAATGCAAACACTAATTGATGAAGAACCAAGTACCAGGGGCGACACAACTAAACATCCGTCGGATATCCTGGCTCTACCCTGCCCTGGCGTGGCCCTGACTCACGTAACACCCCCGCGGGCCGGCACAGCCTTATTCGGCAGCGGGTAAGGTGGTCGTCGTGCGGTGCGATGATGTCAGGCTACGGGCTGAACCTTAACGACAACTCAGACTTCATGAGTGAAAGAAAGATTGATAGGTAACAAGATATGAAAACGTGCAGATGGTGTCGAAATAGGTGTTTTTGACACAGAAACCATTGCCGGCCTTCCGTCATTGTAAAGATGAAATGATAAAAAGAAATTCAGACATTCCAAAACACGTGACTGTTACGTAACCAAAAAGAATGTATCAGGGAAGACTCGAACCTGCCAGAAAAGTATCGTCTTTTGATCCAGTTTCAAATGCACCTGTGCCAACACGTTTACCTTCAAAACGAGGCGAGGACGAGGGCGATGAGTGTGCCGCGTCGAGGGTCTTGGAGAGGCGGAACTGGCATATGGAGGGTGTAGCCGCAGGTCTAAGTAGATAACTCTGGCGTAAGTGTGGAGAGTGGAATGTAAGAAATAGCGAGGATGGTGTGGATGTGAATGAGTATGTATGGGTGAAGATGCGGGTGAGCACCTCAATGTCCAGCCCCCTCACCACTCATAGTGACGTCACTTGCAGGTTGGCCACTATCACACGTGCCGATAGTCAGGCCCCAGCCGCTCTCAAGTGGATAGAACGGAGTGATGGAGCGCTGTAGGCCAAACAACGGGCAACAAGGAAAGGAAATGTGTAACTACAAAGGTAGCGGATGAGTTATGCAACAGAACAGTGGAAGCAAAACATATCTTTGGACAAAAATGACTCAACAATATACTCGTATAATCTTATCCTTCTTAGGACACAAAACGCCTTGAAAGAAGTATCAGATGACTAGTGAGATCACCTTCATCTAAGAAACTTAACTATTCTTTCACTTAATTTAACGCAGCAACAATAGATTCATGCACTGCCTTGTTTGTGCGCATGTAAAGAATAAAACGCAATTTCTTTTCACATCATTTCTACGTCATCTATAAACACAGGAGGGCCAAGGGAGCGCACGAACTACTGACGTGGATGGATAGATGTCAGGTTTGATTGTCTCATTATTTCTTCTGCACAGAGACACATTTTGAAGACTTAAAACTAACATCCGGGTGGTGCAGGGCGAGGACCGTCAGCCATACAGCAGTGAGGGAACAGAGAGGAAGCTAAGCACCCACACGCATCAGTGTCAGTCCTCGAATATCACCCTTTTTCCAGGTAACTGGCATGATTGTGTGTGTGTGTGTGTGTGTGTGTGTGTGTGTGTGTGTGTGTGTGTGTGTCTCTCTCTCTCTCTCTCTCTCTCTCTCTCTCTCTCTCTCTCTCTCTCTCTCTCTCTCTCTCTCTCTCTCTCTCTCTCTCTCTCTCTCTCTGTGTGTGTGTGTGTGTGTGTGTGTGTGTGTGTGTGTCTCTCTCTCTCTCTCTCTCTCTCTCTCTCTCTCTCTCTCTCTCTCTCTCTCTCTCTCTCTCTCTCTCTCTCTCTCTCTCTCTCTCTCTCTCTCTCTCTCTCTCTCTCTCTATGTGTGTGTGTGTGTGTGTGTGTGTGTGTATATATATATATATATATATATATATATATATATATATATATATATATATATATATATATATATATATATATATATATATATATATATATATATATATATATATATATATATATATATATATATATATATATATATATATATATATATATATATATATATATATATATATATATATATATATATATATATATATATATATATATATATATATATATATATATATATATATATATATATATATATATACGCACAGTGCAGTCGGACTAATGTCAGTCGGACCTGCACTTACAGACAATACCTTGTTTGGTCACACATTTCGATGTGACGTGGCCTTTTCTCCTGATGTATTCTCACCTTCGCCTACATTCTAGCCCCGTGAAGTAAAAAAATGCGTTACTTACAGTACCATTTCAACATATTCAGAAGTTGTTCAACTGACGCGTAAGTGGACACATGAGTGCGTCATTTAGGGACAGTGACCAATATGAGGAAAGTGGCGCCACCAGACCACCGGAGGCCAGACTGAGGTTCCTCCGCACCGCCAATATAGCCTTCTGGTATGGCGAAAATAAACTGTCTGTAGGACGAGGGGTGCTCACACGAACGACTCAGTGGTAGGAGATGCTCAGGGCGTAGGCATAGTAACACCTTTACCACACCGTCACACCCAATGTGTGCCGCTACTGCCGATGTGGAAACGCCCGTGGCAGGTGTCTACATGGCCCAGGGCGCAGAGCTACACAAATTTCATGACGAGAAAACGTAGGAAAAACATAAACCTTAATAGATTTAGTTACTCTAATTCTCATT
>NC_059270.1:11067944-11092944 GCF_017591435.1 Portunus trituberculatus
CCTGCTGCCGATGTGAGTGAAGTGGAATTATGGAAGACAAGGGTGAGTCCCATCCGCCGAAAACAGGAGTGGGTTGGCCAAGAGGCAAATATTACTCACTAAAGTGAGAGTTGTTGTTGTTGGTGGTGATAGTGGTGGTGGTGGTGGAGGCAGTGGTGGTGGTGGTGGACGCCGCAGACCACAACACCAATGCATATAAACACCTGAGGTGACTGAAAGTAGCACGGCTCCGGGAGAGGTACGTAGGTACCAGCGTGTGGAAGCCTGATGGGCCACTATAGCCCGCCTCAAGGCTGCTGCTGACCAATAACCACCAACACCCCGGAATGCAATGCGTCCGCGGAGAGCTATAGCAATGTCCCTCGTAACCCTGACTGACCTCTCACTTGTTCTCTGCCAAATTCCGGAATGTTAATGAACACCAGACGGTTAAATATAAACCTAAGGAAAAAATAATGAGCAAAATTAAAAGCTTATAGCAGCGATCATAAAATAACAGCAAGAGGTCGAGTTCTTGTAATGATTTCCCAAAAGGCAGAGCCTCAGGGGACGGGACGCAGCACAGCACTGGGTCACGGATGACAGCTTACAAGGGCCTAATCTGCTGCTGATACCGTGACGAACCAAAGCTCGACACACTTTCTATCTGCATAATCTTCATTCTTACAGCGAGGAACACGTTTCTCTTACAATAACTCCATTTGCAGGCCAGAAACAAAGCGGAAGAGGCGCACTGTCCTAGATGTCACGGTCCAGCGCTAGAGAGAGTGGACATGGCGGTCAACTCTTGCATTGTGAAGTCGAGGAACCGTGTGCCCATCCGGCAAGAGGAAGCGATGCGGGCGAGGGAGAAGAGAGTTACATGCTTTACTCTTACCTTCCTGAACCCCGACCTCCAATCTCTCTCTCTCTCTCTCTCTCTCTCTCTCTCTCTCTCTCTCTCTCTCTCTCTCTCTCTCTCTCTCTCATCACAGTCCCTTCCTTAAGCACCTGTTGCAAGATACGACCTCCGCCTCTCAAGCCCACGATTTACCACCTCTTGACGCTTAAGGAGCCGTGCCAAGCTGTCTTCTGGCTCTCTCTGGCGCCCAGCGGTAACGCCTACCCAGCCTGGCACTCCCGCATGACGCGGCAGCGCAACAACACCTTGACACTCTACCAACACTGCCCCCGACTACAACGCTGGGATGTTTTCCAATGAGTCAGAATTGTTATGTATGTAGGTTTAAACTTATATTTTTCAAGGAGAGAGAGAGAGAGAGAGAGAGAGAGAGAGAGAGAGAGAGAGAGAGAGAGAGAGAGAGAGAGAGAGATCATTGTATAATAAGTGAAACCATTATCACTAAATGGAAGCCTTAAAGAAAATAAACTAAGGATGCAAGACAGAAATAGAAGCTCAAGGTTTTGCTCTCAAGAGGATGTGGTGTTTGCTGCGCCACAGGAGAGAGAGAGAGAGAGAGAGAGAGAGAGAGAGAGAGAGAGAGAGAGAGAGAGAGAGAGAGAGAGAGAGAGAGAGAGAGAGAGAGAGAGAGAGAGAGAGAGAGAGAGAGAGAGAGAGAGAGAGAGAGAGAGAGAGAGAGAGAGAGAGAGAGAGAGAGAGAGAGAGAGAGAGAGAGAGAGAGAGAGAGAGAGAGAGAGAGAGAGAGAGAGAGAGAGAGAGAGAGAGAGAGAGAGAGAGAGAGAGAGAGAGAGAGAGAGAGAGAGAGAGAGAGAGAGAGAGAGAGAGAGAGAGAGAGAGAGAGAGAGAGAGAGAGAGAGAGAGAGAGAGAGAGAGAGAGAGAGAGAGAGAGAGAGAGAGAGAGAGAGAGAGAGAGAGAGAGAGAGAGAGAGAGAGAGAGAGAGAGAGAGAGAGAGAGAGAGAGAGAGAGAGAGAGAGAGAGAGAGAGAGAGAGAGAGAGAGAGAGAGAGAGAGAGAGAGAGAGAGAGAGAGAGAGAGAGAGAGAGAGAGAGAGAGATGCACATACAGAACGACAAATTGATGATAGATAAACTGACAAAAAAAAAAAAATTAGTACACAAGGAAGTCGTGGTACTGAGACATACATAAACACACAGACAGACAGACGTATAAGAAAACAAATATACAGACAAACTAATAAAATGCAGACAAACGAACAATACCTTTTCCTAGTTTCCTTATCTTTTTTTTATTTTGCTTTTTTGCTATTCCTTTCCCTTTTTCCTCACCTGACACGTATCGCTGCCATGCCTTTTCCTGTCATGCCGCCCTTTCGTCTCTCCTAGAATGAAAACCTTAACGTCCGTCCCTTCCTTCAATCTTTTCTTCCTACATTGCAATATTTATAGAATTTAAGCTCTCCCCTCTATTACCACACCTTCCTTTCCTTCCTTTAATTCAGAATAATATATCCTCCCTCCTTCGTTTCCTTCCTTTCTTACTCACTTTATTCATCATCATGGTCGTGAGGATGATAAGGATTGCCGTGTGTATGTTTGAAGGCTTCTTATAGCTTCCCTTTTTTTTCATTAATACCATGTGGGCTTTTCACGGGAATTTCTGGGCTAAAGGGATACTTTTTACGGTACCTCCTATTTCAAAACCCCACCCGCTAGAAACCGTTGCCCAGAGTGAGGAAGCCCAACCTACACTCGGACCGTGGACAGGATTCGAACCCGTGCGCTTGGAGACCTCTCAGACCCAAAAGCACGCATGGTTCCACTGTACCACGGCGGTCCCCTGATTTCTAATGTTCTTATGTTCTGATCAGATTCTACGAGGGATCTCCTATTTCATTCTTTACTCGTTACATTTTTATCTACTGTAGGTCAATTCATTAAAATTTCTAATCTAGTTTTCATTTCTAGGTATTCATCAGTCCAATATTTTTTCTTCTATCATTCCTAAACTGTCATTCTTTAACTTCAGTTGTCCGTCTAAGAGCATTATCTCCTGTTTATATCCACTTTTTACTCTATTAATTTCTTTCTTTTGCAATTTTAGCTTCTTACAAATTCTCTCTCTCCCAATCCTCGCTCTCGTCTTTCTCAACCTCCCCTAGTGTGGAAAGGACAGTGACCACCCCCAGCCAGAATGTTAATGATGACGGCAGGCTTGACAATCCCCCCTTTCCCAGCAACTCTCCCAAACCCCCTGCTACTCGCGTCCCTTCCCCCACTCCCCCCATACACACACAAACAGAACCAGCCAAATATTCCTCCCAAAAGCCAAGGAACACGAACTGGCAAGACCTAATAAGCGATTCTGCTCATCTTTCTCACGTGTCTGTCTTTCTGTCTCTAGGTATGGACAGATCCGTGAGAGTAAGGAGTGGCAAGGAATGATTATATTACAGAGATATTGAGAAAAGAACATTAAAAAAAAATAAGTGGAGATGGAGGAGGAGGCGAAGGTGTGTAAACTGGGAGAGGATGAAGAGGAGGTGAATAAAAAAAAAAGGATGAGAAGGAGCATGGGCGTGGCACGAGGCAAAAGAAAAAAAGCAACACATCAAGCACAGGTCAGTGACTCTCGCATCCTGCCTCTCTCTCCATGCAGCTTCCCTCCATCCCTCCACACACAACCTACCACACTCTACCCCTCAACGCAGCCTGCCTCCATCCCTCCACACACACAACCTGCCCCTATCTGCTCTTCCACGCAGCCTACCTCCGTCACTCCACAGAACCTGCCCCATTCTTTTCCACCGTTCCTCCACCAAACCTGTCTCCTCTTCATCCCTTCCGTTCCTCACAGCCTCCCTCCCTCAACAAAGCCAGCCTCTCTCCTCGGTCTGTACACAACAGTCCCTGCAGGTTGCCAACGCTCTGTCCATCCCAGTGCCCCTCGTCCCCGCCTCATACTCCGCCACTTTCCACGCACCACGCCACGGAACAGGTCTTGAGAGTGGTCACCTCGGCTCAACTGGTGACTGACCACCACCCTCTGACATAATGGTAGTGACAGGGATAAAAGAGATGGTGGTAATGGGGAGAAGAGAATGAGGGGATAAAGATGATGAGAATAATGATGATAGTGTTTTTAGTGATAACAGAATTAATAGTTACAATGACGACGACTATGACGGCAAGAGTAACAACAGCAACAATAACAATGATGATGACAATAATGATGATAATAATAATAATAATGATAATAATAATAATAATAATAATAATAATAATGATAACAATAATAATAATAATAACGGACAACAAAATAACAGCAGCTACTACTACTACTACTACTACTACTACTACTACTACTACTACACCACTACTACCACTACTGCTACAACAACAACACTACGAACAATAAACAATCTAACATACATTCTCCAAGTGAAAGAGAACTAAAACACAAAACATTACAAATATAGACACGTTAATCAACATTTACCAATCTTCCCGGTAAGCAGTGATGACTATACGCTCAAATATACAAACACACCCACACACACACAAATACATGGGAATAATACGTGCATTGGGGTCCCACTCTTCTTAGAACTCACACGTACGTCCTTCCATTAAACGCACACCCCACATTTCCTAGTGTCCTGAATCAAGGCAGGCGACGTGATGCCTCGCCAGAAGTGTCTCCACCGGCCCAGGGTCAGGAACTATGAACCTAAGTGAAGACTGCTCGCCAATCAGTTCGGCACCAAGTTAGCAGGCTGACTTTATTCTTATCACTGGCAGTTGTGATGTCATTAATGTGTATAGTTGCATTCTAAGACGTAAAAGATGAGGACGGAAAAGGTGTGTGTGTGTGTGTGTGTGTGTGTGTGTGTGTGTGTGTATCTACGTAGCTACTTAAGTTAATTTCTGGTTTATTCTTGGTTGTATTTTTAGTTATTCCACCTCAAGCTTGTTACTTTATTGCTTGCATTTTCTCGTGTATCTTCTTGTGTGTGTGCGATATTCGAGAAAAGAAAGAGATAAATTCAAGATGGCTATACACAGATGACTGTTGATTGATGAATTGATTGGGAGAGAGAGAGAGAGAGAGAGAGAGAGAGAGAGAGAGAGAGAGAGAGAGAGAGAGAGAGAGAGAGAGAGAGAGAGAGAAACACGAACCAGAACCACAACAACAGCAACAACAACAATGACAACAACAACAATGACAACGACAACGGAATAATTGCACCACACTTCGAACAAAATGCTATTGATGTTCTTTTCCTAGTGTGAATACATTCTCTCTCTCTCTCTCTCTCTCTCTCTCTCTCTCTCTCTCTCTCTCTCTCTCTCTGGATGGGTTTTCCTCCTTTCATTGCCTCCTCTTGAACCTCTTGACACAACTTCGCATCTCTCCCTTCTTTTCCTCCTCCTCCTCCTCCTCCTCTATCCTCATTCTCCTCCTCTTCCTCCTTTTCCTCATTATTCTCATCCTTCATCCTCATTTTCTCACCTGCGTCGCGCCATGACCTCTTTGTCCTCATCACGCCATTACCTCTCTTCATCTTCCTATCCCTCCTCCTCTTCCTCCTCCTCCTCTTTCAAACCTGTAGGCAGTGTCGAAAAGAACAAGGTAACAAAATAAACACAAGAAGAGGAATTACGTATGCCTTTTTTCTGTGGAGGAGGAGGAGGAGGAGGAGGAGGAGGAGGAGGAGGAGGAAGGTAAGAAATGAAGAAGGTTTAGTGTATAAGGACGTGGAGGAAGACGAGGAGGAAAGTTACATAATGAAATTTAGAAGGAAACAGAAGAAGAAAAGAAGATGAGAGAGAGAGAGAGAGAGAGAGAGAGAGAGAGAGAGAGAGAGAGAGAGAGAGAGAGAGACGCAAGGAAACTACGTTAATTTGACCTTTCCATTAACCATTCCTCTTTGTCCCTCTCCTCTTCCTCCCTCTACTCCCACTCCTCCTCTTCCTCCTCCTCCTCCTCCTCCTTTTCCTCCTCCTCATCCTCAGTTTTTTTTTTTTTCTCTCCTTGTATGATTCTTTCTCGTCTCATAAAATATCAAAGCCGAATAATCTTTACTTTTTTTCCTCTCTTGTCTCGTCTTTCCTCATGACGCAATCTGTCACTCAGGTTTCGTTGAATATTACCGAACCACGTCACTGAGAAGATACACCCACGAAAAAAAAGTAAAATGATAAGGAATGAATATATAAAAAAAAAAAAGGTTACACAAGGACACCTGGTCTGGGTATTATACAATTTACGTTAATACACACCAAAGACACACCTGGAATCTTAGCGTCGTAGATAATGAAGACACACACACACACACACACACACACACACACATACACACAAGATCTTTTACTAATCCTCAGGTCTTTTTTATTAAGGTTTTGTTTGCCATATACTGTGTTGGTTGAAATGAATCCTGGCTGGTGCGCAGGTGCAGTTTGTACACACCGCGCAGCTTTCCACGTAATGATAGCAGCTTGTGTAAGGATGAGAGATAATGGTGTTGATAATGATGATGATAATAATAATAGTAATAATGGTAACAGTAATAGGAACAATAACAATAATAACGGTAATAACAATAATAACAATAATGATAATAGTAACATCACCAATAATAATAACAACAATGATAATAAGAAGATGAAAAGATGGTAATGTTGCAGAAATAAAAGAAAATAAAGGAAAAGCAACAGCAACACACCATCAACAACAACAACAACAACAAAGGAGAAGTTACAATAAGCCAATAGGCCTACACGTGGCAGTCCCAGTGTAAAACTTGGCATACGAAATTTTCCAGCTACTTATTTGATATTGTAATGATAGAAGAAGAAGAAGAAGAAGAAGAAGAAGAAGAAGAAGAAGAAGAAATAAGTTTGGAAGGTCAAAAGGACGAGAGAGAGAGAGAGAGAGAGAGAGAGAGAGAGAGAGAGAGAGAGAGAGAGAGAGAGAGAGAGAGAGTGTGTGTGTGTGTGTGGAGGAGTGGAGGGAAGGAAGGCGGAGGGGGACAAAGGAGGGAAGAATCTGTTAATGGAGGAAAGGGACTGAGGGGAACCAGAAAGAGAAGATGAGAAGGAGAGAAGGAGCGATGGAGAGAGGAACAGCGGGAGGGAGGCAGCAAGAAACAGGTCCTGCAGTCGGCAACAGAAAACCGGGACCTAGGATGTGCAAGGGACAACTGCATGAAACTCCATACGCTGAGGTCCTGCTGGCAGCTGCTTAGCATTACAAACATATACCTGTGTGAAAATTAGCTATACCAAGGAAACACATAGAACGATAGATAAATTGTCATTGTTAAGAGAAAAGAGAAAGGAAAAGAAAAGAAAAATAGATGACGACGACGATGTGACGGGGGAGTGTTTAAAAGGCCCAGCAACTGAATTCAACTCAACTGATTAATGCAAGCGACTTTTTTGCGGCATGTCGTCACTTAAGAGGGGTTGAAGAGGAGCTGCCCACCGCCTGTCTCTGCGTCTTCCGGCCGCGATGAAGTGCGTAAAAGACAAGGAGGGAAGGGAAGAGGAGGAAGAGGATGAGTGGAGGGAATGTAATCGAGGGAAGAAACTTGAGGTGAGCATATAAAGGAATGAAGGAAGAAAGCTGAGAAAGAGGAAAGGAAAGAAGAATACGGAATGAAGGAAGTAGGGAAGGAATAAGGAAATAAAAGAGGGAAAATAGAACCAAGACAAGCAAGGGAAGATTGGAAGAACTTACAAAAAAAAAAAAATAAGAAAAACTAACCAAAAGAAAAGGTTGAGAAAGAGAGAGAGGGAAAGAAGTATACGGAATGAAGGAAGTAGGGAAGGAATAAGGTAATAAATGAGGAAAAAATAGAACCAAGACAAGCAAGAACTTACGAACTTACGAAGAAAAATAAGAAAAACTAAAAAAAAGAAAAATGAGAAAGAATGAAGGAAGTGGGGAAGGAATAAAAAAATACAAACTAGAAAAACTAGGACCAAGAAAAGCAAGCGATCACTGGAAGAACTTACGAAGAAAAGAAATAACAAAGAAACTAATAAAAAAAAAGATAAGGAAAGCAACATAAGAAAAAGATGAAAAAAAAACAAATCTAAGCAGGAAAACTAGAGAGCAGAGAGGAGAAAACAAGGAGAGAAAGGGAGCGGAGGAAAGACAAGGGTGAAGAAGAAACATTGGCAAAGATTCTCAGTACTGGATGATCATTAAGTCAGTGAGAGAGTGTTCCTGCAGCCTCGCACACGTGTTAGTATTACGGGATGAGCAAATAACACGCTCTCTCTCTCTCTCTCTCTCTCTCTCTCTCTCTCTCTCTCTCTCTCTCTCTCTCTCTCTATCTGCATGCGTACCCTGAAAGACGTGGGGTTCAACACTAATTAAAGTCAGCTATTGTCTGCCCGCTTGTCGATTTACCTATCCAATGACTCGTCCTACCTCATTGCCTGTCCGTCTGTCTATCTGTCTATCTATTCATTCATCTGATTTGCTTATTTATTATGTACTTAATATTCTGTCTAAATATTCATTAATCTATCTATCTGAATAATTCATTTATATACCTATCTGTCTATCTATCTATTATTTATTTATCTGTTCCACCTACCAATATACACATCTACTATCTACCAATTTATATTACCTGTCCATTCATATATTTTCTATCAATTTTATGCATTCATATATCATTCAATCTATCAGTCTATCTATCTACCTAAATATCTGTCTCCATATCTACCTATCTATCTGTCTATCGGCCTATCAATCTATACACCTGTAATTCTACCTTTCTGCTTCTCTCTATATGTTATCTTTCTTCACAGCCTCACTACCGCCACGATGCATAAACCAGTGATGATTTTCTAAGTCAACTGCAGGAGACGCATTCCTTTCCCCACAAGAGCGTAAAAAAGAGGGAGGAGAGGGAGAGGGTGTTATAAGAAATACACACAACGCTTCGTGTGCTGATACTGCTACTACTACTACTACTGTGTGTGTGTGTGTGTGTGTGTGTGTGTGTGTGTGTGTGTGTGTGTGTGTGTGTGTGTGTGTGTGTAACCTTCGTAATGGTTGGTATTCTTGTTCCTTCATCCTCAAACACGAGTTACTTTTATAAGACGTGACCTTCCAGTTCGCTTACGTTTCTGATACTTGACTTCAAAATATTAGTAAATCTTTCTTCACTACACACACACACACACACACACACACACACACACACACACACACACACACACGCATACACACACAAACACGTACAGGGACACACGGCCACTTATCCTGTCCGCCTCCGTTCTGTGAAAGTTAAAAATATTTCTCTATCTATACAGAAAAAAATGCTTTCTATATTGTTTTCCGTTTATTTTCTTGACTGCTATTCAAGTCTTCAGATAATCTATAAAAAATACATGTTTTTCTCAAGGAATCTGATTTTATTATTGGTGTCATTATCATTTCTGCCCAAGTCTGAGATCTTTGGCAGTGGCTGTGAGACTCTTAGGGAGGAGTGACGAAGGGAGATACTAAAAACAAAAAAGCTTCAGAAATGCACGCGCGATAAAGAAAGAAATACATACAATTACGACAGAAAAAAATGGGGTAGAGAAGCAAAAATTCACAAAAAAAAAAAAAAAATCATCAAAAAGCGAAAAAAAAAAAAATTCAAGGTTAAAAGGAACAACGAAAGCAAAAAAAGAGTGAATGCATGAGCGAACAGAAATTACACGCAAACGCAAAATAGCGATACATGAATAATGCGAAAAGATATCTACATCATAAAAATGCAGGTAAAAATAAGTAATATAAATATGAATGCACGAGAGAGAGAGAGAGAGAGAGAGAGAGAGAGAGAGAGAGAGAGAGAGAGAGAGAGAGAGAGAGACCTTCTTTATCTTTGAAACACACACACACACACACACACACACACACACACACACACACACACACACACACACACACACACACACACACACACACATTAGTGCAACAGGTAACATCCGGTAAAGCGACGTCAACTGTAAGGAATGAGAAGGATGAAGAGGAGGAGGAGGAGGAGGAGGAGGAGGAGGAGGAGGAGGAGGAGGGGGAGGAGGAGGAGGAGGAGGAGGCGGAGGAGAAGGTAAAATAAGAGAGAGAGAGAGAGAGAGAGAGAGAGAGAGAGAGAGAGAGAGAGAGAGAGAGAGAGAGGCGCTGCAAGGTGACGGAGGCAGCGAGGGTGAGGTTCAAGGTAAGCGAGAAAGCAACAGCGCCAGCAAAAGCCAACTGACCTTACTCGCGACCCAACACACACACACACACACACACACACACACACACACACACACACACACACACACACACACACACACACACACACACACACACACGAATAACAAGCGAGAAACAGGAAGAAAAAAAGAAGAAAGAATAATATGATGCAGTAACTGAGGTGAGAATACATGCATACATATACAATCATACATACAAACAAACACAATCTAGAATCATACATACATACATACATACATACATACATATACATAATCTAGAGACTTTTATTTCCTGAAGTTGAAATTTGGATTGTATGTGTCTTGGAGAAGAAGGAGGAGGAGGAGGAGGAGGAGGAGGAGGAGGAGGAGGAAATAAGACAGTATGCAAGTGATGAAGGAGAGGGTGAAGGAGGAGAGGTGGGAGGGAGGAAAGGCAGGTGCTACATGAAGAGCGAGTGAGGCTGGGTTGGGAAGGAGGGAAGGAGGGAAGGAGAAGGAAGATTACAGGTTAACCAGCGCGGAAAATAATCATTACCACTCATAATGATTCCCACCCTCCATCTTAGTATCCTTCTCTCCCTCCCTCCTTCTCTCCCTCCTCGTCACTCCACCTCCTCTGATGATGATGATGATGATTTCCCGATACGTCACATTTCTTCATTGCCTTTTCGCTTTTTAAATCTTTTGCACGTTAATCAGTTTTCAAAAAAGTTCTAGTCTCCATTACGATCTCCTCCTCTTCTTCCTTCCTCCTCCTCCTTTACCTCATCTTCCTTATCGCTTCACTCATTTTCATCATAATCAGTCTCTCTCTATTCTATTGATTTTTTTATCTTTTTTTTATATGTATATTATTTCTTTTAGTTCTCCAGAATTATTATTATTACTATTATTATTATTATTATTATTATCATTATTATTATTATTATTATTATTATTATTATTATTATTATTATTATTATTATTATTATTATTATTATTATTATTATTATTATTATTATCGTTATTATTATTATTATTATTATAACTATTATTATAATCATCATTATTATGTTTTTCTTCTATTTTCATTTAATTTGCCTTCCTCCTCCTTTCACTGAGTAAGGCAAGCGATGGGTGGGGAGGAGCCTTCGCCTATGATATCCTCTCTCTCTCTCTCTCTCTCTCTCTCTCTCTCTCTCTCTCTCTCTCTCTCTCTCTCTCTCTCTCTCTCTCTCTCTCTCTCTGTGTGTGTGTGTGTGTGTGTGTGTGTGTGTGTGTGTGTGTGTGTGTGTGTGTGTGTGTGTATATATATATATATATATATATATATATATATATATATATATATATATATATATATATATATATATATATATATATATATATATATATATATATATTCGTTATAAATCAATACATGAAAGGCAACAGGTTTGGCGTTGTGTGTACTTTTTGTGTTATTCACATTCTCTCTATCTGTATTATCATCTCATGTTTTTCTATTTTCTTCCCTCTCTTTTCCCACCATTTCCTTCTCTTGCTCCTTTTCTACTTTTTGTTCCTTTTATTCTCTTCTTCCTGCTTGTTATGTTATTTTGCTCCTCCTTTTTCATTAATCTCCTCCTCCTTCTCCTCCTCCTCTTTCTCTTCATGTCTCTGCCACAAGGTCGAGTGGCGGCTCTAGATGCTCCTCTTAGGCTTGTGTAGTGGAGCGTCAAGTTCTTTTCTTTCCCTCCGTCAGGAGGCGCCGACCTTGAGAAGCACCACCTGCACTACACACACACACACACACACACACACACACACACACACACACACACACACACACACACACAATCATCCCTCCTATACACACAACACGCATCCACTCTCCCCCAACCCTCTTCCTCTCTCCCTCCTCACACTCCAAAGCGTCATTACTCGTCTCCATCATACTGACTCGGCCAAATCACGCCCTCTCCTTCCCCCCAAGCCCACGCATGCCCGGCCCACGCGTCTCTAAGCGGTGGATAAGTGATCACCACGCCTCTCCCTCTTACCCCGTCTGCTATTTCTTTTCAATGATGCGCCTTATGCCGTTTTATTTATGTTTTCTCTGTGTGTGTGTGTGTGTGTGTGTGTGTGTGTGTGTGTGTGTGTGTGTGTGTGTGTGTGTGTGTGTGTGTGTGTTTAAAGAGTGTTTGCGTAACATAAAAATTGAACCCTAACAACCACTAATTATTTTCCTTGCTTTTAAGGCCTCGTCAACTTGAGCAACACAAGATTCTACAAGATAATCACCCTACATGGAATATGACAGACGTTTCATTATGCGCGGCAAAGCAAACAGTTAAAGTTATCATCCTACCAGATTGCGATCTTCATAATTACACCGCTGTCCACGCCAAACTGTTGCCAATTGAATGTGAACTGCATCTCTGCCCGACTTTTACATACGGCGCTTGATACGTGGCTGTAATTAGCACTTCGGTCATCCACACACACACACACACACATACACGCAAACACATAAACTAGGGTCTGCTGACAGCGTTAACGTTCGTCTGTCGCCAAGTTCGTGCGGGTGAATCAGGCCGCCACATCAAGCATGAGACACGAAGTTGGGCTTTTCTCGAGTGTCAGGATCGTTTGCCGTGAGCCTCGGGAGTCTATGTCCCACTTGGCTCTGACTGAGATGGCTTTCCTTCAGTCTTGTCTCGTTCTGGTACAAGTATAAAGTATAATTCTCAAGAATACCAGTAACAGGAAAGGAAATGATGCCTCAAACATTTTTGTGTTCGCAAAATTACATTTCTTCTGAGAAAATAATAGAGGATTGAATAGATCAAATAGAATAGCAGGTAGTAGTAGTAGTAGTAGTAGTAGTAGTAGTAGTAGTAGTAGTAGTAGTAGTAGTAGTAGTGGTAGTGGTAGTAGTAGTTGCAGTAGTACTATTAATAGTAGCAGCAGCAGCAGCAGTAATATGTAGCTCTAGACAAATGTGTAGAGTGGGTAGTAGGGAAACACAAACTGATGCAAAGAATATTTCCCTACCACCCACTCTAGTAGTAGTAGTAGTAGTAGTAGTAGTAGTAGTAGTAGTAGTAGTAGTAGTAGTAGTAGTAGTAGTAGTAGTAGTAGTCGTCAAAAGGCCACGAAAAATCTAGTAAAATTAGTTGTTGGGAATTAGGAGTGATAAATTTGAAATACGAGGAATGCCATAAAACTGTGACTCTCATCATGAACTCGCCATTATATTACAAATCTCTCATTGACCAGAGGTGCGTGGGACGGAAGGAACAGTTGTCTTCATAGTCAAGTCAGGACAAGCAGCCTCTAGTGTGTATTAAAGTGAATGAGCTGTGACTGCACGACGACACATCTCTAAGAATCTCAAGAATTAAATCTGTGAGGCGCTGCGGCGAGATTACTATGGCCGCGAATCTGCCAAGTCCGCTGCGTGTTGCATTGTTGAAGGCATCACTTGCACCGCCACGCCTGACGCTGCACACGCTCCACGGATCTTGCGCCGCGTGGAAGCTTCCTATCGTAGCTACAGACACTCGCCCCCTTATCACAGAAGAAAGAGTCGTTACGGAATAATATGAGTGGCAAGAGTGCTGAAGGATTTCTCTGGAGCTCTGGAGAGTGATTGGGATATGGGGAGGGGGGTGTGAAGTGTCTAGTGTTACAATGCTTGAGGAAAGAAGCGACGATACATCCTAGCCAAGACGTGCAGCTCTGACACGTGGCTGATATGTGCAATTTGAATGTGGTAATCAAATGTCTGTGTGTGTGTGTGTGTGTGTGTGTGTGTGTGTGTGTGTGTGTGTGTGTGTGTGTGTGTGTGTGTGTGTGTGTGTGTGTGCTGAACCTCGTGCGCGACAATATGTGTAATGCCACGAAGGCTGTCTCCGGTCCCATGACGTTCGCAAAACACCTGTACGCCCACCGCCACTCACACCTGTCCCGCCACACCTGCTGAGGCTCCGGGGTCTTGGCATTCCACCGTGATCCCTCCTTCTCCCTCTGCGCTGCTCCTGTCATTCCGCGCTAATTCTCTACTGGTTTCTCTAAAGCGATAACAGCAATAACAATAAAAACAACAATTCCTCTTGATACCAATTACAAAAGAAAAATGGTAACGAAAATAAGAAATGTCTATATCATTATAATTACTGTTATTACTACTACTACTATACTACTACTACTACTACTACTACTACTACTACTCATGCAGTAACCTAACCCATTAACCTCTAAAACCACCCAAAATACCCCAACAAAACACTCCTTGATAACAAAAAGTACCTCAGGAAACGCGATTCCCTTCTACGTGTGTTTCCTGCGTCACTGGCCTTCCCCGTTCCCTCCTTATTCTTGGTAGCGCCGCACCTCACTCCCTTAGGGCTCCCCGTGATCCTCTTTTAGCTCGTCCCCCTTGAGGCTGTCCGCAGGGAAGCCAACGGTGGAGGCGGAGGTTGCGCTAAACGTTTGCTCTGTCTCGTATTTGTTTCCTCAGTTTGTTATTGGTAGCGAAGGAGGCGGAGAGAGAGAGAGAGAGAGAGAGAGAGAGAGAGAGAGAGAGAGAGAGAGAGAGAGAGAGAGAGAGAGAGAGAGAGAGAGAGAGAGAGAGAGAGAGAGAGTGAAATGCCCAAATCCTTTAAGCGACGGTCATGACATCCCTTTGAAATCAATCAGATTAAATATGGCATTTATTTTTCAAAGCAAAATCTATATCGACGAGGAAATGGCCTGCAAATGCCCGCTTAGAGAGAGAGAGAGAGAGAGAGAGAGAGAGAGAGACTGTGTGTGTGTGTGTGTGTGTGTGTGTGTTAGAAGAAAACAAGACTATAATGTTAGAAGACAAAATAAAATAACAAAATAAAACAAATAAACAATAAAAATAAAAGGATAACAACATGAAGAATGATGGGACGATATTACGAAACAGAAGGGAGGCAGAGAGGGAGGGAGTGAGGGAGCGAAGAGAGAGAGAGAGAGAGAGAGAGAGGGGAGGGTATGAAGGTGTGCTGAAGTGTCTGTTTGATGGGCACGCAATACGAGAGTTCCCTGGTGCTTGAGAGAGAGAGAGAGAGAGAGAGAGAGAGAGAGAGAGAGACGTGGGAAGAAGAGGAGAGTGGGGAAATGAAAGCAGCACAGAGATGAGATTAGAGAAGAAGGAGAGGGATGATAAGAAGAGGGGGAAAGAAATGAAGCGAGAAGGAGAACAGGAGGTGAGATGAAGGTGGACTGAAAACTAGAGGAAGAGAACGAGGAAGATGATGAAAAGGAAGAGGAAAGAGAGACTACAAAAAGTTAGATAAAAGTGACGTGGGAAGTTGATTGGAGAAAGAAAAGTAAAGAAGACAAAGATAGACAAATAAATACAAAATTAATAAGAGAAGAGGGAAGAGAAAAATGAATGAAGGAAATAGGTAACCCTTCAGTACCATGACGCGTTTCCATATTCATTCTGCTTAGTATTTGGTGATCTTATACAGCTTCAGAATCTTATAAGAGGGGTATAAAATAGTGAAGACAGTAGCCATTAATCTTCTGACCTCCATAGACTCTTCCAAATGTAAATAAAATCGTCTAATCATACCAAAACTCAAGGTAAAAATGCATCTCAATACTGAAAAGGTTAATAGGAGAGCAATAGACTGAATAGATATATAGATACAAGACAGAGGAGAGGAAAGACAATAAATGAAGAGGTGAAGGAAAGAATAAAGAGGAAAGATATACTACAAATAAACAGGAAAAAATGTAAGATTAAGTGGAACCATGCGTGCTTTGGGGTCCGCGGGGTCTCCAAGCGTATGGGTTCGAATCCTGTCCACGGTCCGAGTGTAGGTTGGGCTTCCTCACTCGGGGCAACGGTTTCCTAGAGGGTGGGCTTTGAGATAGGAGGTACCCCAAAAAGTACCCCATTTAGCCCATAAATTCCCGTGAAAAACCACATGGTATAAATAAAAAAAAATTAAAAAATGTTAGGTTAGGTTAGGCAGGGTTAGTTATCGCGCTTATTCCCTCTCGTCGCGTACCTACACAAGAACCAATCCAGGAAAATAAGACGACAAAAATTAACCACACGAATCTCACGGTAACCAATTAATACGCGGCATCTTTTTTCTTTTCCCAATTCCTTAAATTCCTTAAAGTCAGGTACTTCGAGCAAAAAGGAATATTAAGTGTACCCTGAATGAAGGTCCCTCGCTCCCCCCTCCTGCCCTGACACACACACACACACACACACACACACACACAGTAAGCAGGAGCGTAGCGAGAGTAGATGGGTCCGATAGAGGATTATCGTGTGCGTGTGTGCGTTTATTTGCGTGCGTGTGCGTGAGTGAAGTAGTCGAGGTGTCATTATCATCCGTGCAATGAGGGAGAGGAAACGGAGGGAAACGAAGGGGAGAGGGAAACAGGGATAAAGAAAGGGAGGAGAGAGGTGGAGGAGGAGGAGAGGGAAGTGGGGATGGAAGCAAGGGGTTAAGAACATTGTGTGGGTAGGTTTACTTTACTGATTGCGTAGATGGAAAGGGGGAAGGGGAGGGAAAAAGGTAGGGGGACGTAGTACTAACCAGGAAGGGGTAAGGTACGAACTGGGGAGAAGCGGGAGAGGAGTATAGTAGAAGGAAAAGGAGGAGGGAGAGAAGGAGAGGGGATTGCAATAGTGTAGAAGGGGCAAGGAGATAAGGAGGTGGGGGAAGGGATGGGGACGATCATAACGAGAGAAGTAGTGAAATATGAGATGGGGAGAGGAAGGATCGGGGATAGAGCGTAGGGGAGGGGAAAAGGAGGGAGGAGAGGAAGGTTGAGGGCGTAATGAAGGGGAGGTGGAGGAGGAGGTGGAGGTGGTATGGATGTGGAAGGTTAAGAGGCTCACGATATTTCAGTCCATCATTAATTCTCGTTTCTTCTTATTTTTCTTCTTCTCTCGTTTCGTCCTTGTGTTCTTCATCATTATTTCCTCAATCATCGTTTCCCTGTCGCCTGTCCATCACCCTTTAGACTTTTTTTCTTTTTTTCTCCTTTTATTTCATTTTCAGGCGTTACGATTCTTTAGTATATCTCTCCTTTATTTATTCGTTTTATTTCAGTCTCCTTTACACTTCGCTGCCAATCAATTTCTTCACTTACATCTACGTTGGATTTGTTTTCATCTGCCTACTGCTGAATGTTGGGTCAAATCTACACTCTGTTCCGCCAATCCAAGCTCAACCTCCCTAGAACGATCTACTGTAATCTGATCAGCTGGAAGTGAGTGTGAGCTGTCATCCTCCCCTTTGTCTGTACTCTCTAAGGAAGTCATTTATGAAAACGCTAGAGAAATAAAGGTCTGCTTCTATATCCTGTGTTTCATCACCACCACAATCACACTTACTTTTCCTCTGTACTCTTGCTTGAATTAAAGTTTCGTTCTTGAAAACCCCTAAAAATTTTCCTTCACATTAATTTCCAGTTTCCTGTCTTTGTTTTTTCTTATCGTTTAATATTCTCCTTGTACTCTTTCATCACACTTTTTCCCGTTCTTATAGTACCTAAAGATTTTCCACCACCCTGTTTCCTGTGGCCTTTAGTTCCCCTCTCCCTCCTCCACCCCCCTTCCATTCCCTTCCCCTTCCCTTCTCCCCTTCCAGTCTGTCCATGGCCACAGCAGAGGAAAGGGTGGGATCAATAAGGTGTGTAATATCGAGCAGGTGCGACTCTCCCTCCCCTACACCTGCTGTTCTGCCTGGCGCCACCAACATCACCGCCATTAATAAGTCAGCCATCACCGCCACCGCTGTTCTGTTACTGTAAAGCATCACCACTGCTACGAATCATCACCGCTGCTGTCATCAGAATCAATATCATAACCTAGGCAGTTACATACATACAAACGCTATGGAATATGAACCTTTAAAAATACATCGTCATGATTGCTAGATAAATGTCAATACGGTACGCTACACACTGCCATTTGTACGGTACCAGGATTGCTACTATCATTACTACTATTGCTACTACTGGTGCTACTACTACTACTACTACTACTACTACTACTACTACTACTACTATTGTCCTCAGTAGTCTCGCTAAAGGTCTGGTTGTTTCCGTTCCTGTCACGTGGATTCGGAGAGTTTGGTCGATGGAACTGGTTGACTGCTAATGTTGTTGCTGCTGCTTGATTAACTTCGTCCTCGCATACATCAGCGCTGTGTGTGTGTGTGTGTGTGTGTGTGTGTGTGTGTGTGTGTGTGTGTGTGTGTGTGTGTGTGTGTTTGTAGTCACTGCAAGCTATTTTTTTTCCTTTGTGTGCATTTTTGACTCTGTGTGTGTGTGTGTGTGTGTGTGTGTGTGTGTGTGTGTGTAGGGGAGGGGGAGGTTAGTAGGTGTTCCTGTGCACTTTATATTCTTTCCACGCTCAGTAATTAGCATGAAATGTTCCTCTTCCAGTCTCGCCACAAATCACAACCCTGCTCCAACACAAAGACTCGCTGACAAGACACCACGAAGAGAACATCACGGGGAGGAAACAAGACTTAAAACGCTATTATTTTGAAACACGTCTGGCAGCACCTCCACTTCTTTCTCTAGCCTTTCGTTTAAGTAACACTGTGTTTGTAAGTATCCCTTTTTACGGCTCCACTGATGGATTAACAAAATTTCTTTATTATCAAGATGAGAAACACCCTTGAGAACACAGCAAATAATCTTTGTCCTCTCAGAAAATAGACGTGGTGGAAAAGCAAAATGTTTCTTTGGTAGAACATTTGCAAGCTGCCAAGGGGAACAGTACTACGAAGGCTTTGTGTAGTTATAGGTAAACACAACACCAATAAAACTCAGTTCCCAATTCTAAAGTTCACCTCAAATTGTGGTTTATGTTCCTGAATCATTTAATATTTTGAGAGGAACCAGACAATTTAACTTTATAATACCAGCCGGTGACAAGACGTGCCTGGCCATCTCTCCTCCTCTTTAAACTTACACAGCAAACACTGAACATGCAAGTTGTTTGTGCGCACCGCTTTCTTTTCGTGTGTGTGTGCGTATGTGTGTGTGTGTGTGTGTGTGTGTGTGTGTGTGTGTGTGTGTGTGTGTGTGTGATCAATGAAATAAAAGAAACAAGTCTAAACTTCCCCTAAGCGTAGAGAGAGAGAGAGAGAGAGAGAGAGAGAGAGAGAGAGCTTGATAGCGTTCGGGCACGGTCATTGGCTGGTCCTGTGAGCCGTGGGCCAATCATACAGGGCGGGGGTGCATCGTACACAGCTTCACCACAATATTTCGCTGCGTCGCCTGTACCTGACGCTTGGGAAAAGTCACATTGGGAGCGTAAGGAAAAGGACAACAAAGGTCTAACAAAGCTGTGGCCTTTATTCAGAAACGCTCTGCTCTCTCACCACCACTGTTTTCAATGGCGAGAGATGATTAGCAGGTTCTCAACGTGTTTACCCTGTTAATGACGTATAAATGTTGATAATCCTTCACTATAATCGTAAAAGCATTAAAAACCCTTATCATTTCAACCAGAGACATTTGAAATTGGTATACGTGACGGTGACGGTGATGCTCTGAAGGGATGGGTGGGCTGAAGGTTCTATGGACAGTAGGGAGGTGGAGGGGAAGGGCGGCCGACGAGAGAGTGTCGTCAACCTCACGTCAAGCTCTACTTCGGGAGGGAAGGAAAACAAGGACACCAGCGGACGAGACCATGGTTACTATGAGTTCCGCCATAAACAAGGAAAGGTTAGATGGTGATGGTAGTGGTGGTGGTGGTGGTGGTGGTGACCATAACACAAGGCAGGAAGAGAGGAGACGCGCCACCCTGCAGACGTTCATTACCGCCACGACAAAATGACATGTCTTATTTACATCCCACCAATTGGAGGCCGTCATGTCATCACCACCACCAACACCACCATCAACACCACATAAAGGAAGAATAAGAAGTAATGAATAGAAAATATATATAAGATTGTGTGGCAGATTTAACCTAACCGCAAATTTACTGTGTGTGTGTGTGTGTGTGTGTGTGTGTGTGTGTGTGTGTGTGTGTGTGTGTGTGTGTGGTTAAGTAAGAGTGGCCACGCCCACCAGCCCCATGGATCGTATCTTTCCAATCAGTGCGTTGGCGTGAGACAGAAAGGTAGGGAGGTAAGTAGTGGTGATGGTGGTGGTGGTGGTGGTGGTGGTGGTGGTAGTTAGGTAGGTGACGGAAAACTAACACCCTAAAACCAAGAAAGTATGCACTAAAATGTTGTACTGCCTCTAAGGAACTATGACAACAACAATAACGACAGTACAAAGGAAAGGAAGAAGAAGAAGAAAAGAAGAAGAAGAAGAAGAAGAAGAAAAAGAAGAAGAAGAAGAAGAAGAAGAAGAAGAATATAACAGAGAGACAGATATGGAATGTTGATAAATGATCGCAAGAGGAAGACGAGGAAGAGGAGAAGATTGTTGACTGATAGTAACAGAGAGAGAGAGAGAGAGAGAGAGAGAGAGAGAGACAAAGGAGACCCGGCTGTCCTGGGAGTCGACCTTTTGCCCTCATCCGGCGGGGAAAGGTCAGATGGGAGAAAAGGGACGGAGGGAGGAGCCGAGGAACAGACAAGGGAAGGGATGGGAAGGGAGACGAAGACAGAAAAAAAGAAAAGAAAACAAGAAATAAGAGAAGGCAAAATAAAAGAGATAAGAAGGGAGGAGAAGATGAAAAAGGAGAGACGTTTGGGAAAGACTGCTACGAAAGAGAGAAAGAGAAAACCAGAGAGGACATGCAGATAAGGTGGAAGGATAAGATGAGATGAGGAGGAGATAAGCAGGAAGAAAACAAGACGTGATGCTGAGAGGGAGGAGATAACGGAAGGATGAGGAAAAGAAAAAAAATAAAGTAAAATAACGAAGGAAGAGAATGAAGGAGAGACAACCAAGAGGAAAGGAATAGAAGAAGTAAAGAATCAAGAAAGTAGAAGCAAGAGAGGCAAAATAGAAAACGAGAATGGGAGAGGAAAGGCTTGCTGCAATTAAGCACTCATATTATTATTGAGTAAAAACACCAATAAAAAGACGAGAGAGAGAGAGAAAGAGACAGACGACTGACACTAAAGAGATAAAATTGTAGGTGATGAGAGATATTTGCTTCCACCTTGAGAGAGAGAGAGAGAGAGAGAGAGAGAGAGAGAGAGAGAGAGAGAGAGAGAGAGAGAGATGAAGATTCTTGTATGCACTTCCTGCTTGAGTCTCTCCCTCCTCTCTCTCTCTCTCTCTCTCTCTCTCTCTCTCTCTCTCTCTCTCTCTCTCTCTCTCTCTCTGAAAACAGCAGCATAAGTAATAATAAATCAAGGACATAATGAGATGAAAATAGTCCTTCTTCTCTTCTTCTTCTTCTTCTTCTTCTTCTTCTTCATACAAATGCAAGGAACTAAAACATGCATTTCGCTGAATCTTAATTTATGCAGCTTATCCTTACAGTGGTCAGTCATCCTCTCTTCTTTATGGAGGAGGAGGAGGAGGAGGAGGAGGAAGAAGAGGAGAATGAAGAGGAGTAGGAGGAGAAGGAGGAGAAGGAGGAGGAAGAGGAGGAGAAGAGGAGATTATATTATTTTGATTAATTTGATGATGATAAGGTCTGTACGAGATAACTATTCTTATGTTGGTCATTCATTACGTCAGCTCTCTCTCTCTCTCTCTCTCTCTCTCTCTCTCTCTCTCTCTCTCTCTCTCTCTCTCTCTCTCTCTCTCTCTCCTTACCTACCTACCTACCAACCTACTTATTTCTCGTATGCGTGTGTAAAAATGCTAGTGTGGAGAGAGAGAGAGAGAGAGAGAGAGAGAGAGAGAGAGAGAGAGATAATACCTCCCAGAGAAACAATGCCACTTCCTTCTCATCACCAGAAAGATGTAGACACAAGACTGGAGCTTCCGGGGCCTTGGTGAAGAGGAAGAGGAGGAGGAGGAGGAGGAGGAGGAGGAGGAGGAGGAAGGGAAGGATTAAGAGGCAAGGCAGGTGTAAAATGATAAATGACTAATCGGTCTGTTCTCTTCCAGCTTTCTCATCCTTTGAAAAGCCATTAATTCTCTCTCTCTCTCTCTCTCTCTCTCTCTCTCTCTCTCTCTCTCTCTCTCTCTCTCTCTCTCTCTCTGTTTTTTTTATTTTCTACTTATTTTTTTTCTCTATGCAATAAATTACTTTTGTCTTTTTTAAATATAGTTTCATATCCTCTCTCTCTCTCTCTCTCTCTCTCTCTCTCTCTCTCTTTTGACTTTATTTTTTTCTCCATAAAATAAATTACTTTTGTGTTTTTAAATATAGTTTCATATCTCTCTCTCTCTCTCTCTCTCTCTCTCTCTCTCTCTCTCTCTCTCTCTCACCCCCCAATAAATAAAGGCAGCTGAGGAATATGACCACGAGGAAGGTGAGGTGAGGCGAAGGAATAAGGAAGGACGGTCATCACAAAAGTCTCGAGGGAAAAATCTCACACTGGAGAGAGTAAAGGAGCGAGAGAATGGAGCGAGTGAGGACAGCAAAGATAACATACTGTGGGTGGGGCGGGAATGTATGTATGTCTTCCCGAAAGTGTAGGTGGTGGGTGAGTGGGCGCTTACCTGCACGACTGCAATCTCCCAAACGCTCGTAAGATGCGTGAAAAGTATCGAGTGCCTTGTTTTTCATTTGGCTTTGCTTTGCTTTGTTTTCTTTTTCTTTTCTTTTTTTTGCGACAGATGGTTGTTTGCGAGTAGCCGTGGTGATATAGCGACGGGAGGAGGAGAAGGAGGAGGAGGAGAAGGAGGAGGAGGAGGAGGAGGAGGAGGAGGAGGAGGAGGAGGAGGAGGAGGAGGAGGAGGAGAAGGAGAAGGAGAAGAGGAGGAGAAGGACGAGGAGGAAAAAGGAGGAATATATCAATAGTAATATCAACAAAAACAGCAACAAAAGCAATTACTACTACTACTACTACTACGAATACTACTACTACTACTACGAATACTACGAATACTAATGTTATTGCAAGAAAAATAGAAAAAGAACAAGAAAAATAATGAGAGGATTAAGAGAGAAAAAAAAGGACAAGGAGGAGGAGGAGAAGGAGGAGGACGGGATGGAGGAGGACGAAGAATGAAAAAAATTGGAAGAATAAAAATCACTGCAAAAGGTTGTACAAAAGACAAGGGAAGAGGAGGAGAAGTACGAGAAGCAGGAAATAGAGGAGTTAAAGTAGGGAGAAGAGGAGGAGAAATGTAGACAGAGCAGAAGTTTGTGTCAGGAGGATAATCAGGGGCACATCTTGACGGCGCCACAATCACTTGAGTAAACAATCAAATGAACAAATAAGCGTCCTAATTACCAGCAGGAAGGCGGCGGTGACCGGGAGCCTCCGTGCACTGCTAGCGTCGCCTTCCCCACTTACTCACTCACCTGTGGAGATAAAAGAGAAACATGCAATTAGCCACAGGTATAGAGAGAGAAACCTGTTCCCTCCAAAACTCTTCACAACTATTCAGCATAAATTTACGGTGGTTCTTGATGTTTTTATTGCAAGTTGTGTTACCAGCCTTTTTCCTCCACACCTGTCAAGACAAGAAGCCAATCACATTTCCAGGATGCCAATATGACAGCGACAGGCAATAGTCGAGCCTGTCGCATTCACGTCAAGACCACACATCACTCCTGGTCTTATTGCTATTCATATAACTGGAGGTCTCGCATGGCCTGAACAGTGCGGGTCGCCGTCCTCCGCACCCAGGCCTTATCACTGTGTCTATTTCTACTGCCAATAGAAACGGTAGGCCTACTTGTGACCCCACTCTTATCTGTCTTGTGTGTGTGTGTGTGTGTGTGTGTGTGTGTGTGTGTGTAAGTGTTGAATTTATTTACAGTTTTATAGGACTGGGTGAAACTCATTTCCTATCTTCTGATATTAATGTATCAATTTGCTCACAATTTCCCGTCTTTAGAAACCAAATTATCATAATTTCATTTTAAGTGCTTTGCTTGCAAACACTTCCTCTGGGAGTGCACCACAATGAACTATTACTCTGTTTAGGAAACTTTCGGTGCATTCTTTCATTGTGTGTGTGTGTGTGTGTGTGTGTGTGTGTGTGTGTGTGTGTGTGTGTGTGTGTGTGTGTGTGTGTGTGTGTGTGTGTGTGTCATTCACTTACGGTTGTCTGCTTGTCACGTATTCAGTCGTTCGCTTACAAAAAGAGCGCAAAGCCCATAGTGTGTGTGTGTGTGTGTGTGTGTGTGTGAAACACTTTTTGGTAGCGAGCAAATTCGCCTATGAAGTTCACCAAACACGTGGTCATAACTAACTCAGAATGGATGAGAAAGTGAGACGCGTCCCTTGTTGAGGTGTGGATGTGGCTGTGTATGAGCTGCCACTCCCCTCTTGACTGGCTGGTTGGTGGCTGGATATCCATGGGGCGTGGCGTTACCATGGCACCCTCAAGATAAAGCCATACATCTGCACTCAAGGTGGTCCTGTAGACAAATTGAGGCTGTCGTGGTTTGAGGCAATGGCTGATGTGAAAGCTACTGGTGGAGCCACATTGTTGATACAGGTTTGATGCTGTCTAGGAGGCTATTAAACACGAGCTATTAGTGCCTAGCCTTGGAATAAGACCTTGTTATCATCCGGGCTTGCTCTGCTCCCCTTTCCTGGAAGTTCTTGTTGAAGTGGTTGGACTGCTGGTGTCTGCGGTCTGATCCCGTCCCATCAGCCCCAATCGCTGCACGGAACAGGTTTGGGACGATGGCTGAATGGATTATTAGGGTTATTACTTAAGCCGTTTTCTCTCCATTATAAACACTCAAAACAGCTATTCGTATTCAGTTCTCCTTGAGAGTAAATCCTGCCCCTGTACTGTGGTTTGGCATGTGATGGAAGGCGCGGTACAGGTTCCTCTCGCCCCTTGCTATTCGTCTTTCATAACCCTT
>NC_059270.1:11102944-11112944 GCF_017591435.1 Portunus trituberculatus
GAGTCTGGAAGCTCTTTCATCTGATTGGTGGACTGGGGGAGAGGTAGAAAGAGGCTCATTCCATCTATTGTTCACCACCTCTTCTTCTCCGTCCTCTTATCTTTTTATTCCCTTTGTTGCACTTACAGCCTTTCATCGTAGACTCCCACTCATAGACCGCTTCGTGTGTCGTCTAAATTCATCCTCAAACTCGTCCTTCCCATCCTTGCCTCTATCTATTCTCACACCTTTTTCCTCCCTTCCTTTGTTATTACGTGTATTATCTGCCCTTCCCTCTTCCCTCTATCGCTCGTAACCATCTACGCCTCACTCACGAAGGCTTAACTTATTCTCCCTCCCCTCCTTCCTTCCTTCCTTCCTTCCTTCCTTCCTCCTTCACTCATTCCCTCACCTGCCAAAACCCATTCCCTTCACGCCACAACCTTCTTTCCTTGACTCTCTCTCTCTCTCTCTCTCTCTCTCTCTCTCTCTCTTACCTCACTCCTTCTGCCAAAATACCTTCCTTCTCAGCCACAACATTTCCATCTCTCTCTCTCTCTCTCTCTCTCTCTCTCTCTCTCTCTCTCTCTCTCTCTCTCTCTCTCTCTCTCTCTCTCTTGCACCTGCACTATTCCTCTCTTCCCTATTCCTCCATCATCATCCTCCTCCTCTTTCCCTCCTCCCGTTAACCCTGACCCCCATTAACCTTCGACCCATACCAGAGAGTAAAAAAAATAGGAGGAGGAGGAGGAGGAAGAGGAGGAGGAGGAGGAGGAGGAGGAGGAGGAGGAGGAGGAGGAGGAGGAGGAGGAGGAGGAGGAGAGGGATGCACATTTTGTAGGCTCCGTGTTTGCAGATCCCACGAAATATTTGTATATGTTCTGAACGAATAAGGAAATGTGTGTGTGTGTGTGTGTGTGTGTGTGTGTGTGTGTGTGTGTGTGTGTGTGTGTGTGTGTGTGTGTGCGTGTGTTCAGTCAGCAAGAACATGAAAGAATGTGTATAATTTCTCACTAAATCTCGTTTTTACATGTCATTACTCACTCTCACTCCACCACCACCACCACCACCACTACTACCACCACCACATCCTGCTGCCTCTTGTTCCTCCATCTTCAACACCTCCTCCTCCTCCTCTACCTCCACCACCACTACCACCTCCTCTTCCTGGACACTCGTAAACCTTTGTCTTCCCGTCACACGCCACGGCTGACAAAAGGCGCCTCGTCACAACACCTCTTCGGCATCGACTCCGTGCAGAGCGATTCCTAGGCAGCCACTCACATCACCACTCACAACCACGTATTCATCAGCATTTTGTTCTCTCGTACTATTTTTAACAGCCTCACAAATAATGAGTCGAGTTTCCATAAATGATTTCCAGCAATATTGAAATAGAATTCACACGTCAAACTGTCACTAAAAATCACGAAAACACCATTGGAAATCCTTATTAGTCGAGAAAAGGACTATTTTCAATGGTCAGAAAGATTAAGAGTCAGGTTTCTATAAGTTTTTAACAATATTGACGTAGAATGCACGTCAAACTATCACTAAACAACACGAAAACACTATTGGAGATCCTTACTAGTCGAGAAAAGGACTATTTTTCAAAGCCCAGAAAGATAACGAGTCAGATTTCTTTTCCAGCAATACTGACGTAGAATCCACGTCAAACTGTCATTAAAAAGTCACGAAAACCACATAGAGGAAAGGACTATTTTCGACAAAGAGAAAAATAACACGCCAGGTTTCCATGAGTGTTTCCCGTAATAATTAAGCAGAATTCCTGTTCAAATATCACTTAAACCATCAAAGCACCATTGGGAACACTTAATAATTCCACAACAGTCAAATGAATGTAGTCGAGGAAAGAAAGGATTTGTGTTTAAAAATATTGGGACGGGAGCGGAGGCAGCGAGCTAGAAAATGAATATAAATGCATGTAAATCTAACTGACAATGAATATCTACCTCCCAGTCTCCTTTAAGTAATTCCTCTATGATTCCTGCGCAACGTCTCCACTTGATGCGAGCTGGTGTGGTGTTAAAAATTAATGTTTTCCTTAATGCCATAATGGTTAAGAGTTAAGATACAGGGTGGCGTGCAGTGGTGTGGTGATGGTGGTGGTGGTGGTGGTGGTGGTGATGCTGGTGGGGGGTGATGGTAATGATGGTGGATTAGAGGGGAGGAGTAAAATAGTGTCCTAATCTGAGCGTCTTAAGAAAACACTCTCATACCCTCTCTTTTGTATTACTTAATCTCTCTCTCTCTCTCTCTCTCTCTCTCTCTCTCTCTCTCTCTCTCTCTCTTCGCATATTTTGAAGCACACGTCACTTTTTTCCACACACATGACGTTTGAGATCACACGTGTGTACTTCACAACGACATCCACGTACTGCATATCCGCAGGCTGTCCTTCCTCTCTCTCCTCTCCATCCACTCTCCCTTTTCTCCGTCCATGCGTCTTTTAATGTTACATGCACGGGCAGCAGCAGGAGGAGGAGGAGGAAGAGGAAGAGGAGGAGGAACATGCAGAGAGGGATCGTGAGAAGTAATATGGAAGACAACATAACGCAATCAAATGTAAAACATTCACAATCAGAGAGAGAGAGAGAGAGAGAGAGAGAGAGAGAGAGAGAGAGAGAGAGAGAGCTGGCTTGCCCTGAGGTCATACTTAAACACTCGCACCTCCAACTCCACCGCACCACCAGCATGGCAACAGTTCCCCTCCACACACACCCCCACTGGGACACGCCACGGAGGAGGAGGAGGAGGAGGAGGAGGAGGAGGAGGAGGAGGAAGAGGAGGAGGAGGAGGAAAGGAAGAAGAACTGCAGACAAGAGAATATAAATGTAATAGTACTGGGAATCACTTCAGGCGAGAAAAGTTGAAAAATAGCGAGAAACAGAGAGAGAGAGAGAGAGAGAGAGAGAGAGAGAGAGAGAGAGAGAGAGAGAGAGATACACATACACTAAGACAAGGATAAAAAAAAAAAAGACAAGGATAAAAAAAAAAAAAAAAACTAGTGGAAGTTCGGGAAACATAAGACGTAGGTGTGAAAAAAAAGGAAGGGCGGGAAGGTAAAACCGGGCTGCGTAGGTGTGTGGGTGTGTGGGTGTGTGGGTGTGTGGGAGGCAGTGTGGAGGTGTGGAGGAGACGAGGGAACAGGAGAGGCCGGCAGCAGGGGCATTACCTGGCACGGAAGGTGTGTGTATAAGAACAGGTGACGCTGAAATGAAATGGAAGGGGAATGAAATAAAGAGAAGTGAAGGGGGAGAGAAGATGAGACACCACAAAGAGAAGAAATGAAGATTAAAAGAATGTATTACTGCCAGGGGAAAAGAAGAGGAGGAGGAGGAGGAAGAGGAGGAGGAGGAGGAGGAGGAGGAGGAGGAGGAGGTATGGACTGACTTATGTAACCTCTCCCACCCTCCCTGCCTCCATCACACACACACCCTCTGCCTCCCAACCTCTCCCTGTCTCTCCCTCTCTCCCATTCACTCTCCCTCCTCTTCCTTTTAGCCGGGCACGTTTGAAGACGTAGGAAGATGCCTCGCCACACCTGCACACGCCCAGCACCCACCCCCAGCATATGTGGACGGATACATTTCTCTCTCTCTCTCTCTCTCTCTCTCTCTCTCTCTCTCTCTCTCTCTCTCTCTCGTAAATCCTTGAAATATTCACCGTCTCACTGTGTCACGTAGCGTTTCTTTGTGTTATTTAGCAGAAAAATGTAAAACGAATTTCATAGTTGAATATATCATTTCTTCTTCTACTACTACTATTACTTCTACTGTTGCTACTGCTGCTACTACAACCACGACTAGTGTTGATACTAATTTTTCAATACACAAAGGCGGTTGAGGAGTGACTGGAGGAGAAGGAAAAGGAAGAGGAGGAAGAGAAAGATGAAGAGGATCAGGAAGAGGAAGAGACGGTCGAGGAATTAATAGTGATAGTAGTAGTAGTAGTAGTAGGAGGAGGAGGAGGAGGAGGAGGAGGAGGAGGAGGAGAGGAGACGAAGAAGTTACATGGTTACAATACCTCTCTTATGCGTCTCTACCACCACCACCACCACCAACACCACCACTACTACAACCTCACGCCCTTGGCCTGGAAAGCAGCTGTGAAGGACTTTGTTTTTTTCACGTACGGAGAGAGCTAAAGGCGCGGAGTGTTAGATTGAGTATCCTAGAGTCATGTATTCCGAACCATTATATTATGTATCCCAGAGTACTAACCTCTTCAGTACCATGACATGTTTTCATATTCATTCTGGTTACTATTTGGCAATTTTACACAGCTTCAGAAACCCATGTGAGGATTAGAATAGTGAAGACCCGGGCCTTTACTCTTCTGACCTCCATAGACCCTTCCTAATGTAAATAATATCGTCTAATCACACCCAAGACTCAAGGTAAAATGCGTCCCAGTACTGAAGGGGTTAAGTATCCCAGACGCTTAAGTGAGAGTCAAGGGAGGAGAGAGTGAGAGGATGACGTCCAAGAGGCATATGGTTGTGGTGAGGAGGCCTTGGGAATATAATTAATGGCCTGAAGAACGCACCTAGTCATCCGTGTTTACTGGCTGGTTATGATGACTGTCACTCTCTCTCTCTCTCTCTCTCTCTCTCTCTCTCTCTCTCTCTCTCTCTCTCTCTCTCTCTGTGTGTGTGTGTGTGTGTGTGTGTGTGTGTGTGTGTGTGTGTGTGCGATAAATAATCAAAACTAAAGCGCTGCATGAGAGAGAACTACAAATAAAACATTCATTATTATTATTATCATTATTATTATTATTATTATTATTATTATTATTATTATTATTATTATTATTATTGCTATTATAATGATGATGATGAGGATGATGGTGATGATGGAGACGGTGATGATGATGATGATGATATGCAGATGTTGATAGCAATAGTAATAATGGCAACAACAACAACAACAACAACAACAACAACAACAACAACAGCAGCAGCAGCAGCAGGAACCAATCAGCAACAGTAAGAACATCAAAAACAATAACAGGAGCAGTAGCAACAGCAACACCACCATCAACACAACACCACCACCACCAACAACAGCAACACCACCACCAACCATCCTCAACAACAACAACAACAACACCAATAGCAACACCGACACCACCACCACCACCACCACCACCAAGCAAAATGATAACAACGATGACACCAAAGATAAGAATGCTGGAAGATTTGAAACAGTTTAGAGGTTGTGGTGAATGGATACCGAGTACTCTCCCCTATGGCTTCTTTAGGGGAAGAAGCCACAGAGAACGTTAGTCTGAGGCAACCCACCCAGAGACACCCGCTCCTGTTCATCACTCACCTCCACCGACACCACCATCGCCACCACCAACAGCAACACCAGAAGTAGCATCAAAGACATAACTACTTCTACTACTATAACTGCCACTATTACTACTACTACTACTACTACTACTACCAATGATAACACCACCACCACCACCACCACCATTACTGCCATCATGAACCAATACAACAACAACAACAACACAACAACAACGAAAATTAGCAAATATAAATGCATAAACAAATAAATGAAAATAACACCAAAAGAATCAAATATATAACACAACAAATAAATACATAAACACAATAATAGTAATAATAATAATAATAACAACAATAATAATAATAATAATAATAATAATAACAAAGGGCCCCCACGCACATCAGAATTACATCACGGAAATTAGGAACAAACAAGCACACTATTTAATTACAAGTGTTGATGTGAAAAGTGACGTGAATGTTGAAATTTTTACCTGCACTGTTGATTGACGCGAGGGAATGAGAGAGAGAGAGAGAGAGAGAGTGTGTGTTCGGAAGGAGTGGGAATGGGTGGTGTCGACTGTAGGCGCGGCAGTGAAGAAGGTAAGGGAGGGTAAGGGAAGGAGAGGGGAAGGAAAAGGAGTCAGTCGAATGGTCAGAGATAAAGATGGGGAGGGATGAGAGGTTGGCAACGGAGGAATGGATGGGACGAGATAAGAGGAGAGGAAGAAGAACGAGGGAGAGGGAGAGAGAAGGAAAGAGATAAATGAAAAGGACAGGAAAGGAGTGGAGGAGAAGGAGGATGGATAGATTGGAGGAGTCAAGGGCATGAGAGAGAGAGAGAGAGAGAGAGAGGGTGATGTTTTAACGCAGCAGAGTATTTGAAGCGTGATTTTTCCCCGAGAGTGAGACAATGAATGAGCTTTACACTTAAGCTCCTTAGCGTGAGGGATGTATTATTATGACTGGCTCTCTCTCTCTCTCTCTCTCTCTCTCTCTCTCTCTCTCTCTCTCTCTCTCTCACACCCTCAAACACACACACACACACACACACACACACACACACACACATACACATACACACCCTCAAAATACAAACGCCCACTCCTTTTGCTTGCACAGATCATTATATTCTGCCGCAGGAAAAGCCATAACAGTGAAGGGCCCTCCACCTTACGTACCCACACTGCCACGAACTCCTCGACCGCCAGCGTGTGGAGTGTGGGATCAGAGTGAAGAGCTGAGCGTTACGTAGGCATTGTACGGCTTTGTATCTTCAAGGGTTTGTTATTTATATATATTTTTTGCTTATTTTATCGATCTATTATTACGTCGGCTATTCAATAACTGCTCTTTTTCTTGTGACTAATTTCTTTTATTCTTTTTATTTATACCATGTGGGCTTTTTATGGGAATTTATGGGCTAAAGGGGATATTTTTGGGGTACCTCCTATGTCCGTTGTCCCGAGTGAGGAAGCCCCACCTGAACTCGGACCGTGCGCTTAGAGACCCCTTGCACTCTAAAGCACGCATGGTTCCACTGTACCATTGGCTTACTCTGGTCCATATACTTACTTCCCAAAGCATCAAGTCATCTATTCTCCGATTTTTGACACTGGTTTCTAATTTTGTTTACTTTCTGGCATCTCAGAGAGTCATTTTTCTTATCATATTTTTGTTGGTCTTGGATGGTGCCCCAGTACATAAAGGAAAAGAAAATAAATAAACTGTGGTCCTATTTCTGCTCCTTTCAATGGCTCACCCAGCATCCTTCACTCCTCTCCTTTAAGCTTCTACCTTAATCTCTCTCCATTGGCCTTTGCAGCTCCTTACGTTTCCTTTTCAAGCTCTACGTACCCAAATCTTGAAGCCGTCCCATTTCTGTTCCTCACCCCAATTCAATGACGTCCTCTTTCCATCCCTGCTTCCTCTTTCTCCTCCTCCTCTTCCTCCTCCTCCTCCTCTTTCTACCCTCCTCCTTTTCCTCCTCTTCCATCAATTTTTGCAGAGAAGGAGACAGATAGGTAATAGATTTTCCGAGAGCTATGTATCCCTAGGGGGCAGTCTCTCTCTCTCTCTCTCTCTCTCTCTCTCTCTCTCTCTCTCTCTCTCTCTCTCTCTCTCTCTCTCTCTGATCCGCTTAGCCCTGAGCTGGACACGACGATCAGTTCATCCACACTGATTTCAAGGACATGAATCCGAAATGGACGAATAAATGGGTCTGCCAAATTTCTCTCTCTCTCTCTCTCTCTCTCTCTCTCTCTCTCTCTCTCTCTCTCTCTCTCCTCTAACAGGGTACGAAGGTCGGGAAGGGAGAAATGGGGAAAGGGGGGAGGAAATATATAGGTCAGCTTTGCACTGAAGGGGCGGTCATCTTTAGTTCACTATCAGCACGCCCTCACGCACGCCCGTACGCACGCGCGCACACACACACACACACACACACACACACACACACACACACACACACACACACACACACACACACACACACACACACACACACACTTATTCGTATGTGACTCAGTACATCTAGTTGTTTTGATTCTCTCTCTCTCTCTCTCTCTCTCTCTCTCTCTCTCTCTCTCTCTCTCTCTCTCTCTCTTTGGCCACGTCCGCAAATTATTCATTAATCCCATTCTCTGTTAAAAAGCCAGTTGGTTCATTTTTCGTCCCCGTGTTCCCGTTTTGGCGGGTTCCATTTTTAACAGGTCCATTTCGTGCCCAGTCCAGTTTTTCAATCCCAGTAGTGATGTTCAGGTTGCGTTCCTCGGATTATATTCAGTTACAATTGACTTTTTTTTCGAGTTTGTGTCTATTTTCTTCCTTGCATTTAGTTTCGATTACTGGTTTGTCTGCGATTTTGTATTTTTTTTTTTATTTAAGTTTGTTTTGCTTTATTTATTACTTTTTTCTCTCTCTTTTCTGTGTTTTCTCTTTTTTTTACCTGTTTTTATTTTGTGTATTGTTTAATTCATGATGGCTTTTGTTTGGCGTTTAGTTCTCGTTTGTTTATTCTTTCTATTTATCCTCTTTTATCTCATTATGTTCTCTCTCTCCTCTCTTCTCATGTATATTCTCTACGATATTCTCTGGGTTTTTTTCCCACGTTATATCTCTCTATTATTGACTTACATATATCGAATTCACTGTATTATGTCTTGCTCTTATTTCTGTTATGCTTCGTGTCCTTTATCTGCTTCGTGTATCATATATTTTCGCTTCATTTTGGTTCTATTTCATATTGCATTTTCCATCAGTAACACGTGTCTTTATTTTCTTTTTCTTTTCTTGTACCGATACCTTTACTTTCATTCTATTCTCGTCCTGCCTCATGTTATATTTCCATCATGATAAAAGGACAGGTTCGTTTCGTTCCCCCTTGTTCCCGTCAGTCACTTCCAGTCCTGTGGTGCTTGCTTCTGACTGTTCTATATAGTATTCATCTCCACTCCTCTCTTCCCTTCTCTTTCCGTCCCCTCCAATGCTGTAAATATTCATTCATACACCATTCTGGAACTGTCATGCCGCCTTCCTTCCCATGCCATCACTGTAGGTATTTGCACTTCATTTCTTTCAGTTTGCCAACCCACTGAACCCAGCAGTGTGATTCCGTCTCATTCTGGTGCCCTTGTTATTAGATACGTGAGCAAAACACTGCGCCTTCCGTTCTCTCCTTGTTCGCTCCCGTCCCGTCCAGCGCTGGTCCTCCGTTTATGTCTCTGGGAGTGTTTTCATGACCCGCTTCTCTCTCTCTCTCTCTCTCTCTCTCTCTCTCTCTCTCTCTCTCTCTCTCTCTCCGCCCAACTTTCCTCGATGACCACCAGCATCTCTTTCTTCTCTTGTAGTGCTGTTTCTTTTTTCTTTCTCCCTTGATTGCGCCTTTCACTTTCCAGCACTGCCTTGCGTTTCACTTCTCTCTCTCTCTCTCTCTCTCTCTCTCTCTCTCTCTCTCTCTCTCTCTCTCTCTCTCTCTCTCTCTCTCTCTCTCTCTCTCTCTCTCTCTCTCTCTCTCTCTCTCTCTCTCTCTCTCTCTCTCTCTCTCTCTCTCTCTCTCTCTCTCTCTCTCTCTCTCTCTCTCTCTCTCTCTCTCTCTCTCTCTCTCTCTCTCTCTCTCTCTCTCTCTCTCTCTCTCTCTCTCTCTCTCTCTCTCTCTCTCTCTCTCTCTCTCTCTCTCACACACATTCAGTATATCATGTACATTATATCTACGGTATTTCATGTCTATCTCTCTCTCTCTCTCTCTCTCTCTCTCTCTCTCTCTCTCTCTCTCTCTCTCTCTCTCTCTCTCTCTCTCTCTCTCTCTCTCTCTCTCTCTCTCTCTCTCTCTTTCTCATGAATCAGAGGGCGGGAGGAAGCGAGCAAGCAAGGAGGGTAAACAAACACGGAAGCAGCGCCGGTCTCCCTTTCACGTATAGATTGTAAGTTTGTTTTCGTCCTGCAATTGTTTTCCTTCGCAATTTAGATCAGAGTTTGCTGGAGCGGGGTGTTGTGAGGCTGTCTGATTGCTTGTTTGACTCCACCTCGACGCCTGCTGATTTCGTACGTAGGTTTCTTAGTGGTTGTGATGGTGTGCTGTTGTGTAAAGAGTAGCTGTTGTATAGAAGCAGTAGTTGTTGTTATTGTGGTGGTGTAGTTTGTTGTAGTAGTAGTAGTAGTAGTAGTAGCGATAAGACAAGAAGAGAAGAAAATACGAATTTA
>NC_059270.1:11117944-11130444 GCF_017591435.1 Portunus trituberculatus
TTTTTCTTTTTTTTTCTATTTTCATTCTTCCCGCCTCTTCTTGTTGCTTATGAATATATTTTTGTGCCGAACATTCTCTCATATTTTCTAATTCAATTTCTGTCCACCTCCCTTTTCGTCCTTCACCTTTACGTTTTCCATCCTGGTTCTCCTACAGATTCCCTTACAATTGTAGCATTTTCACTCCCTTCTCGCTCCCTTCCACCTGACTTGGGACCATGTTCTGCAACGCTTTGCTCTCTCACTATAGCAATTTTCAGAGACCAAAAGATGATCAGCCAATATCAATCAATAAAGTCTTCCGTGTTAATGTAGAAATTTCGTTATTTTCTCCTTACAAATATTAGGAAAAAAAAAAAGTCTTAAAGCCCTCTTAACTTCAGCTACAGACTGGAATGTAGTGGCGATGCGACGCAGTGTTTCATAATACTCTCCTATATTCCCATCCCCTGCCATCAAACACCTTAAACCTTCGTAACACACCATGATAATCCCTCCATAACCAACCATCTTCATTTTACCCTTTCCATTACCCATTCTAAACCCTGCCCAGTACCTGCCCCATCCTTCCCTAACGCCACCACGCCATCTCATTACCAGCCCACCGTGGCCATATACTCCATCACTTATCCAGCCCTCTATTACAGTTAAGGCCTCTTCCTGACCCTCGCCTTGCACTGCTTCATCATTACTCTTTCTCCTCGTGTATCCTCTACCTGCCCGCCGCCGCCTGTCCCTCCCCCAAGACGCGGTGTCGAGGTGAAGGTGAAGGGGACGAGGGAGGGACGGAGGGAAACAGCGTGTATTTTGGGAGTGAAGTGCCTCCCGCTGGGCAAGGTAGTGAGAGAGAGAGAGAGAGAGAGAGAGAGAGAGAGAGAGAGAGAGAGAGAGAGAGAGAGAGAGAGAGAGAGAGAGAGAATTGCTACCTTTCGGAAGTCGCAGATTACAATAAGTTGACATTTGACCTCACACCTCTCTCTTTTTTTTTTTCTCTCTCTCTCTCCTCGTAATGGACAGTGATGTTTGTGACCTTCATTCCAATCTGTCCGTCTCGTTCCCTTGCCTCGCCCAACCTCGCCCAACCTTGCCCCGCCCCGCCCTGCTCCACCCCATCTAGCCACCCCTACACATTGACTCCAGGACCAAACAGTTCATTCAGAGTGATCGCCTTCATTTCCTTCCACTTTGATCCAAGGTACACTTTTTTTCATTCTATTCTTTGGTGTATTAGAATAACTCTCTCTCTCTCTCTCTCTCTCTCTCTCTCTCTCTCTCTCTCTCTCTCTCTCTCTCTCTCTCTCTCCTCCTCCTCCTCCTCCTCCTTCTCCTCCATCTTCTCCGCTTCGTGACATCTGGTAAGTGCAAGTGGATGGATATTTTGATGTAATGCTTCGTCTTCCAGTTTAAGCAACAAGAAAGTCAGTCTTGTCACGGAGAATCGCTGCGTGACCTCACGTGTTTATATTCTTACCTCAACGTGTCACCTAAGTCTTCTGCTACATTCACACCCACACCCACACACTCACACCCACTTATCTTCCCTCACACACACACACACACACACACACACACACACACACACATACCCTGCCCACACGCATATCGCAACTAAGAGGTCAGGGATAACCAGTATTACCACCACCGCCACCATTCCTTCTACCACCAACACTGACACTACTGCCAGTACCACCGCCATTCCATTAACCACACGAGGGGAAGGAAAAAAGGTATTGCGCAAAATAACAAGCTCGTGCCCTTAATGACTGCAGGTATTTGGCCCACTTGTGCCACCGTGCCATGTATATCGTGTGTGCTGCTGCGAAACTAATTTATCCCATCATTTCCTGACTAAATTTACCAACATAACGTTACTTATCATAACCTATCACAACATTTTCTTACTTGATCTACCAACTTAACTCAATGTAAACTTAAACTAACGCAACATTTATTTCTTGATCTACAAATACTAACCTAACCTAACTTATCCAAACCCAGACTTTCCTTACCTGAACTACCAACCTATCCTAATTAAAATCTCCTTATTTGACCTTCCAACCTATCTTAACCTAACCCAGCATTATTTCATTTCATCCAAACTCACCAAACTTAACCTTAAATAAACCAACCTAACCTAACCTAACTTAACCTAGCATAGTTCAACCTAACATTAACCTTATGTCACCTAACCTAACCTAACCTAACCTAACTTAATCTAAGCTTACGTTCCCCACCAAACTGAACGGCCAATGGTGTTAATCACAGTCTTAGCATTGAAAGAACAGGTAATGAAGTTAGAAAGTATGCCAGAGTGTTATGAGAGTGAAGTTATACATGGGGTGATCGCCTCCTCTGTGCTCCGGCCCCACCCATCATCGCCCCGCGCCTCCCCGCCACTCACCATCTCCCCAGTCATCCCAGCCCAGCCACCCACTAGTCTCGTGTTCCTAATCGTGCCGCCTCAAAATTACCCCCGACCCGTTTGCCTCGAGTGGAAGGAAGGGAGAAAAAGATGGATACGTGGATAGTAAACAGAGATAAACGGAGAGATAGATACGACACGCACACGCAACTCTGTACGATACGGGTGATGAAGAGGCGAACAGGCGGACAGGCAGAGCAACATTCTTGTATGTAGTAATAACATCTGTAAAAGGTTAATAAACAGATACACGGAGAGACAGATAAGACCGCATTGCACACAGTTAAGTAACGATTGATGAAGAAGACAGACGGACAAACAAACAGACAGGATAACATTGCTCTTATGGAAAAATATACAACAGTTAAAAGAATAAATAATAAATAGATACGTAGCAATAAGTCCAGTTGAAATATATTGTTGTAAAATAGCAAATAAAAGAAATTTCCTTGTTAAAATAGATATATAAAATTAAATAATATTGCACAGACAGAAAAGAAAATGCCGTTAAGATACGACAGACGGATATAAAGAAAGAAATTAAGAAGGCAAAATTATTCGGTGTTTCTCCAAAAATAGATAAGAAAATAAATTCTTCTATACATAAAAAGATTAAGTTAACAAATCTATACAGTTAAAACTCGAGAGAAATAAGGTCAGCCAAATTAGGTGCAGCTATAATGGAAAAAGACAGGAAACACGTAATGGAAGGTTCGGCAAGGGGAAAAAAAAAGATTAGATAAATTGCAATAACAGAAAGTAAGGAAAAAACTGCAATGGGAAAGTAGAACACGTAAAAATAAGGTTAGTTAAGGAAAAGATGTAATGTACGCATCGCAACAGAAACAGAGAAAAATTAATAGTGATATGAAAAAGATCACACACAAAGTTCAGAAAAAAAAAAATGTAGTGGAGAAGTAGGACACGTAAACATAGAATCAGTTAAAGTAAAAATAGATACAGGATGAATGCCACAAACTTAATGGAGGCATCACAAGAAAAAGAAAGATGAATAGCGATGATGACCGAGAGGAACAGAAGAATAAACACGTGGATAACAGAACACAAAAGGGACAAAGAAAGATTTACGAGCAGCTAAAGAAGACGTATCACCAAGATAGAAAAAAAAATAAACCTGAATTAAGAAAGAATAGAAGGAAACCCATCAATTTGAATAACTAAAAAAAAGGTGAAGTGAAGACATGAAAATAGAGTTAATAAAATGAGATTATTAGGTGAAAAACGAATAGAAATGAGAGAAAGAAAGAGAGGAAAGAATTACATGAACAAATAACCATAAAATAAAACCACATCAATTTTAATAACTAGAAGACGAAGTGAAGACGTGAAAATAGAGTGAACAAAATAACACCACAAAATTTAGAAATGAATAGACGACGAAAAAAAAAAATAATAAGAGAAGAGAAAGAGAAAGAGAAGGCATAGGAAAGGAGAGAAAATCTTAACCTAACGTACTATAAACACTTGATTGATACTTAATGTTGCGTAAAAATAGATAGCAAAATAAGAAACACCATACTAAACGAAGAAGATTAGACAGTGACTCTTAAGATACAAGGCAGCAGATAGCAAGATAATAGATAAATACACAGGCACGGAGGAAGAGGCAGAGATAAAGAGAGAAAAATTATTATACCAGCTTTGCTTTCTAACCTGTTTTGTTCAATATTCTTTTGTAAAAATTTCTATCATCCTTATATTCTCTCTCTCTCTCTCTCTCTCTCTCTCTCTCTCTCTCTCTCTCTCTCTCTCTCTCTCAACTCCTTGCACCAAACCTTACACAAAACCTGAAAAAACGGAGAGGAAAATGGCAGATGTTGATGGATACATAATCTCTCTCTCTCTCTCTCTCTCTCTCTCTCTCTCTCTCTCTCTCTCTCTCTCTCTCTTAACTCCTTGCACCAAACCTCACACAAAACCTGGAAAAACGGAGAAAAAATTTGCAGATGTTGATGGATACATAATCTTGTCAATTTATCACCAACACTCGCAGGTTTTCTCGTCACTTTAATACTCGGATCGATGTTTCAAGACCCACAGAATAGTACAAAAAAGTTAACGCCCTAAGAGAAACTTAATCACCAAGCATCAATTACATCTTTGTGCGTGACGAATCGAATACCTTCCCACTCTCTCTCCCTTGCTTAAGTCTCACCCTCCCTCCTCTGTGTCTCTCTCCCCTCCCGCCACACCCTCTCGCCTAGGTGTTGAGGTCAAGGGAGAGAAGGTTAGAGGAGGTCATGGTGGCCGCAGTGTCAAGAGCAGAGAAAGACCAGGGCGAGGTGGTGGTAGGTACAGACGCAGATTGATGAGAGGAAGGAGGTCGAGTGTGTGCTGGGGAAGTAAAGAGGTTGGGTAGGAGAGGAGTAAGGGTAGGAGGGAGAGTATAGAGGTAGGGTAGGAAGGGAGTAGGGGTGAGGGAGGTGGAGGAAGGAAGGAGAGGAGGGGATAGGCAGGTCACGATGAGTATTCCCTTATATATCCTGCTCCTGTTTTTCTTTTTCTTTCTCTCTTTCATTTTGTGATCTAGTTCGTTTTATCACTCTCTCCTTGTCTTACTTATTATGGCTGGTTCTTTCTTCTCCCTCTTTCCCAGCCACTATGCTCTGTGATGTACAGACCATCATCGTCGTCATTTATTAGTCATTATCATCGCCATCATCATGCAATAAAGAATAGTTATATACATAACTCCTCTGTCTTCTCTCCTTTTCCTTCACATTTCCAGTGTGGTGTTTCCTCTATCTTTTCATATTCTTCTTTTTTTATGAGTCATATCCTTAACCACCACCACCACTTTCCTTTGCTCTCACATACACGCACAAAAAAAGTATATATATATATATATATATATATATATATATATATATATATATATATATATATATATATATATATATATTTTAGTACCACCTAGACCTTGTTCACAGTTATTCCTTCAAATGTAAAGAAAATAGAAAAAAACTGCAAAAAAACATTTAAGGACTGACTTTTGCCCTGCATACTACTGTGCTGACCTTGGTAGTACACAACAATATTAATTATAAGAACAAGAAAAATTATTACAATCATTATCACGATTTTGAAAACAACATCAATATCAACAACAACAACGCAAACATCAACAACACCAATAATCACAATAATACAAATGATAATCATAACGATAATAATGATAATGATAATGCCAGTGTCAGCTAAGACGGCAAGACAACACCGTGACTCCTGCTCCAAATAAGCACATTTTCTCACGTCCCGAGATGATGAAGGCGGCACACCCAGGGCCGGAGACAATACTGGCAGGTGGAGACGCGGGGACAAAAACATTACATTTATATTGCATTATTATCGAGGGAACCTGATTCCCCTGAACTTAACTATGCCGGATGCGACGCGCTGCCCAAACGTCCAATCGCTGTTTATCTTACTAATGACATACCAGGGGCGTTTACCGTACACACCCCACTCTCTCTCTCTCTCTCTCTCTCTCTCTCTCTCTCTCTCTCTAACGCTAACGAAGTCTACACACGTCCACACACAAACGCATAAAAACGCACGTAATAAATCCACGTTCGCGCTTGCACACACACACACACACACACACACACACACACACACACACACACACACACCATATAAACTTACTTAATGATTGCTCACCTCGTCCAACTGGTACACACACACACACACACACACACACACACACACACACACACACACACACGTACGAAAAAAAAAATGAAGATAAAAACACTAATTCCGAGAGTCGTGTGCCGTTCTAGAGAGAGAGAGAGAGAGAGAGAGAGATTGACGCGATGCACAGACTAAATCTCAATAAAAAAAAAAAAATAGAATCACAAGGTAAGTTTCACGGGGTTACACTGAGGCACGCCTGGGCAACCTGACAACTCACAAAAAAGCCACAGCGCAGGTAAAAACTTAACGAGACCAAAGAGAGTTAACATACACAGTCGCGCGGAACAGTCTCGCCATAATAGATTTTTTCCCAACCCATCTTTCTTCTCTTGGCTAGGTAATCTGTCAATACACGCTGCTGCCCTCCCCCCCGTAAAAATAGACGTAAAAAAAAAGGCATCCGTGCAGTGTGTGTCCGATACCTTCCGTAATGCTTCGATCAATTCCCCGATATTGTGTTGTACTCCTCAATGCCCTTCGGTTCGTGTTTCATATAGTTTCGCCTCTACTACACCGGAATCTGATTAATTTTCTTTCTTTTCACTCTCTCTGCTGTGTATGAAAGGTCGTCGGTATTTCATCAGGCAAGGTAAAGCTGAGATATTATTGACAGAAGGTTGACGGGCAGGGGCAGACCAAGGCGAGGCAAAGAACACAGGATCCAAGGTAGGGGAGAGGGAGAGATAACTGGGAGGAGAGGCAAAAGTAAAACAGGAGATGAAGAAATGGAAAAGGAAGGGAGGGAAGGAAGGAAGGTTGGAAAGGAAGGAAGGAAGGAAAGAAGGAAGGAAGGAAGGAAGGAAGGTAAGAAGGAAGGGAAGGAAAGAAGGAAGGAAGGAAGCTAAAGCAAGAAGGGAACGGGAGGAAGAGAAGGAAGGAAGTATTTGCAGTAACTTTTTCACCTTATGATTTACTTCAAATAAACAAGTAAGCGAGTAGGAGAGAGAGAGAGAGAGAGAGAGAGAGAGAGAGAGAGAGAGAGAGAGAGAGAGAGAGAGAGAGAGACATGCTTAACTATGACCTCATCTCCTTCACTTCCCCGCCCACACACCCACTCACCCACCTACACACACACACACACACACACACACACACACACACACACACACACACACATACACACACACACACACACACGAGTCAAAGGTTCCTCGCCCCGAAGTCGTGACATTTCGCAAAGAGACTCAAAGGTAATGAAGATAATGACAAGTCCAATTCCACTACTTAACTTCCTCAACCACCACTGGAGAGGCTCAGGTCTGTCGCTTCCTATTTCTTCTTCCTTCTATCACTATCATTTTTTTTCTCTCTCTCTCTTGTCATTTTTACTCCTTATCCCCAGACCTCCTCCATTGCCTCTTCTTCATCCTCTGCCATCTCCTTTTTTTCTTCGTTTCTTCTAAGTTTTGATATTTTTTTTCGAGGTTCTTCATTATTCTATTTTTCAATCATTGTTTTGTACACCTCTTTCTTCTTCATTTCTTCCTTGTCTTCCTTCTCATGGATTTTCTTCTCCTCCTCCTCCTCCTCTTCCTTCTCATGTTTCTCCTCTTCCTTGTCGTTCTTCTCTTCAATTCTCTATTCAATATTCTCTTTTAACGTTCTCTTCTTCCACTTATGATTCTATATTTATTCCTTCACTTCCTTCTCCCTCTTCTTCACCTCCTCCTCCTCCCCCTTCTCCTCCTCCTCCTTCAAGCCTTCGGAGATAACTGTGTTTCCTCCTTTTCCTCCTTCTCCTCCCCCTCCTTCCTCCCTTTCCTCCACTTTGCCGATAACCAACTTAGCCATTCCCTTCCCCCCTCCACTCTCTCTCTCTCTCTCTCTCTCTCTCTCTCTCTCTCTCTCTCTCTCTCTCTCTCTCTCTCTCTCTCTCTCTCTCACGTACATTTTTTCCTTACTTTGGTTTTAGCAATATGATGTCAGAGAGAGAGAGAGAGAGAGAGAGAGAGAGAGAGAGATTTAAAGAGTTTTAGAGAAGAAAAAATGTGAGGCTTAGAAGCTTAGTATGAGAACAATGGTGGTGGTGGTGGTGGTGGCTGTGGTGGTGGTGGCGATGGTGGTGGTAACCGTGACAGCGTATCAAAAGGGGAAAAGAAATAGGAAGAAAAAAAGACTAAATATGAGAACAGTGGCGTGACGATACTCGGGGAAAAGAATACTGAAAACCAGGAAAAACACGGCAAAATGTACCTACGTAATGAAAATAGTTTGTCATTTACAGGAAGAGGAGGAGGAGGAGGAGGAGAAGTGATTAAAAAAAGGAGGAGAAAGAGCAACAAAAGCCACAGAAACAGATCAACACAACCAAACTGGACACTGAAAACCGTGGGAACACCCTCTTCTTCTACACGACTGTGAGTGACGGGCAGGATGAACACATAAATAACGAGAAGCAGAACAGGAAAAAAAAAAGACCACACTCACTAACAAAACACTAGACAAAGACAGAAAGCAAGGAAAGGAAACATAAGATCTACACATGACTAACACACACACACACACACACACACACACACACACACACACACACACACACACACACATCCATCCTCTCAAAAAAGAAAAAAAACTTGAGAACGTAAGAATAAAGAAGAGAAAGTAAGATATAAAACGCATGATATAACACAGTACTTACTCACATTACCTCGCTATAGTATGCACTGTAATTGTACGTACTTGTTCACGTCCCAATGATCGTGTCCTTTGTTCTCCTCTTTAGCGAAGTGAACACAATTAGCGAGTGTGCGTGAGATGCGAGAGGAGAGAAAAAGACAAAAAAAATTAATCTCTCCGGTGTCCATTGTCTTGTCACAGCGATGGAGGAGGAGGAGGAGGAGAAAAGAACAGAAACGCGTGGTGAATAGACAAGTAAGAGAAAGAGACGGCTATGTTAATTGATGAAATACGAAATAGAGAAAAGGAAGAAAGAGGATCAAGAAGAATTGTAAAAAAGGGAACTAAGATGACAATGAATAGCGTGAAGAAGCAATAGAAGAGGACAAGGAAGGCTAGAGTAGTAGTAGTAGTAGTAGTAGTAGTAGTAGTAGTAGCAGCATAAGGTAGTAGCAGCAACATCATGGGTGCAGTACAAGAGTCTGTATCAGGAGCACATACAAGTAAGAATCATGTAAATCTGTATACTTTACCTCAAAACAGACTCAAGAGGAGGAGGAGGAGGAGGAGTTAGCCATGGCGCAGACAGAACAGCACTCACCTCTGAAACAAACAACAATAAAGGCATTGAATCAGTGTCCCACAAATCCTCGTTGCATACAAAGTCATTATTTATTTTGAAACGCGCTTCCAATAAACCTTGTTAAGTAGCTGATAATGGGCTGTAAAACTCAACAACTTGTGTCCTTGTTTATCCTAAGTGGTAATGGCTGTGGTGGTGGTGGTGGTGGTGGAGTGCTCTGTGGTGAGAATGTGGTAAGAATGTGGTGTGTGTATGCTTGTGTGTGGTGATCGTGTCTTGCGGTATCACTATTATTATCATCTACTTTTTGTTTGTGATGTTCGAAATCCATAAGTGTTCGCACACGATTTTCCAGGAAGCTGAGACGGGTGGCCTGTAGACAGTGGGTGCACTTGTCTTGTAGATCTCTAGACTCGTATTACCAACCAATGCTCTGAGAAGCTTTGACATACAGATCACTACAACACTCATTCAACAATTCAAAGGACAGCTGGTTCTTGATTGCCAGTGTAAAGAAACAAATTCGACCCTCGATTCTGCAGTTAACATTATATATTTCTGACAGTAAAGAGCAATGGTCAGTAGCGTAGGGCAGGTAAGTGAGTGACCAGCAGGGAGGTGGTGGACGTGGTGGTGAAGGTGACAGCCTGGCAATGTGAGGCAAAGTACAACGGCTGCACATTGTCTGTACGAGTTTACATTGAGCCCAAGCACGTCCTTCGGCCTTCTCGTCACCATGAAGGAACAAAGACCACTGGCGGGACGGCTTTGCACGGCCCGTTCCCGCGACACTGTCCCACGAAGGGCGACGGGGTGAGGCAGGAGGGCACGGTGAAGCAGGGGGGCAGGGTGAGGCAGGTGGCGAGGTGAGGTGGGAGGACGAATTCAGACAGGATGGCGGGGTGAGGCAGGACAGCCGGGTGAGTACGGGAAGCAGTGAATCAATGCAGCTCAATACGAAGAGATCAATGAATGTTAATTGATAAAATACAATACGTAACAGTCGCCTTTAGTGCAATGAACGACTGAAGCAAAGGAAAAACAAACGCTAAATAAATCAGTAAAAAAAACAGATTTGACTCCCATCTTATATCAGATATTAACGAACCACCATCTTCCACCACTACCACTAACTCACCCACCCACACCACACACACACACACACACACACACACACACACACACACACACCGAACATTACAAATTCCTTTTCATTACAGAATTACTGATAAGTGCAGAGAATTAGCGAAGCGGCGAGCATGCATATTAATTAACGGCGGTGACGTGGGAAAATAAAGCTGTTCTGGTGCCGTGATACCGTTGCCGTGGGATGTGTGGTAGTGGCAATGTTGGGTGGTGAGTGGTGAGAAGAGGAAGGTGTAGTGGTGGCATAGTGGTGGTGGTGATGGTGGTGGTGAGAGAACGGAAACTCCTGCTAACAAGACCTCATAGTAGTTTAGTAACGGAGGAGGAGGAGGAGGAGGAGGAGGAGGAGGAGGAGGAGGAAAAGCACGGGGACAATGAAGGAGAGCAGGAGAGACAAAGCGAGTTAGTTCAGATGAGAGGCGAGAGGAGGGGAAGCAGGGACGAGAAGGGGTGGAGGAGGAAAGGGAAAAGGAGAGGGAAGAGGTTAGAGACAAAGAGGAGGTGGGAGGGTGATGACAGGCAGAGGTGGGGACAGGAAGGAGTTATGAGGTGGGGACATACAAAAAGTGAGGAATGGGTACAAGCAGATGACATGTGGCTGGAAGGAAGGAAGGAGGAGAGGGATGGGACATGACGTAGAGAGGAAAGAGGAGGCAAAATAAAGGAAGGAATATAGGGTGAGGAAGACACATTAGTGAGACGCTGCGACAAACAGAAGACAGAGAAAAGCGGGGAGGAAGGAGAGAGAAAGGGAATTGGGTAAGAGACGAAGAGAAGGAGGAGAAGAGGAGGAGGAGGAGAAGTATAATAGTGATGTGATTCTGGTTTTCCACACAAAAGCAGTTCCCATGAAACACAGCAGCTCGCCCTACATCAGCACAACCAAACACTACCCGCCGCCCGACGCCGCCCACTGCTGCGTCGACACAGGGAAAAATGAAGGTTGGCAAGCTCACCAAGCGATGAATACATTACCATCTTAATTAAACATGCCCTGGTTATAGCCTCGCCTCTCTGTTCATTTAGATTTTATGTATTTTTTCTCTCACACTTCACTTATTCCACCGGACACTGTCGCCTCGGCCGCCCGTGAGTCTGCAGTGGTGTAGCGGTGAGGTGTACACGGGGAGCTGTTCATTATGGAGGCTTTCGCGTGCCTCGAGCGTCTTGCTGGGATAACCTGCCACTACATTTGAAACGCAGAAGCTTTTTTTTTTTTTATAGCCCTCCTCCCCTCCCCCCTTCTTCTCTTCCTTCTCTTCCTCCTTTCCTCCTCCTCCTCCTCCTCCTCTTCCTCTTCTGCGCTATCCAGGCTTTCCCAATAAGAATGTTTACTCAAAAAACGTAGTAAGGACCTCATAGTCTGTTACTGTTTGGACCTCCCTTGGATTCCTTTGCATTCCTCCTCCTTATGTTACGAACTTTCCAGAGGCAACAACACGTTAATGAGCCTTCCAAGGATTAGGAGGAAAAATACCTGTACGGTACATATTCTACAAACTATATCTGTCCTTCCCATCTCCTTCAGGTAGTGCCATTAAGAGCCCCTACATCATGTCCTCTAAGTGGTGTGACTCCCGCGCCCCCTACTCACCCCATCACTGCCGCCATGGTGACCTGAAGCGGCTTGACGTCCATGCAGCTTTTAGTCTTTATCACATGGTTGTTCTGCTACAAAGTGTTAGCCTCGTAGTATCTTTCCCCTCCTACAAAGTCTTCCTCGCTCCCACACCGCAGACCTTTCGGCACCTGTTCTGGCCTAGAATGTCGACAGATTAGAGTCGCCCCGCCACGCCATGTTCTGCAATGCCCTGTCTTGCCTTTACACATCGGTAGTTAATCTGTACCAGCGTGTGCCTGTCGTGTGTGAAGCATCGCCGAGCAGTACAGGGGTGGCAAGAATAATCGTATGTTGTACTTGTCCGTGCAAGACTCTAGTGTTATACAGCCTGAGCCAGATAAAATTGAAGCGTCCCAGCAGGAAGCAGCATCAGACACCTCTCCAAGGCGCCTCGT
>NC_059270.1:11135444-11170444 GCF_017591435.1 Portunus trituberculatus
CTCTCTCTCTCTCTCTCTCTCTCTCTCTCTCTCTCTCTGTTTTTGCTTTTTGTTGTTTTGTTTGCTTTCTTTTCACTAATTCCTTTTTCTCTTCCTCTTATCTTTCTTCTACTTTGCTTTTTCTTTCCTTTTTTCTTCTTTTCCTCGTCCAAATTTTTCTTTACAATATTACAAACTTCAGTTCAATAGTTATTCATAGCTTCATTTCTCCTCTTTCTCCTCCTTCACCTTCTTCTTCTTCTCCTCTTCCTCCTATTCCTCGTACACCTCGTTTCTCTTAGGTATATTCTTCTTTCGTGCACTATATTTGCTTATTCATTTATCTATCACCATCATCTCCTCCTCCTCCTCCTCCTTCTCCTTCCCCTTCACCTCCTCCTATCTCCTCCTCCTCCTTCCTTCCACTCTGTTCCCTTCTCCCTTCTTTATTTTTCTTTCTCAAGGCACTCCTCCTCATTTCAGTGTTTTTTTTTCTTGTTTTCTTTCTATTTCTATATCTCTCATTTTTCTCCTTTTTTTCCTTTTTCTCTTTCTTCTTTCTTTTCATCATCATAATTGTTATCTTCTTAGCTTTATTTCTTCATCCTTCCTCTATCTTCTCCTCCTCCTCCTTCTTCTTCTTTTCTCCTCCTCCTCCTCCTCCTCCTCTTTTCTTTACCCCACGCATCTTTAGTGCATTTTAGTTCACGTAACACTAAACCAACAGACGTGACAAGAAGCTGAATGAAAATAATAGTGCTTTTACGCTCACCACCTCTCTCTCTCTCTCTCTCTCTCTCTCTCTCTCTCTCTCTCTCTCTTGGTCCTTGTACGTATAATGACGTCTCTCTCTCCTCACTGTTGTGTCCTGTATGTGTGTGTGTGTGTGTGTGTGTGTGTGTGTGTGTGTGTGTGTGTGTGTGTGTGTGTGTGTGTGTGTGTGTGTGTGTGTGTGTGTGTGTGTGTGTGTGTGTGTGAGTTAGTGAGAAAGTGATAAAAAGTGTAAGACAGATTCTCTTACTGCTACAACAACAATCTTTTCTACTACTACTACTACTACTACTACTACTACTACTACTACTACTACTACTACTACTACTACTACTACTACTATCCACACCAAACCCACCACAACACACCCTACCCAACTGTCTCCCTTTCCACAACCTCAACGAGTGTGCGGCGCCACAAATAACAAAAGGAAAGTGAAGATCAGGACGAGACAAACAGAATCTCAACATTTCCTTCCCGCCCTCTTCCAGTCACTGTCCCACTAACACGCACCGCATTCAGCAACCTTGGAACCAATGCAAATGAATGTAAAAGGAAATATGTAACTCTGAATGTCCATAAATTATACGAAAGCATACAAGAAAATCCATCTGGCACACACACACACACATACACGCAGACAGACACACACACACAGACAGAGACGAAAAGAGAACAAAGCTTTTATCCACACACAGACATACATACATATATACATATAATACCGAACCATCAATCTTTAAACTCGACTGCGGGAAGAAAAACTGGAGGGTAAAATGATGAAGTCTTGTTGAGGCCAAAAATCAGGATCCTGACAGACTCCAATATAAAGAAAGTATGCCATTCTTGCAACAGAACTGAAGGTTGGGCAGGAGAGGTTGAGGGAGCAAAGAGGAGGAGAAGGAGAAGGAGGAGGAGGAGGAGGAGGAGGAGGAGGAAGACGAGGAGGAGGGAGTACAATATGACCTCCCCTGCCCTACCTGGTGAAGGAGTTGATAGGAGGAAGAAGAAGGGTGGGGGGTGAGGCAGAGGTCAGGTGAAGGAGAAGGAGGAGGAGGAGGGAAGGAATGAAGGGTGAGAGTGAAGACTACTAGGGAATGTTGGTCTGATGAGGTAATCCTTTGAATCCCTCCCGTCATGTTATGGTGGAGGGAGGAGAGAGGGAAGAGGTGAAGGATCAAAGGGAAGAACCGCGAAGTAGAGGGGAACGAAAGGGAGAGAAAGGAGAAAGCAGGAATAGGGAAGTGAGAAGCATAAGCATACGATGAGAAGAAGAAGGGAATGGATTCAGTGAGAGTGAATGAAAGGGAAGAAAAGGAGGAAGGAAGGAAGGAAGGAAGTTGAAGGAAGGAAACGAATGTAGATAAAGAAGGAGAATAGGAGATGAGAGGGAGGAAGCGAATGGATACAGTGAAGGAATAAAGTGAAGGAAGAAAACGAATACGTAGAAAAGTGAATATTGTACTACTTCTCTAACGAATAAATGAAGGCGAGAGTGACATTAGTAACTGACTAACGTACTGAGTCTCCTTCACATATTATCACTATTATTATCCTTCGAGGCAAAATCAAATGTGCAGCAACTTTTTTTCCCCTCCTTTAAGAGTTGAGTAGTGGAGGTCGATGGCCATGATTTCAATATAAAAAAAAGGGAGTAAAATAAATTAAGAAAAAAAAAATCGGGGTCTAGTGGGAGAAGCAGTGGCCGTCAGCGCTCCGTGGAAGGTAAAAGTTGACGTGAAATCCAGAAACAAAATCAATCTGAGATGCGCCCCGCTGGCCCGCTTGTTTTGAAAGTGTTTGCCTCGCACGGGTTAAATAAGAGGCAGTTTTAGGAAGTTTACGATGACTGCCTATCTACCCTCTCCCTCTCTCTCTCTCTCTCCCTACCTACCTACTTACCTACCTACCTAGATTACCTACATGGACGTAATATCTTACCTGTACCACACGCCACATGCACACCACCTCTCTACCCACCTATCCCCCTCCTCCTTCTCCTCCTCCTCCTGACGCAACTGTATGCAAACTGTCTGTTCCTCCGGTCCCAGAAACTCTTTACCTCACCTCCCTCCTCCACAAGCCAACGGTACGAATGCATACCCGACATTAAGAAATGATATGTTCTTTTTATCTACAAGTCGTATCTACTTTGTTTCCGTTTATCTGTTCACTCGTAGTGGTTTATTTAAGGAACGCGTGTAGGTGTGTGCATCCATTGTAGCTCCTTCGTCAGCGGGTTTGTATGTAGGGTATCTTTGGACCACATCGCCAGAGAGAGGAGTGTCTAAGGTTACACGCAGGTCACCGCGGGGAAGAACAAAGGTCTCAGTTAGGTATGCAGTTCTTTGTAAAACTCTTTCTTTCTCTTCCTTCCGACAAATGCTCTTCTATCTTGGTCTTTTCATATATGATGGCAGTTCCTTTTAAGCCTCTCTCTCTCTTTCACTTTTTTTTTTTCTCTCTTTCCTCTCGGCTACTTATCAGTGTTTCTATTCATATCTATCTACGAGTGCTCCTGTCTGTTCTTGCTAATGTATAGTCCAGTCTGCATTGCTATTTTGTTTTATCTTTTATCAATTTCAATATATATTCCAAACTATACATGTAACCTCTGATCAAAGAAGTACTGTATTTATCAACGTGCGTATCTATCCAGGTTTCATATAAATATACCTAAAACGAGTGATTCTACAGGTATGATTTCACTAAGTAATGATAATAGCTTTATGAGTGCGATACAGACAAAATGCGTGAAGTTATACAGACAAATCGACTATCAGTAATACAGACGTCCAAGTAAATAGATCCTACCATTACAGCCTCTTCACATTCTTGAAAAATTACCCGTCCATAATACATTTTCTTTCCCAATTCCTTCAACCAAAACATTCAAGTAACTCAAAAGTCAAAACTAAAGCTTTCATCAAGTAATTGGCCGTACTGAGAACGTGACGCTGAAGATTCCTCATTATAGACACTCTCCCCGTCTATACTTCCCTCCCTCACCACACACACACACACACACACACACACACACACACACACACACGGCTTTCCCCAAGACACTCCTCCCATCCTGACCTCCCTAACCCACCTTCACTCATCTCGTTCTCTCCTCCCCGCCACCCACCATTCCACCGCCAATCATTCACGCCCACTTAGTCCCGCCGTCCCTCCTCGCATCCCGCCTCCCCGCCTACCACTCCCACGTGACAGGAAGGATGTAGGAACTTGTGGAGGAGGAGGAGGAGGAGAACCACCTTTGTATCCTGTCCTCCTCTGGAATTCCCTCACCTCTTCACCCTTCTCCTTTCTCTCTCTCTCTCTCTCTTCACTATCTATTTCTCTCTCCTCCTACAAGATTCTGTTTCTCGTTCCTTCTTTTTCGTCTTTGTCCCCACCCTCCTCCTCCTTCTCCTCCTCCTCCTCCTCCTCTTCCTTCTCCTCCTCCTCCTCCTCCTCCTCCTCCACATCTTCCTTTTCCTGTTCATCATTCTTTCTTTCTCCTCAGTTCATATCTTTCTCTCCAGTCACAACATCCTCCTCCTCTTCCTCCTCCTCCTCCTCCTCCTAATCTTCCTTTTCCTATTCCTCATTCTTTATTTCTCCTCAGTCCATTTCTTTCTCTCCACCCACAACATCCTCCTCCTCCCCCTCCTTCTCTTCCTTCTGTTCTACTTCTTCTTCTTCCTCCTCTTTATCTTATTCCTCATCCTCTACTGTTCATTTTTCTTTTTCATCAACATCCTTCTCTATTTCCTCCTCTTTCTTTTTCTTCTTTCCTTCTTCCTCATTCGTACTCCTTCCCTCCTCCAGATGGCGCTTATATACACAAAGGAGGAACAAACAGTAGGGAGCAAACAGTAGCAGATCAATTAGCTCCTTATGACAGGCTACGCAATCTGATCAAACTAATAAATTCACGAGACAGAAAAAAAAAAAGACAGAGAAGAAGAAGGAAACAACAAACACTAATTTTTCAAGCTACAATCCACTTTTTTTTCTCTTCACTCTCTTTCCAGCAGCAGCACGGCATAAGGAGGGTTGTCAAAAGGAGTGGTGGCGACGCTTCCTTCCAGCCCATCATTAGCACGACCACAGGAGGGGAAGCAGCTCACAACCCTGACCTTGAGGCTGTCACGCCGCTACTATACTACGCATCTCCAGGCACGCGCGCTTCCTCTCTCTAACTACCCGGGGAGAAAGAGCGAAAGAGCTAAAGAGCGAGAGAGAGACCGAGATTCAGACAAACGGACAGAGACGGGGGAGAGAGAGGAAGCGAGGGAGAGAACACAAACACACAAACAGAAACTTGACCTAAAATAACTAAAGATGAGAGAAAAAATAAAGAAAGTAAAGAAGGGAGGGTGAAAGGGAGGCTGGAGGGGAATGGATGGGCAGAGGAGAGGCAGGGGAGGGGAGGAGAGATAACTGGAAAAATGAGGGGTTGGGGCTGACTGGGGTGAGGGTAAACAGGGGTCTTGGGTAACGGGAAGACAGAGAGAGAGAGAGAGAGAGAGAGAGAGAGAGAGAGAGAGAACAGTGGTATGGAAAGAGGCGAGGGGAGAGTAAGAGCCGAGGTCAGTAACACGTCATGCACGAAGGGGAGGAGGAGGAGGAGGAGGAGGAGGAGGAGGAGGAGGAGGAAGAGAGAAAGAAAAGGAGTGATAGACAAAATGGTAAAGGGAAAGCTGATTCTGCGAAATTTAGTAATGCTCTGCTTCGAGAAATGTAGTAGTAGTAGTAGTAGTAGTAGTAGTAGTAGTAGTAGTAGTAGTAGTAGTAGTAGTAGTAGTAGTAGTAGTAGTAGTAGTAGTAGTAGTAGTAGTAGTGTGGTGGTGGTAATAGTAGTAATAGAAGAAGTAGTAGAAAAATACGAATAGAACATTTCTCTCTCTCTCTCTCTCTCTCTCTCTCTCTCTCTCTCTCTCTCTCTCTCATCAGCAGCAGGAGACGCGGGGATGTGGAGTTTCCTGATGCAAGGGGAGAACGTTTCAGTCAAAGGCCATCTGTAACACTCGGTGGAGCGAATAACAAGGCCATCCATACCACCACAACCACACACACACACACACACACACACACACACACACACACACACACACTACCAATTCTACATCTATACATACGCTTCACATACCACATCTATTTAAGGAAAGCCACATTCACCCTCTTAGACAGACAACGCGTTCCACATCCCACTCCTCTACAGGCAGGAAAACACTTCTCACTCCGTCCACACTAACATTCCACTCACAACTAAACACGTCACACTCCGCAGCCTTTATCCATCCATCCCTACTGCTCCACATACATTGCATTCTACATCTCTAACCACCGGCACACGTCATATAGCTAGACGCAGAATCGTCAATATTGAAAAAGACATACGCGTAGTCGTTTCCTAGTCATCAATAACTATACATTTACTAACAAACCATCCACACATTTACATACCATTCATCGCCAATCAAACCCATAGATACACAAGCACTGCTATACCAATATCCACACAGTTCCTTTTTTTTTCTGGCCTCCCCATACTCCACTCAAGTACACATGCATATAAGCAACGAAACCACACCCTTCCACACCTTAATCGCAGTCCCGCACATCCCACCCCGTCCAGCCACACCCACTCACATGCCAGGCTGGTTATGCTGGATTATGGACAGGTGTGCCGGAGTAAGTACCCGAAGGCTCCTAAGCTTGTTTTGAGAAAAAGTAGAGGAGATGCAACAGAACAACTCCCATCCCTGCACGCAACATTACTGTACTGCACACACTCACACAAACACGCACGCACACACACACACACACACACACACACACACACACACACACACACACACACACACACACAGAGGTAAAAGAAAAAGACAATGGAAGCCGAAACACAAATCGTTACGAAATGTGAAAGGTAAAAATAAATGCAAAAATAGAGAATATATATTATAATATGATGAGATGCAGGTAGACAGGCAGACAGATAAGTAGGCACACACACACACACACACACACACACACACACACACACACACACACACACCAAATAAAGAAGAAAAAATCGGGTCTGTCAAGATTTTGATGAATGGAGAAGAACAATATTATCAAAACAACCACCACCACCACCACCACCACCAACAACAACAACAACAACAACAACAACAACAACAACAACAACAACAACAACAACAACAAGCATTATAAACAACGGTAAGGGGAAAGGGACAGACCAGTCGGAAAGAATTTAAAGTGGTGCTAGTAGTAGTAGTAGTAGTAGTAGTAGTGGTGGTGGTGGCGGTGGTAGTGGTGATGGAGGTAGTGACGTCACTCTCAGGGCTACAGTGGTGCCCGTTGACTGCCCAAAATGTCAAGATGGGGGTCGGTTACTTATCCCCCCCCTACGCACGTCCTAACCCTCTCATCCCCCTCCCTTACACACACACACACACACACACACACACACACACACACACACACACACACCATGGCACGTCGCGACTGGCTTAATTGAATGTGAAGGATGAGGATGAGGACGAGGTGCTGGTGAAGGACGAAGGGGACGAGAGGGCGAGGAAGGGATGAGGAAAGGGTGGAAAGGGATGATATGAAGAGAGGGTTTATTGAAATGATGCATAATTATTCACAGTCTGGGAAAGAGAGTGAAATGTCGAGTTATGAGGAAAAAGGAGGCTAAGAAGGAGGAGGAGGAGGAGGAGGAGGAGGAGGAGGAGGAGGAGGAGGAGGAGGAGGAGGAGGAGGAGGAGGAGGAGGAGGAGGAAAGAGATAGAGAGAGAGAAAAAAGAGTAATGAAAACAACAGGTAGACTAAAACAGACAGACAGACAGACAAAAAGATAAAAAGATAGACATGCAGACTGAGAGAGAGAGAGAGAGAGAGAGAGAGAGAGAGAGAGAGAGAGAGAGAGAGAGAGAACAAAAAATGACGATGATGATGATAATGATGATGATGATGATGATAATTATGGAATGAGGTGTGGATGCAAAAACAGAAAACCGGAATGTATACACAAGAACGCCAAGGCTGTAAAAGAAACAAGGTTAGAAGATGAAAAGAAAAAAAAACTCCGTAACAACTACAAGGTAACGAACAATTGCATTAAAGAAACAACAACAAGAACAACAACAATGAGAGCGGTGAGAATGAAAACGAAAGAGAACAACAACAACAATAACGAGAAGAACGAAAAAAAAAAAAAAGCTGAAGATGACGACAACGAAGAAGACGGTGATAATAACGACGATGATAAATATTGAACCTGAGGAAACACCAACCATAACTCCAAACCACGAGAAATAAGCAAGAAACAAACACTTTATATGGAAAAGGAAAACTACAACAATACACACCACACGCACCATATACGCGAAACAAAGCTAACAACAGGGAGAAACAATACAAATGAACATTGCACAGAAAAAAAAATAATAATCAGACCCGCCATCAACAAATATATATATAACATAACTAAACACACACACACACACACACACACGTACACCAAGCATGACAAAATATACACTTCGCAATAAAAATAACAGCAAAAAGAAAAAGAAAAAAAAGAAGGATGAATTATCTCGCCACTCTGCAGCGTCCAATTAAGTGGTGATCGTGTTGGAAGTAAAAATACATAGACGAAATAAGAGATGCAGATGGTCAGCACAACCACCACCACCACCTCCACCACAGCCAGAGGAAGAGGGACAGGGTGAGTGTGTGGGGGGGGGGGCAGCAGAATGAGGGATTGCTGGGGGTAGTGAGGGTGTTGGGGTGGACAGGGAGGGTTAAGTGAGGGAGGGACAGAGAGAGAGAATGAGGGATGGTTAGGCGGGAGAGTGTGTAAGATCTCAATGAAAGAGCGACTGTGTGTGTGTGTGTGTGTGTGTGAGAGAGAGAGAGAGAGAGAGAGAGAGAGAGAGAGAGAGAGAGAGAGAGAGAGAGAGAAGGTAAATTTACGGTGACTCGTGTTTGTGAGCTGTCGGGATGTGCCTACGGATTACTGGGTGCGAGTATGTAGAATACGTTATCGTGTGTGTGTGTGTGTGTGTGTGTGTATGTTTGAGATCGCACACACACACACACACACACACACACACACACACACACACACACACACACACACACACTGAAAACAAGCACCACTGATCTAACACAAACAAGCGGGACCGTTTACTCAGCCTTGCCAAGACTCACTGCCCTGGACTGACCTCACTTGATACAACTCAGCACGTGATGCACTAATCCACAAAAAAATAAACTATAACTCTTCATGAATATACAACATGCATGCATACATATATATTCCTATGTGACTTGTATAATATCTACACTTATTCATTCGACTAACATTCGTCTCCCTCTCAGTTGTCACTCTTCCTACTTCAGTGAAACGGCACCCAGAACGCCCTGCAGCCTTCCTTTCGACTGTCTCGTGCGGTTATTCAAACATTGTCTTTGGCAGATCTACATATACCGTGATTTACAAGAGAGAGAGAGAGAGAGAGAGAGAGAGAGAGAGAGAGAGACTGTGTTGGCATACCGTCGGAATAATGTAATTTGGTGACATTTACAAAAGAATGAGAACATTTCCGATTTTCCTATTTTTTCGTGCGATCAGGAGATGAAGGCACGGCCGCTAATTTTCACGGGTACAGTAATTCTCTCTCTCTCTCTCTCTCTCTCTCTCTCTCTCTCTCTCTCTCTCTCTCTCTCTCTCTTCATTCACTCAAGAGGGGAAAATGACGTTATAGTGTTACAAAATCTAAGGAAACGTAGTTGCCTAAAGCCATAATTGAACTTAACTTTTTATCATTATTATTATGTGGTGGTGGTGGTGGCGGCGGCGGCGGTGGTGGTGGTGGTGGTGGTGGTGGTGGTGGTGACGATGGCCAATGAAAGGTAGAAAAAGACTAAAGGATATAAAAACTAAACAAAAATTAGACTAAGCAATGAACAAGAAGAGAGAGAGAGAGAGAGAGAGAGAGAGAGTGTGTGTGTGTGTGTGTGTGTGTGTGTGTGTGTGTGTGTGTGTGTGTGTGTGTGTGCAAACCGGCGCAAACATTCCCTTAATCAACCCGGTGCTTTCAACCAAAAGACAAACACCAGTGCATACATTTAAAACGTGGCCATTCATCCTTCCAAACCACACACACACACACACACACACACACACACACAGTTGTCAGTGAAGTCCATGGGATAAGTACATACATTCAATGACAACAAGTAACAATTTTTTCCCCCTCCTTCTTGTGTTCTCATTCATCAACTCTCAAGTCATTATTGTAACTGACTGCATTGCCACAAAAAAAAAAAATACAGTCAACAGCAACAAAAACAATAACAGCAACAATCTTAACAATGACACGCATAACTCGAAATGTTAAGGATCATGTCACCTTTTGTATGTGTGAGTGTGTTTTTAATGTAAAGGAGAAGGAGAAGCAGGAGGAGGAGGAGGAGGAGGAGGAGGAGGAGGAGGAGGAGGAGACAGACAAACAGACGAACGGACGGACGGAAAATCACTATCGACAGATGTTACAAAACTCCTTTAATAATACTCAGAAAAAAATATATATATACAGAATATATTTAATAATGAACGGATGAAGAGAGAGAGAGAGAGAGAGAGAGAGAGAGAGAGAGAGAGAGAGTCAAAGAACACATAGTGAGGCTGAAAGAAATTAAATATGATACTCTGGTGGGGAGGGAAAGAGAGAGGAAAGGGAAAGAGAGGGAAACATGGGAGTAAGAGGAGGAGGAAAGAGTGAAAAAGAGACACAGGGATCGAAAGAGAGGAGCGTGTGAGGTGATACTACAGTGAGGGAGAGTGAGTGAGATGTGGTGAGGGGAGGGTAGTGGAGAAGAGGAGATGGCAGTGGTGAGGAGAGAGGAAAACGATGAAGGAGAATACAATATAAGAATTCACTTAAGTAGGAGAGCTAAGAAATGATGAGGAAACAAAAAGAACGAAGAAAAGATAATGATAGATAGAGAAAAATCAATAAAAAGAAAGTGAAAAACAAATAAAGGTAGACAGATAGTTAGATCGCATGCAAAAGAAACGAGAATATCAAACCACGATAAAGAAAAGCAAAGAGAGAGAGAGAGAGAGAGAGAAAAACGCACGAACAAACACCAAGTCTCCAGTGACAAACCACGTACTATTGCATCCTGTCCTTGAAAACTCCCTTAATCGGACCTTTCTGCCTCCCTCCCTCTCACCCTTCCTTCCCTCCCTCCTTCCTTCCTTCCTTCCTTCCTTCTTTGCTTTCTCCTTCTCATTGATATTCACGTCTTCCTCCCTGCCTTCCTTCCTTCCTGCCTGACTTCTTTCAACCATAATGACGTCTTTCTCCTTCCTAACTACTTTCCTACCTACTTCTTACTTCTCTCCTTCCTTCCCTCCTTACTCCACATCCTCTCGCAACGTCTGACCTCTTAGGAATATACAGGAAGGAAGGAACGCGAGGAAGGCAAAGGCAGTACTTGTAGGGGGAAATATGACGAGATATTCCGAAATGATGGGTCTACAAGCAGTCGTTCATGTAGTAAGTAGAGGAGGACGAGGAGGAGGAGAAGACGAAGAAGGAGTAGCAGTAAAAGGAAAGAAGAAAAGAAAACGATAGATAAGGAAAAAATTTGAACAAAAATAAGAACAACAAGAATAAGAATGAGAAAATGAAAGGGGAAAAAAATAGGAGATGAAGAAGAGAAAACATGATATACTACCTAATTTCTCTCTCTCTCTCTCTCTCTCTCTCTCTCTCTCTCTCTCTCTCTCTCTCTCTCTCCCACAGTGGCCAGAAGTAGCAAGCAGGGAGCGCGTTACACCTGTCACTTCCTCTCTCCCCTCCTCGCCTTCCGCCCCCCTCACCCACTCCTTTCCCCACCTCCTGTCAACCTCCTTCCTACCTTCCTGTCTGCCCGCCACACACCTGCCCTTGGCCCAAATACCTGTCCTTACGCCGTGCCGCACCCCACACCTGCACTGCCACCTTGCACACCTTTACACCTGTCACCTGGCCGCGCTACAACACTGCCGCTTGCAATGTGTTCCTTTACCTATCTTCCTTTTTTCTATTCTTGTTTTGTGTGTTGTCTTCTACTTTCCGGCCTGTCTTTTTCTACTGTGTGTGTGTGTGTGTGTGTGTGTGTGTGTGTGTGTGTGTGTGTGTGTGTGTGTGTGTGTGTGTGTTTTGTAACAAGATCGAAAGGAGGAGAAGCAGGAGGAGGAGGAGGAGGAGAGGAGGAGAGTAGGAGAAGGAAACGGGAGAGGGAATAAAAAGGTTGTCATACTTTTGTATTGTAAACATTCCCAATATCTTTTTTCCTGTCGTCTTCCTTCACCACCAACAACACGATCTCCTCCTTCTACTCCTCCTCCTCTTCCTCCTCTCCTTCTTCCTCCTCCTCCTCCTCCTCCTCCTCCTCCTCCTCCTCCTCCTCCTCCTCCACTTCTATCATTTCCTCTTCGGTGTAAGAAAGAAATACCCATCAGGCATGAGTTCCCTCACACACACACACACACACACACACACACACACACACACACACACACACACACACACACACACTTAGCTTTAAAGTAAGGTGAAATAATAAGAGTTAAGATTTTAAATGTGAACAAAATACAGAAAAAGAAAAAAAAAAGGACTGAACGGAGAAGGAGAAGAAGGAGAAAAAAGACAAAGAAAAGACATATAGGAAAGGGAGATAGAAAGAAGGAAAAGAATACAAAATGGGAAAGAAAACACATAGTAGAGAATGACGTCAGTGTTCCAGATAGTGGTAACTCGAAAACCTAGGGAGAAACGATAAGAAGAATGACTATCTGGCCTATCCTTAGATATAATACTTAAGAAACGTGTAACCAGCTCGGAAATATCTTTAACTCTCTCTCTCTCTCTCTCTCTCTCTTGGTTCTGACGCCGTGACCTCTGATCGTCCTTTCAGACAGAGAAAGAGAGAGAGAGAGAGAGAGAGAGAGAGAGAGAGAGAGAGAGAGAGAGAGAGAGAGCGCATTAACAGACGGGGAAAGATACAAAGTTCACTGATGGATAAATAATGGAAGTGTTTGGGGAGCACGAGCTTGTTTAGATAAACTGATCCCGTGACGCATCAGTCAGTTCGTCACACAAACACTTAGCGTCAGAAGCATCACTCACACCGATAAATGCTACGGACCTTTGTATCATTACCATTATCATTATTGTTGTTATGATAATGGTGGTGGTGACAGTGACGATAACAAGAAGAAAAGGTAAGGGGTAAGAGACAGGAAGGCTACGAAAGATTGCAAAGGATAGCATAGCACCAACAGAATTTTAGATAGTTGTATACATAGGGATAATCTACGAATTGTGTATATGAGTGTATGAATAGGAAAGTGTGACTGTCTTATGTGTGCTATACAATATATATACTAATGTTCGTATATTCTATCTTCTTCAAACCATTTATGGCTCAATGATTTATGCCATTAATGATAATATTACAAATTATACTTTCATACGTAATCTGTGTTGAAGGCAATGAAGTCAATCAATAAGTCAATAAGTCTAACAAGGGTATCTAGTGACTCCTAACTAACTACAGGGTAAAAAGACAAAACAAATTTGGGACTACACCAGCTACGTTCTTTGAGGTCCCCGCCAGGCCAGATGCAGACAGCTCCTCACTCCCGACAACCACGCACCGCTAGATGAACAGAGGCAAGGAAGGGTGTGAGGAGACCGCCCACCTTATTCCGCACAGACCAGGGAGCCGACCCGCGATCTCTAGGTTATATAGGCGAGTTAGCCACTGCACTTAGCGGAGAGTGCTTAGCGGAGGAGGAGGAGGAGGAGGAGGAGGAGGAGGAGGAGGAGGAGGAGGAGGAGGAGGAGGATGTGGTGGTAATAGAAAAAAAAAGTTGAATACTGAACATAATTATTGACGAGACAAGAAATGTAACAAAAACAGTAGTGATAATAATGATATAATAATAATAATAATAATAATAATAATAATAATAATAATAATAATGATAATAATAATAATAATAATAATAATAATAATAATAATAATGATAATAATGAAACTAATATTGACAACAACAACAACAACAACAACAACAACAAAAATAACATAATAATAATTAGGAAGTTCAAAGTATGAAAACTGAAGTACATTGCATATATACACATTTCAGAAGCATTATAAGAAGGTTTGATGTTGTTCTTGTGGCAGCAATTGTGCCTCGTAACTATTACCTGCAACAAATCAATTACCGCTTTCTTACTCCCGCAATGAATGGAAATGAGTGATACGGACAGGAGGAACTCACAGAAGAAAGAAAGAAAAAAAAGAACAAGTCAACATTCTAATCTTACAGGGATGATTTACAGTCACACAAACAAGCCAAAAACAAGATTAACCCGTATATCAAACACCGGACGGCTCTGGAACACCACACACCTGCACACCACACACCACCACACACCACACCACAGCACCTCCCCACCAGTCACTCCCACACGCTCGGGAATCCCACGGAGCTCGATCATGTTATGTAAGCTCCCTTACTCCTTGCTGGCTGAGTTTTCCCACGTGTGACGAGAGTGATGCAACTTTTCCAAACGTAATTAACCCCTTCAGCACCATGACACGTTTTCATATTCATTCTGCTTACTACTTGATGATTTTATACAGCTTCAGAAACTTATGTGGGGATTAGAATAGTGTAAGATTCTGGCTATTAATTTTCTGAGCTCCATAAACCCTTCCTAATGTAAATAAAATCGTTTAATCATGCCCATAACTCGTGAAAGAAATGCGTCCTAGTACTAAAGGGATTAAGATCTCCTCCTTCTCCTCTTCTTCTTCCTATTCCTCCTCTTCTTCCTTTTCCTCCTCTTCCTCCTCCTCCTCCTCCTTCTCCTCCTCCTCCTCCTCCTCTTCCTCCTCCTCTGTCCTTTTTGGTTTCCTCCATATGACTTGTCTCGTCTTAGTTCTCCTCTCCTCCTACTTGACATCCTCCTCATGCTTCGTCCCCTTCTTCTCGCTCTATTTATTTACTAACTATGTCTTCCTCCATCTTCCCCTTCCTCTTCCTCCTCCTCTTTTTCTAGTTCTTCGTTTCCTTCGTCGTCGATTTCCTCCTCTTCGTCGTTATATCCTTCCTTCTTCTCCTCGTGTCTCACCTTCAATTTGCATCAATCCCTCCTAACCTTTTCACCCCGATATTCACTCCTCCCTTCCCTCTGATTTCAACCCTCCCTCCCCATAATTAACTCCTCTGCAGCCCGCTTCCCGGTACTCCCTCCCTGTCCCCCACTCGTCTTGCACCCGACTTACACAAACAAGGATGGTATAAACACTCCTCGCGGGTGTTCAAAGAGTTCTCGGAGGCGGTAAGATGATAACTCCGTGCCAAGTGGTGAGAGGTTTTCCAGGGAGCGTCACTGTCAAGGTACAATATGAAAATATCGTGACACTCCATCATAGTCTCTGGTTGTCATTAAGGCGTACGTGGCTTAGTTCCTGGTCGTCTACAAGGGCTAAGGACAAGCTGTGATGCTCTCTCTCATTTTCCCTCACGTTTACAGCTCGAATGGGAAGTTTATTTGAGGAGATATTGTCTTCTGTTTTCCGTGTCCACACACATAAAAAAAAAAGTGTTTTTGTTTATTATTCAGCTACGTTTTATTTTATTTATTTTTTTTTTTGGGTGTATTTCCTGAAACTAAATAATGAAAGATACTAATTTGTTGTTGTTTTAGATACATTTTATACTCTTTTTCTTTACCTTTACATGTTTTGCTTTTCGCGAATACACTTTATTATATTATTGTTTTTTTCTAGTTTTTCCTGTACGCAATTCAGAGAAATACTGGAAGGGTGTTGACATCATCAGCTATTCTTATGACCTTTCCATCCTTGATATGCCCTTCGTAAGAGGATAAATCATTCTTTCTTTGGCTACTGTTCTTTTTGAGAATATTAGCATTTCAAGAAATGATCAGTGCAATGCTGCTAATAGTGTTTTTGTTGCAATCAGTGTTGTGTATTATATTGTTATGTATCGGATAGACGACACAGCAAAAACACAAAAAAAACGTTGATAAAACCTGTTCAAATGCCTTTCCCAAACAGAAAAGATAAATAAACAGGAATAAGAGACACGACAGAGAGAGAGAGAGAGAGAGAGAGAGAGAGAGAGAGAGAGAAATACTTTTTTGTGTTTAGGTTTAATGTTTAGGTACGACTTTCATCACAGATCTTGGCGGAATGCAAAGTGAAGACAAGACAGAACGGAAGGGAGGGACGACAAAAAAAGTAATAAAAGCCGGTGTGAACTGGAACAGATGAACGCAGGAGCAGCAGCAGCAGCAGCAGCAGCAGGAGCATGGAGATGAGTGGCGCAGGAGTCTTTGTCTTATGAGGGACTGGTTCTGGTTCCCACTAATGATGATGCCGACGCTGTAAACGATGGTAATGATGATGACGATGATGGCGATGATGATAACTGCTAATGCACAAGTTTTGATAAGCTTTGATAAAATACAGGAAAATATATTTGAAGATAAAACAGAAAGGTGATGATGGAAGGCGGCAACTGGCTGGCTGGTGGTCGCTCCCAGCATCCTGCCTGCCCTACCCTGCCTGCCTGGAGAAGCACGGCAGGCTGCAGGATGATGCGAATGTTTGCACGTAACGATGAGCTGACACTGGCGGGGGAGGGAGGGAATGTGTGTGTGTGTGTGTGTGTGATCCTCCTTACCATTTCTGGGGACACACACACACACACACACACACACACACACATTACCCAGCGCACTACAAAACGCTGCCTGTTAAACTTTTATGCTATTTTTTCTCTGTCTCTCTCTCTCTCTCTGTCTTTTTTCCTGAGCACACAATTAATTAACTCTCACATACAGTACATACTTTAGCCGCTTAATGCCGGACACACCGCGTCTTCGTAAATCATGGCGGGGAAAAACATGCAGTGTCAATTAAAAGGAACCAGAAGAAGTATACAATTATAAGCGAGATAAGGCGAAGAAAAATGTTTGCATAGTCTTTTTTTGACAGGCAGATTATCTTGGCATTCAAGTAGTCCATTGCAAAGAGAATTATCCTGTCCAGTGTGGTGTTTTATCCAAAAGACAATTATGAGGTTGGTACTTTTATTTCCCCTGCCAGCGACTCCAATTATTAGCTAGGGAGTATCGAGATATAATGTAACTGTGGCAGGCAGGAGGAGGAGGAGGAGGAGGAGGAGGAGGAGGATACAGGAGCGAAAACAAGTCTTGAAGCCGTGCCTTGGTTTGTTAGGCCGCGAGCTCTCAAGCGATGATGATGATGATGATGATGAAAAGAAGAAAAAGAAATAGAAGAAAAAAATAAGAAGAAGAAGAAAAGAAGATGAAGAAAAAGAAGATGAAGAAAAAGAAGCACAACAGCAAAATAGTAGTAGTAGTAGTAGTAGTAGTAGTAGTAGTAGTAGTAGTATAAATAGTACAAGTGGTAATAGTAAGTGTAGTATGTAAAGTAAGTTTAGGATACTTAAGTCACCTAAGTTAGAAGTAGCAGAAGCAGCAGAGTAGTGGAAGCAGCTACATGACAGAAGACTAATACATAAACGAAAAAAGGGACTGAAAAAAAAAAAAAGAATGCAAACTTAACTAAACCGAATAAATGAAAACACTCGTCTAATAAATGATAAAAAAAATAATGAAATAAGACAAAATTCAATTAAAAAAACACACTAGATTAAACCATCATAGGACACCAGCACTTACTATGGAACAAAAAAAGAAGGAGCGCAGGATATAGAGATAAAAGATACGTCAGGTTGATAAGGCCTCTGGATACCTCATCTCCATATACAACTCTCGCCGTGCCGGATAAACACATTCACTCACAAACACGCCGAGTTCAACCACAGGAAAGATGTGAGCACCATAGTGTGTGTATGTGTGTGTGTGTGTGTGTGTGTTTAGAAAGAGAAATTAGGAGGAGGAGGAGGAGGAGGAGGAGGAGGAGTTGGGGGGAGGAGGAGGAGGAGGAGGAGAAGCATAATAAGAGGTATAAGATAAAAGGAGATAACGCAAGAACTGATGAAAGAAGAAGAAGAAGAAGAAGAAGAAGAAGAAGAGAGAGAGAGAGAGAGAGAGAGAGAGAGAGAGAGAGAGAGAGAGAGAGAGAGAGAGAGAGAGAGAGAGAGAGAGAGAAAATGCAACTCAAAAGGAAAACGATAAAGAGGGGAAGAAAAAAGAAGAAGAGGAGGAGGAGGAGGAGGAGGAGGAGTGAAAAATGAGATAGATAAGAAGAAGAAAAATGAGAAAGAGAAAGAGCATGACTAGGAGGAGGAGGAGGAGGAGAAGAAGAGAAGTATAATAATAAGTAACCTTTAATTACAGATCCTTATAGGTAGGTTAGGAAACACGACGCCAGTGGCTGACGGAGATCCTTGGAATGTCTGAGAGGCTGACGCTCTGTCCCTAGATGGAAGCCTGGGAGGGGAGCGGGAGAGGGAAGAGTGAGAGAGAGAGAGAACGTCAGCCAGCAAGGAAAAAAGGAAGGTGGGAGATGAGGCGTGGAGGAGGAGGAGGAGGAGGAGGAGGAAGAGGAGGAAGAGGAGGAGGAGGAAGAGGTTTCGTGAGACGGGAGGGAGGTAAGGTAAGGTTAGGTAGAGCGTGTGAATATATCTGCATAATGAAGGGTGAATGGTGAGGCGGGGAGACTGGACTGCCCCCAGGGTGTAATGGAGAGAAGAAAGGGCGTGGGCGTGCCGCTGTGGTGTATGTTTGTATGTGTGTGTGGGTACAGAGAGAGAGAGAGAGAGAGAGAGAGTGTGTGTGTGTGTGTGTACAAGGAAAGAGGCCAGATATGGTAATGCGAAGTGAGTTTAAAAGGAAAAGTTATGAAGGTATATCACTAATGAAGCTGCGTACACACACACACACACACACACACACACACACACACACACACACACACACACACACACACACACACACGGTCTATTGCTCACGTGGAACCAGGATACAAGAGCAAACAATTCCAAGGAACACATGACTTCCTAAACACACTGACACATTTTCCGCGGCAGGATAATCGAGAACCAGAGAGAGAGAGAGAGAGAGAGAGAGAGAGCACTTCAAGCAACTACTACTTCTCCTCTCTTCTCTTCTCTCCTCTTTCTATACTCTATCTTCTCTCCTCCATTTCGTCTTCTAACTCACCTGCACAAGTCCCGCCACACCCCGACGCTGTATTTACTGAACCAACACCTCACATGGACTCGACCCCACCACCAGGATTTGATGCCGCAAGCTATACCTCGCCTTACCCCCTTCCCATGCAGCTTTCCTTCCCTCCTCCCCGCCCTTGCACTCAACCAGACCTAGCTAGCCTCTTCCACCCTGTCTCCAACCCGATCCACTCCTCTGCTGAGATGCTCTGAACCTCAAACGCTCTCCACCACTTCACCACTCCACATATCCGTGTTCTTCTTTCTTTATTTTTCCTTCGTTTTCTTTATCTTCAAAATATTCCACTTTTCTGCTGAAGTTTTGGATTTTTTTTGTTTTTTTATTTACGTTTTCTTTAACTGCAAATGTTTTCCACGCTGATATTTTTTTCATTTTCTTTTCTTTGTTCTCTATTTACTCTTGTCTAAAAATATCTCCTATCACTGTTATTTCTCTCTCTCTCTCTCTCTCTCTCTCTCTCTCTCTCTCTCTCTCTCTCTCTCTCTCTCTCTCTCTCTCTCTCTCTCTCTCTCTCTCTCTCTCTCTCTCTCTCTCTCTCTCTCTCTCTCTCTCTCTCTCTCTCTCTCTCTCTCTCTCTCTCTCTCTCTCTCTCTCTCTCTCTCTCTCTCTCTCTCTCTCTCTCTCTCTCTCTCTGCACTCTCTCCTCCATGATGCTTCTCTCCCACTGCATATCCTCTCTCCCTCTCTCTCTCTCTCTCTCTCTCTCTCTCTCTCTCTCTCTCTCTCTCTCTCTCTCTCTCTCTCTCTCTCTCTCTCTCTCTCTTTCTACATACTCTCCCTGCAGCCTCGCTTCCTGTCCTCTCTCTCTCGTCTTCCCTTCCCTCCCTTCTGCATACCCTGTCTGCTGTCTCTCCTCTCAAAACTGCATTCCCTCCCTGCCTCTCTCCCTGCTGTCTCTGCTATCTCCTCTCCTCTCTCTCCCTCCCTCAAGCATACGCCTCTCCCTCCTCATCTTTCTCTCCCTTCCCTCCCTCCCTCTCTGCAGCATAAAGTGTTTTCCAATGACGTCACAGCCGCGAGGAAGTCGTGAGCTAACAGCCGCCGCCACGCCAGCACACGAGGGAACAAACAAGCGGGACGGAGAGCCTTTCCCGCCATACCACCGCCACGGTCTACATTTCGATGCGGTGCTGGCAAGACTTGATTCCTCGCCTCGCACCGCATCGCCTGTTGTGGTTACTGGCAGACGGGGAACTTTTTTGTTCATAAGAAAGGGGAAATGCAGCGTGTTCATAAATTTCATTGTGGGCACATTATTGCGACCTCACTTTTCAGTCTAATGTAGAACTCTCTTGTTGGTTTTCTTTTGCTTTTTTTTTTTCTTCGTCTTCTTTTTTGCGGTCCTACTCTACGCTTTTCAGAAGAGGATTACAAGCACACTTCAAGAACGAGATCGACTCTGCGCTTCTCACAGCTCTTGGTCCTTTTATTCTCTTTTCTTTTACCGAGAATATGCAGCTGATAAAAATAAACCTGCTTCGAATCGCTTGTCATCCGCTGGCTTCATATATACCTTTATACCTTGCCTTACCACAGCAAATTTGTTTATCTCTCCTCAACAAATTCGTGCACTCAATCAAACAGACGGATACACACACAAAAAGGCATAAACTCACTGCCAGACAGATATATAGATAGACAGGTAGAGGTATAGGAGAAAGTAGAGCAGGAAGAAGAGAACGGAGAGGTGACGAAGAGGACATCAAACATCAAGTGGGAAGCCAAAGTAGTAGTAGTAGTAGTAATAGTCGTAGTCGTAGTAGTAGTAGTAGTAGTAGTAGTAGTAGTAGTAGAATCAGTGTGAGTGGTGGTACCGGTATAGCGAGAGTATAATGTGTCAAGAGAAAATAAATACATGATTTCAGGAGATAATACCGATCACTGTGTACACTTTACCTCTTAACCAGGAGGACGAGAAGGAACAAACAGCAGGATTCAGAAGCAGACAGGACACCACCACTCACCTCTGTAACAAAACAAAAATACACATTAAAAACGCACACACACACACACACACAGGAAATACAAACACTACAAAAATTCAAATAGAACTAAATAACAACTGCAAAAAACCACAACACCTCTGACACACCATCATCACCAGCCGTGGCAACAACACACCACACCACCACCACCACCATCACCGCTATCAACAACAACAACAACAACTGGCTGGAAACCTAATACCTTTTGCGCCTTTGTCGGTGTGCATATGAAGTCCTACCTGCTGCTGGCGTATCTAGATCCTGTGTGTGTGTGTGTGTGTGTGTGTGTGTGTGTGTGTGTGTGGGACCAGGAACAAACAAGCAAGGGACAAACGGGGACAGGGCCAAGCACAATCTAAACGAACCAATACTAATCATGTTTGTTGGTCGCCGTCCTTTTCCTTGCCTCACCTTTTCTTGTATTTTACTTTCCCTTCCTTTACCTTCTGTTTCCCTTCCTTTCCTTCCTTATTTTGTTGACACAGTTATTTCTTTCTTTTTTCTCCTTACTTTTCATCCGTGTCTTCCATTCTTGCTCCTTTTTTGTTTCAATTTTTCCCTGTCTTTGCTTTCTCACTTCCTTCTTTATTCATGGGCAATTTCTTCTTCCTTTCCTCCTTCTATAAAACATCCTTTATCTCTCCTTGTGTTCCTACTTCCTTCTTTCAAATTTACATACATTTACTCCATTTCTTCTTCCTCTTCTTTTTTTCCACTCCTTCCAGTTCTTGTTACAGGCCAATAAATCCCTAGGTAATTATTCTTCCTATATGTTCCTACTCATTTCTTCCCTTCACTGGTCAATGATACGGCTCTGCACAGCTAAGAAGGATTTTTTTTTTCTCATCTCACTCAATTAATTCCTCCTTCCAACCTTGCTTCCTGTATATCTTCTACTCTTTCATTCCACATCCCCTTCTTCCTTCTCTCGTCATCCCTCCCTTCTCCCGTCTTCCCCCATTTCTTCCCTCCCTTTCTTCGTCTGGCCCACCCCATTAGGTGGTCCCTCCGTGTGGTGAAGTGTGTCTGTGTGTCAGCCTCGTCTATGTGTGTGTCTGTGCGTGCTCGGAAGTCATGTTGTTCAGGTTTCTTGGAGCAGGAACGAACACTGATGCGCACGATCACACACACACACACACACACTGAGAGATGCTGTACGTACTAGTACATTCCTCTCTCTCTCTCTCTCTCTCTCTCTCTCTCTCTCTCTCTCTCTCTCTCTCTCTCTCTCTCTCTCTCTCTCTCTCACACACACACACACACACACACACACACACACACACATTTCCTCGCTTCGCTTCCCCAAGTTGACCCTGACTCTCTGGACCTAAGCGAGGCCACCACCACCACCACCACCACCACCAGTGTCATCACCACCATTACTACCACTGCTACCACTGCATCAGCGTTGCCGCCATCTTTACCACCACCACTACCACCTCCATCCCTCGTGTCATCACAACCACAATCACCCCAATATTTTCGACAACACCGCCACCATCACCACCGCCGCCACCAACAAACGAACTGGGACCCAAAAAGTTGCACAACAAAAAGGGATGAAAAAATAGAACTAAATAAATAGACTGCACAGCCTGACACTTCCTGACATTTTTCCAATACAGTTCCCTTTTTTTTAAGATTTACCTTCCAGAAACAGCAGCCGCGGGGCCACGCATGTTTCACGGCCTGTTTTCATCAATTCTTGTCTCGGATTCTACACGGGAAATAGAAAAGATACAAAACTAAATGCAGTAATAGAAATATGGAGTCACTCTTCGCTTGTATTAATTAAAAGTGTTTGTGTGTGTTTGAATGATCTGAGGGACATTTATATATTTTTCCTTTACTGGCTTTATTTTTTGTATCTGTGTAATGTCATTGCTTATAATAGATGCTCGTTCTATATGCCACAAAAGGCGAGGAGTCGAAATTAGTCTTACTATAAACTGTTATTTCTATCATTATCATTGTTACTTTCACAAACTCATAATACGTAACATCTATATTCATTCTATTAAGGCACTTTATGTTCTTGATTCACATACACACACACACACACACACACACACACACACACACACAACTTATTTTTTATTACTAAGGAAGGGAGAGATGGCCGCGCCTGATCCCGTCCACCCCACGAAACCGAATCCTGAGAGGGTAATGATGGGTACAGGAAGCCCCGTGAGTCCTAATGGGAAGCCACCAGGGTAACGGGCTTCATGGGGGCCGGTGGCGGGGCGTCGGGAGGGTGATGGGGCGGGCAGGACTACTTGGGGCACCAGGGTAAGAGGTAGGTGGTTGGGTGAAGGGAGGGGTACCTGAGATGGTTGTGGAAGATAACATGACATCCAACACCACCACCTTTCCACTCCTTTTCTTCCTACCCCCGCCACACGCCACTAGCACTGCACCCCTCACTCCTGCTCCACCCTGCCCCTCCTACCTACCTACACACACACACACACACACACGCGCGCGCGCGTATTACTTCAGCATCGCACAAAGGTTCTGTTCCCAGGCTGGTGTCGTTATTACTGTCATTATTATTATTATTATTATTATTATTATCATTATTATTATTATCATTATTACTCTGAGTCTTCATTGAGCTCAGTGACATTATGGGCACCGATGAAAGCTACGAGGCAATTATTTTGATTTCTGCTAGACTTGAACTACGTCTCATTTGCTCCAGACAATCATGCTTTGTAATGGAACTTGCTGCTGTTGTTGTTGTTGTTGCTGCTGCTGCTACTTTTTTGCACCTCCAAAGACAAAACAGTGGGAAATGTTTCAGACCACTGAAATTTAGTTTAGACGTTCCGGTGTTGTGATTTTTGAGGTGTTTAAAGGAGAATGAAATGAAGGAAGCATTTGGAAAGTTTATGAAATACTGAATGATAAAGATAACAACAACAACAACAACAACAACAATAACAATTACTTCAACACCTTCCTTTTTATCACACAAACGAGGCGGACATCCAAAGAAGGAAGGACAAGAGAACACTATGAAAATATTAAATAAATAAAAGATAAACAGGATTATTATTGTTTTCTCTCTCTCTCTCTCTCTCTCTCTCTCTCTCTCTCTCTCTTTTATTCAATGACAAAGTTGATAAGCGTCCCAGTAAGGAGATTTCAGGGACCTCTCTCTTCTTCCTCCCTTTCAGTATAGAGTTATTAATAACGTGGTGCCAAGAGGAAGACACAAGACTATATTATACACAAAGAAATTAGTGGGGGAGCAAGTAATAACAACAATGATAGCAGAAACAGCAGCAGCAGCAGCAGCAACAGCAGCAGCAGCAGCAGAAATAGTAATAGTAGTAGTAGTAATAGTAGTAGTAGTAGTAGTAGTAGTAGTAGTAGTAGTAGTAGTAGTAGTAGTAGTAGAAGTAGTAGTAGTAGTAGTAGTAGTAGTAATAATAATAATAATAATAATAATAATAATAATAATAATAATAATAATAATAATAATAATAATAATAATAATAATAATAATAATAATAACAATAATAACAATAATGGTTAATGGTGCAGCAGGAAAAGGTGCGCACTGCCATTACAAGTAACAGTCATCTTAATGAGACAGGTGAACACTGATGCTGCTGTGAGCCCCGACACTCAAGGTTATTGTTCACTGAGTATCCAATGCGATGGGGAAACTATACACACACACACACACACACACACACACACACACACACACACACACACACACACACACACAGGTGCACGCACGCACACACACAGGTGACTAGTAAATGCGCTTTAACCCCACTACGAGAGCGGAAGCTGACCTCCCTCGTACTTCCGGTGGTGACTGATGGTGTGTGTGTGTGTGTGTGTGTGTGTGTGTGTGTGTGTGTGTGTGTGTGTGTGTGTGTGTGTGTGTTATGGAAAAGCTTACTCTCTTACACCCTTTCAAACTTCCTTCATACCTTTCCTTTCTTGGATATCCTTTTCCATCATCCCTCCTCCTCCTCCTCCTCCTCCTCCTCCTCCTCCTCCATCACCTTCCTCCACATTTTTTTTTTTTTTTTGTGTGTGTGTGTGTGTGCTGCTGTTTTTGTTTTTGTTTCCTGTCAAATATTTGTACCCTGTTGGCTTCTTAAGCACCCTTACCTTGATATTTTGACCTCCCTCACTTATCACCTCTCTCTCTCTCTCTCTCTCTCTCTCTCTCTCTCTCTCTCTCTGCAGCTGTCTAGACATGTGCACCTTCCTGACTCTCCCTCCTTTTGCTCTCCCTGACCACTAACTCACCTCGCCCACGGCCACACACACACACACACACACACACACACACACATACTAATACAAGCTCAGCGTTTTTCATGCCATTCTTTCAGTTCACTATCACGTTCTCAATACTCTTTCTTCTCCCCGTCCCTCGCCTTGAAAGGATATCTCTATCTTTACACTACGCACGTATCCCTCCGCTGCTATTTCCTGGAGGAGAACGCGATACATGTGTTTATTTATTTGATTAACTCTGGAATGTCAGGTCGAATGTGAAGGTTTAAAGTGTGTGTGTGTGTGTGTGTGTGTGTGTGTGTGTGTGTGTGTGTGTGTGTGTGTGTGTGTGTGTGTGTGTGTGTGTGTGTGTGTGTGTGTGTGTGTGTGTGTGTGTGTAGGGTTGGATTATGCTTCCTCTCCTTGGCTTGCCCTAAATTGCCCTAACTTAACATCATACAAAGTAGTTTAGATAAGTTAAATAAATTCCACCACCACCACCACCACTGCAACAACCCATGACCTCTCTCTCTCTCTCTCTCTCTCTCTCTCTCTCTCTCTCTCTCTCTCTCTCTCTCTCTCATGACTCCGTTCTCCATTCTATATCATTCTCTACCTATTAATCGACAGGAAAAACAGGATAAGGGAAACAGCCCGAGCAGTGCACAAACGTGGTCATACGCCCGACAGCGAGGCAGAGCGGCGAGGAGGAGAAGCCACTGCCAGCGAGACGAACGGCGGAGCAGCTGCTGGTAATGAAGTCTCCGTAGCCTCCTTGAGGGGATGGCGGGCACGTGTGGAGGTGAAGGCGGCGGTATGAACGCTTTCCATTAGCTGTGCGGAAAGCTGAGAAGGAATAAAGGAAGGACAGAGGAGGAAATGCACGAAGTTGATAATGATTGATTCTGTCGTTTGGTTGTGTTGCACGGAGCTCCACAAATACATGATGCTGTCAGAGTGGGATAAAGATAGTGATAGGGTTGATGATAATGATGGTTATGATGATGATGATGATGAGCATGATGATGATGATGATGAGCAAGAACAACACCAACAAAAGATGACAACGATAAGAACAAGAACCAGTCCTGACATTTAAATGAAGATGCTCAGCAAAAAATTTAAAAAGTCGGTTGCCTCAGCTTAAACACACACACACACACACACACACACACACACACACTAGAAAAGGCCACACTCAATTTATTAGTCACTGATATTAAACTTTCTGGCCACTAACTCATTTTTTTCAATCATTTGTTTTACTCATTACGTTTCGCTTCTACTTTCACAATTAAACTCTCTCTATCTCTCTCTCTCTCTCTCTCTCTCTCTCTCTCTCTCTCTCTCTCTCTCTCTCTCTGAATCTTAACTTTTACTGCATTCACTTATCTCTAATCTCAACATCATTTTCATCACCACCACCATCACCACCTCCTCCTCCTCCTCCTCTTCTTCTTCTTCTTCTTCTTCTTCTTCCTCCTCCTCCTCCTCCTCCTCCTCCTCCTCCTCCTTATAAATGAAATCCATGCAAACTGACTGAGCGTGGAAACATGGGCGAGAAAAAGTAGTAGACAAGGGAGAGAAGAGGAGAAGGTTGGGTGCAGTGGCGTGAGGAGGATGAGGTGCGGCAGGACATGGCCGGCCGAGCAGCGACAAGAAAGAAAACAAGACCCGAAAGAAAACGGAGAATCACCGCACCTCACGATTAACTGACCAAGACAATGCACATACACACATACACACACACAAACACAGACCAGCCGCTTCACCACCCTTGCCTCTCCCCTTGTTCCGCCTCATTTAACGCTCAAAGAAGACCAACAAGAGCATTCGACTCCACCTACCAGTCTTCACCTCAAGCATCATCACTACAATCACCACCAGCTAAGTAGACAATAGGTCACTCGTTACATCAAATACGGAAGGTTTCGCGAGCTCCCTCCTTCATCCCGTGCCTCCTGATGGAAAGCCACGATAATTTCAGCAATGTGCAAATAAGTAATAAGAGTGAAGAGTGAAGAGTTACTGTTTGAGGCATGCTGGAAGGCGGAAGGAAGCGTCAGGAGAATGTGGGCAGTGTTTGGAAATGTTGTGACCTTTTAGTTAGGACGCTGGATGATATTGAAACTTCTTATTCATAGTGCAGCGATCTTCCACGCGTGCCTCTTCCAGTAAAAGCGTCATCTACTCTTATTCTGTCTTGTAACTTGGGAATATTTCGATCATCCATAATAAATACCAATCGTGATCAAGAAAATTATGGGAAATACTATATAAATACGTAAGGACAGCTTGCAGTTATGGAATGGCAACTTATGATTGGTAAAGGAAAGCAGGATAGATACAGAAGTAGAATAGGATATATAAAAGGTTAAATTTGCTTCGCTGATATGAAATAGATTAACAACTTCTAGACATGAGTAGAGAAGGCTGGGGAAGTTTGCCCTGTACTGGTATACTAAAGACTAGTCATTAGATGCCGCACACTGATGATGCTGATCACACAAACCATCAATTGCATTACAACACACTCCGTTTATAATGAGAAATACAAAGGAAGCATTAGCAGCATTAGTCACAGGAAGCAAATCACCGTTCGAGGTTTTTCTTTATTTCACTCATTGCTTACAGCGCTAGCAATGAGTGAATGAATAAGAGGGATGGGTGTTACTCAAGCTGTTATTCATGTAAGGCTTTCCGTGCGTCCCTCCGTCCGTCCACCCTACCCTTGCCACGCGCCATTATTCATCATTGCACAACGCGTGGTTTCCATAATGCTGCGCTTCATGTGTGTCAGGCGGCTTAGTGTTTACAGGCAAGAGTGAATAATACTACGAAATTGTCTTGAAGAATAATATACTTATACCCATTAAGTTGAAAAGTGAAAGTATTTAGGAAGTGAGAGAACAATACACAATAATGCGACACGCAGAAGTAGGAAGAAAGTGAAATTTGTTAATCATCATAAAAGGAAAAATAGGAAATGAACAGCATGAGAAAATAGATGTACAACAATCCAATGATGCGTAAGAAGTAACGGCAAAGTGGAGGAAAAAATTATACATTACCGCAACTCAGTGCAAGAAAGGAAAGTAGAATTTGCTCGTCAGAAAAAAAAAAGTTAAACAAAAAAAATACATTAAGAAACAAAGAATATACATGAGTCAACAAATACAATAGAGGTAGGAAAATAAAGAAATATCGCCAAATTTTATTGTAAAAGAAGATACGTGGAAGAAAGTGAAAGTAGATAACTAGAAAAATAATAATAAAATAAAACATACACAAGAATCCACTAAAAACGTAATAAGCAGCGTGGGAAAAAGAAACATTATCCAGAAACTAGACAGAAAAAAAGGCAGCAGATAAAATTACGAAAAATAGAAGAAAAATTGGAATCCGTCATGCTTTAAGGCGAGAGAGAGAGAGAGAGAGAGAGAGAGAGAGAGAGAGAGAGAGAGAGAGAGAGAGAGAGAGAGAGAAAACCTTACGTCATTGAAGCTTAGGAAGACAAAAACAGTTCAAATGTCATCCATGTAGTTTAAAGGTGAAGAAAAAGAGACGACGATAAGAAGAGCGAGACGTGAAAAAAGGGAGAGACAGTAGCAGTAGTGAGATCGTGGGTGTGTTGACAGAAAGAAAACGGAAAGTGAACAAGAACAAGGCTGGGAAAAAAAGAGAGGGGAAAAAAAAGAACAGAGATACCGAGGTGAAGTAATGAATGAGACTCACGCTACCGGAAAGTTGCTGCTGGGGAACCATTCAGACAGGGAAATTAGACAAGAAATTGAATAAAAGAAAATAGAAGGGAAAGTGTATATCAAGGCGATGATGACATTGACACAGACAGAAAAGAAAAAAAAGTATGATGAAACGTAGTATGTGGTTTTCCCAGACACACACACACACACACCAGAGAAGACCAACAAATCAAAAGACTCGCCAACATAAGGGCAAACATACACAAAAATTACTCAAACAAACTCACGAATTATGAGCAAAAGAATGGAATCAGGTAGCACAAGGGGGAGAGAAAACATGAGAAAAGGAAAAAGAGGAGGTGGACAACGAAGGTAGGGAAGAGAGACACTACAGAAGGGAGGAGAGGACAGGACATGACAAAATGAGACAGGACAGAACAAGATCAAGCAAGCCTAGAGAGGACATAAAAGTTAGAAAAAAAAGCAGGAGGGTAAGTCAGAAAGAAAGACAAGAAGAGAGGTGAAAGGGAGAAGAGGAGAGGAGAGGAGTTGCAAAAAAAAAAAACATGAATAAAAAACATGGAAGGGTTTGCATGTATAAGCCAGAGGACAGACAGAACAAGGTAAGAAGAAAAACATGGAAGAAAATAGAGATGGAAAGGAAGAGGAGAGGAGAGGAGAGAGACAAGGAAGAAATAATAAAAATACAACGAGAGGTTTGCAGATCATATCAGAAGTCAGGACAGGACGGAATAAAAGAGAGATAAAAAGAAGAGAGGAGGAAAAGGATGGAAGGAGAGACAAGACAAAAAGGAAGAAAAGATAATCAAAATAAAGGGATGGTCTTGCACGTCCAAACCAGAGACATGTTTGCATCCCCACCTGCAATATTCATGCTCGCCTCATTAGCAGATGCAGGGTCACGGCCACTCATTACAAGAGGCGCCTGTGTGTCCTGCGTGGCGTGGCAGGAGCAAGAGGAGAGGCAGGGATAGAAGTAATACATAGCTGGACAGGCTTTGAGATACAGACATTTGTTATAGAGAACGGGAACTGTTGCTCATTATGTTTTGCTTCGTTTTTTCTATTTAATTGAACTAAGAGCATGAATACAAGTGATACGATTAGCAATGTAAGTGTTAGGAGTCTAGTAGTAGTAGTAGTAGTAGTAGTAGTAGTAGTAGTAGTAGTAGTAGTAGTGGTGGTGGTGGTGGAAGTAAAAGTAATAATAGTAGTAGTAGTCGCAGTAGTAGTAGTAATAATAGTAGTAGTAGTAGTAGTAGTAGTAGTAGTAGTAGTAGTAGTAGTAGTAGTAGTAGTAGTAGTAGTATGATTAAAAAAAAGCCACATTTATGAACGACTAAGCTAAGAACACACACACACACACACACACACACACACACACACACACACACACACACACACAGGCACATAGACACACACGCAGTCAAACTAGAGAGACATTATCAGTGAAAACGACAAAGGAGAAATAGTGAGACCGGAAGTCACCAAAGAGTTCAAGGGTATGAGTAGTAGGAATAGGAGAAGAAGGAGGAGGAGGAGGAGGAGGAGGAGGAGGAGGAGGAGGAGGAGGAGGAGGAGGAGGAGGAGGAGAAATACATAAAAATACATAAAAAGCACAAATACGAAGAAATCTGAGTGTACAGGAAAAAAATACAATATAAAGACAAAATTTCAACACATGACGAGGAAAATGAATGAAAAAAAATGAGGACAAGGACGAGTACAAAGCCAAGAACTAGGAAACAAGGTGAGAAAGAAATAGGAAAAGCTGATAAATCCAACAAAAATATGATAAAAGGGTGCGCAGTTACAAGGAAAAGAGAAAAAAGCACGTAAAACTATGGTAGAATAACGATAAATTAGCAGAATAAGGAAACGAATAGAGGAAAAAACTGAACAATATATTATGAGAAAGGAAGCTGCGACAGATTGTGATAATTGCACCAAAGGGAAAAGATAATGCCAAACTTAATCAAATTTGCATGAGAGAGAGAGAGAGAGAGAGAGAGAGAGAGAGAGAGAGAGAGAGAGAGAGAGAGAGAGAGAGAGATGAATGAAAGATGCAAGGAAAGAAGGAATGAGGATACAGAAAAGGAGAGAAAATAGAAAAACTGAATAAAGAAAAGCCTAAAAAAATAAGCTAAGCGAAGAACAAATGCAAAGAAAAAGAAAGAAAGAAAGAAAGAAAGAGAGAAAGAAAGAAAGAAAGAAAAACTCAAAAGGAATTGACACAACAGTAAAATTTAAAGAGAGAGAGAGAGAGAGAGAGAGAGAGAGCACGCCAAGGCAGCAAGGAGCCAATGAAGGTGAAGGTCATAGGAGGTTCACAATATCTATTCATACAAACACTACGAGGCTCATTCACTCACTCTCTTATTCACCGCAGGCTCTTCTCGTGGTGGTGGTGGTGGTGGTGAAGTCAAATTGGTCTCCTCCTCCTCCTCCTTCTCCTTTTCCTCCACTCCTTCTTACTCTCCTCCTCCTTCTCTTCCACCTTCTACTACTACTACTACTACTACTACTACTACTACTACTACTACTACTACTATTACTATTACTTTGTTTCTTCAGTTTCCCTTGTTATTTTTCCTTTTTTGTCTTCTCCATCTCCTATATCATAAGTGCCCTTTATTATTAGTCCTCCTTCTCTTTCTTTTCTCTTCTCTTTCTGTTCTTCTGTCGTTGTTGTTTCTCCTCTTCCTGTCATCTATCTCTATTACTTTCGTTTCCTCCTTCTTTTCTTCCTTCTCCTTCTCCTCCTTTTCTCTTGCTCCATCTTGTTCTCTTACTTGAACCCTTCCTTCTTTTCCATCCTTCCTCGTACTGCTGCTCCTTCCTATTCCTTCTCTCTCTTCCTCCTCCTCCTCCTCCTCCTCATCCTCCTCTTCCTACGCCATGATGAAAGAAAAACATGTTAAGGATTGTAATATAGCCAACCATTATTGAATTATTTAGAAGAAGAAGAGGAGGAGGAGGAGGAGAAGGAGGAGGAGGAGGAGGAGGAGGAGGAGGAGGAGGAGGAGGAGGAGAAAGCAATGAGCAAAAAATGGATAAGAGAAATTTAATCAAGCAATGTGACAAAAAAGATGAATGAATACAAAAGACAAAAAAAGAGACGTGAATACGGTAAGAGAGAGAGAGAGAGAGAGAGAGAGAGAGAGAGAGAGAGAGAGAGAGAGAGAGAGAGAGAGAGAGAGATAGAGGTAACTAACTCTAAGTGGATGAGTGAGGTGCTAGGAAGGGTAATGAGCTGGGAAGAGAAGAGTTTATGGAGGGAAGGTGAGAAGGGAAGACAGAGAGAGAGAGAGAGAGAGAGAGAGAGAGAGAGAGAGAGAGAGAGAGAGAGAGAGAGAGAGAGAGAGAGAGAGAGAGAGAGTGTGAGGAAGGGTGAGAAGGGAGGAAGACAGGAAGATAAAAATAGGCGGGAAAGAGGATAGGAGAAAAATTGTGGTGTGGGAGATAAGAAAGAAGAGAAAAAGATGAAATAAAGATAGAAAAATAAGAAAGGATAAGGTAGGATAGAGAGGATGGTGAAAGAAGGAAATTTGAAGGAGTAGAAAATATATGGAGAAAGTTTGCTACATTTTAGAAGGAAGGATGGAAGGAGAGAAGGGAGAGGGAAAGTTGAAATTATGGAGGAATGGAAGGATGAGGCAAAGGATAGAAAGGTGGAGATGAAAGACAATAATACAATAATAGAAGAGGAGAATAAAAAAAGAATTAAAAAGAGAGAAACAATATAAAAGAGGAAGAAAAACAAGAGATACAGAAGGAGAGGACTAAGAAAGAAGAGGAAGGAGGAGAAGGAGAAAAAAAAAACATGAGATAGGATAGAAATAAGGAAAGAAATAGGAGGCAACGACACCAGGCCAGACCACACCCACACACAACCTTCACCACCACAGGCACTAGAAGAAGGGAGGGATGGAAACAGTAAACGTTAGAGGAAAGGAGGGAAACAGGAAGGGAGGGAGGGAGAGTGGGAGGGAGAGGAGCTAAATGGCAACGCTACACACACACACACACACACACACACAACAGACAGATTATAGCCACACCCACACGGAAGGCGTCAGAGTAACCGATACACACAAACACACACACACACACACACACGTTCATAAATGTCATCTTATCATTGACTGACAAGCAATTGTGTGTACCTCTGTGATCACTACCTTTCTCCCTCTCTCCTTCCCCTACCACGCCCCAACAACCGCTCACATTTTCCTACAACTAGTACATACATCCTTCAGCTACACTCCCACCCCTGCTCCTCCTTGCCACCTCTCCCTCCTCCTTTATCGTCCTCAACCACTCCTCACTCGTCCGTCTTACTCCAATTTCCTCACTCTCTCTCTCTCTCTCTCTCTCTCTCTCTCTCTCTCTCTCTCTCTCTCTCTCTCTCTCTATTTCTTTAACCTCTTCAATACCATGACACATTTTTATATCAATTTTGCTTACTATTTGGTGATTTTATATATCTTCAGAAACTTATGTGGGGGATTAAATTATTAAAGACTATGGCCATTAATCTTCTGACTTCCATAGACCTTTCTTAATGCAAATAAAAATTGTCTAATCGTACACAAATTTCAAGGTAAAAATGTGTTCCAGTACTGAAAGGGTTAATGTTTTCAATCTCTACATCTTTTTTTCCTTTTTATTTCGCATCATATTTTTTCTATCTTTTCTATCTCCTAGTAACTAAATTCCGCATCCATAAGATAATAATTCTTTAACAAATCTTCTATGGTTCCTCCAGAAAGTCTCTCTATCCTTTCATTTTTCACTCAATTTTTAAGACACTCATTCACTTTTCTATCTGATTATCTCCACACAGCGCCTTTATCTAATACACAAACTATTACCATATTGATGACCATTTATAGTCTCTTTAATTAAGGACAACAGCAGCAGTACATTTATTTTGTTGTTTCTGTACCTCAAGTTTTTCTTTCAAAATCGTGGTTAGTGAGTAGTGTGTAGAATGCAGGTTATAATAGAAGCGAAATAGGTCAGTTGCTGTTTAGAATTACGATGGTTTTTTTCCTTCCTACTCATCCTTCTATCTGATTATTGCCGTTTCTATGACGATTATCACTCCTATACCATCTTCCTCACTCTTAAGGCTACTCATCACCTTAAATCACTCCACTCCTCTACATTTTTCTCTCTGCCACTCATCTTTCTGCTACGATCTTCCTCTTCATACTGATTAACTCTCTAATCTCCTCTTATCTAATCACTCGCAAAAAACCACTACACTCCTCTATCCTCACTCAATTGCCCTACTCCGGCCTACTCACATATCTGCCACTCCTTCCACTCATTCACGTCCTCCCTAACACTCCAAAAATGACCACTCCTTTCCTGTACGCTTCCCATGACTCCTCTAGCCTCACACAGTTGCCCTACTCCGACCTACTCACAAATCTGCCACTTCTTCCACTCACTCACATCCTCACAGTCTCTCCCTAATACTCCTCCAAATATGACCACTCCTTTCCTGTACCCTTCCCACTACTCTCACACACTTCACCTCTCACCCTCTGCCCCTCCACACCCTAGGAAGGTCACCCACGCAGCCCAGACGCCCATAAAGTGTGCAGCCCGAGGAAGCCGGCGCCAGGTAACCTAGACAGACGCTGACGCTGATCTTGAACTGTTTCCAAAATTTGAGGCTTCACTGAACAAGACCAAGGACGCACAGGACATGGCGTTGGTGGTGCTGGTGGTGGTGGTGGTGGTGGAGCATTAAGGGAACATCAAAACGACTATAAAAATGAAAATATAAGGATAAGCAAACAGATAGATGTGTGAATATGTGAAGAAATGTAAAGATGTAAGATCAGTGAATCGGAAATGAAAACTGGTACATTGTGAAGAGGAAAATGAAGAAGATAAATGGAAAAGTAGATAATTAAAGTGATAACTTGACTGTTGTGGCAGTGTGGAAACAAACAGTGTGCATTATATGAAACAAAACACGAGATATAAGA
>NC_059270.1:11172944-11187944 GCF_017591435.1 Portunus trituberculatus
AAGATTGAAGAAGGAAGATTGATAAAACGACATCATGACACTGAAACTGGTTGACAGGTAGAAAGGAGGTCATTGTGGGGGGAAGACAAGACAGTGCCAAGCAACTCCCTTTTTTTTTTATTTTTGTACCTATGCCACACTTGCTGCACAAACAACAACAACAACAACAACAACAACAACAACAAGATCAAAAACAAGAACAAGAACAAGAAGAGGAAGAAGATGAAGAAGAAGAAAAAAAGGGATAAGAAGAAGAAAAGAAGAAGAAGAAGAAGAAGAAGAAGAAGAAGAAGAAGAAGAAGAAGAAGAAGAAGAAGAAGAAGAAGAAGAAGAAGAAGAAGAAGAAGAAGAAGAAGAAGATAAGAAGAAGAAGAAGAAGAAGAAGAAGAAGAAGAAAAGCAAGAACAAGAACAAGAACGAGAACAAGAACAAGAACAAGAAAGAATAACAATAACAACAATAACAACAACAACAACAACAACAACAACAACAAAAAACAACAAAAACAAAAACAGGAACAAGAAGAAAAAGACGAAGAAAGGGAGGAGAAGGAGGAGGAGGAGGAGAATCCAACATCACCACCATCACCACCACCACCACCATCACAACAACAACAACAACAACAACAACAACAATCCATAACATAATTTGCCTCGTTAGCCCGTCTGTATTCACCCGTCAGTTAATTGATTCTTAAGAGTATCACAATCATTAAAAAGGAAGAAATATTAAAAGATCCATTAACCAACCCAGTCACCTTAGCGTTTCCTTCACTATTCCTCTGAGATTGTACACGTGCATGACTGGAGAGAGAAGAGAACACTAATAAAGACTAATAAAACACAAGAGGAGACGTTAGATAAGGCAGAGATAGAGGACATGAAGAGAAAGAGACTGAAACATGGAAAAAAAGAGAGGGAGAAGAGAAGTCATCATTAAAGGTCAAGATAAGAGAAGAGAAACAGTGAGCAGCGTGTAAAAGGTCACGAGATGAGATTACAAAAGAGACGATGATTAAAGGCAAAATATTGGTAGGGAGGAAACCTGATCAGCACAGGGAAGACATGATGATAGTAATAATAATAAGGATAAGATTGAAGACAGTGATGTAAGGGACGGAAGTGATGAAGATGATAATAATAATAATGATGAACAAGAAACGACAGGATCATAATCACTACTTTCTGTTCACGTCAGTTTATGATACCACACCTAGCTCATATAAGGGCCATGAGGTGTCCTTCCTTTATGTTCCTTTGTGCTGCAGTACTGTACACCGAATTCCAAACATATCTCCACTTCAAACATTAATTACCTTCAAAACTAATAAAACTAATCAACGCGCAACCAACTTCAAAAAATCAACAAATATATGAATAAACAAACGGATCTATGTGTGCACTGTGATAGCTTGCACTGTGAACTACTGGGTATTTCTACATTGTCTACAGCCTACCCCCCCAAGTAAGTAAGTATATATGACACTGTGAACATTACTGGCATACATTACCGTATTCAAAGCCAAGAAACTGCTGATAACATAGTGTACCTTACTCCCCAAGTGCATGCATACAACCATGAACAGAAACACGGAAAATACTGTACATATATTCCTCGTCTTCAGCGCTCTTCCCCTCAATCATACAGGGTCGCTAATCCTCAACAGCCTTCTCACAAAGCACTGTCCTCAACTTTCCTCTGATCAGACCTCTTGTTTTCTCTCAAATCGTCTATAATGCAGTTCTGTCATCACCAACGTCCTAAATATATTCCTACATTAACTCACCTATTAGTCCTAAACACGTGTCACAGCCGCTGCTTACCTATAGACGAAACCAGGTTCTTGGAGTTCCAGATGAGCAAACTAAGGCGGCCATGTGTAGGGGTAGAAATGTCCCCGACCTTCATGTAATTACGGCGTGTGAACAGCCTGAGCACAAACTCACACACACACGCAAAGCCACCACGTCCGTTCTGAGTCACGGCGGTTAGCGTAATATCCCTTTCCTTAGCCAGCATGCCCGGATATACAGACGATAAGTGCAACAGTCACTTCATTACCGCCATGTGATATTAGATTGGCGATAAAAGCAAACTTGCCCTTTTCACTGATCTCTTATGCTAGTTCCTTCATCATCATCCCTTGTACACTCATGCAGTTATAAGGCGGAGGTATTCGTCGTTGTGCAATGCCTTACTTCTCTGCTTGGTGGTGATGAAATTCGACTGCTAGAGAGACAGAAATAGAGGAGGTCACGTTAACAGCCAAAACTTTTCTCTTCCACTTGCAGACTCCAGAGAACAATCCTTTCTATTGGGGTTTTCAGAGAGAGAGAGAGAGAGAGAGAGAGAGAGAGAGAGAGAGAAACCCCATTTTGTCAACTTGTCATCCAGCGTCGCGTCGGGACCTTTAAAAAGCGATAAGATAAACAACAGCAAATGTCCCCACCGCCTCCACATTCACAATTCTCTCTCTCTCTCTCTCTCTCTCTCTCTCTCTCTCTCTCTCTCTCTCTCTCTCTCTCTCTCTACTATCCCTCCACTTGTCCTTCCCATCCCTGTCACCTTTATACCAAATAGGAACTCGGCGAAGAAGGTAGGGCCGGCATGTCTCCCAAACCAAGGAACAAAATAACAATTGCTCACATTAATGCCCAAAGCTTGTTAGGTTGCAAAGAAGAGATAGAGCTCCTTGTAAGGGAAAAGGAACTAGATGTACTATGTATTAGTGAGACATGGTTGTGTAACGATTTTCCTGACGATTATATATACATACCCGAATACAAAGTGTACAGATGCGATAAAGGTAGGGGAGGAGGTGTTTGTATATATATCAGAGATGTATTTACGGTAGTTCCACTCGAAATCGACATTGTAAGAGCGCAAGGTGTTGAGGACGTGTGGGTGACAGTGCAGAGCAGCAAGTTTCCCAGTGTTATAATTGGCTGCCTGTACCGACACCCAAAAGCTCGCTGTGAATCTTATGACTATATAACGGATGTTATTAGATATGTTAGCTTAAAAGATAAGCCATTTTATATTTTAGGAGATTTTAATGACAATGTTTTATGTGATAATAGTAAGATGAAGCAAATTATCTTTAACACCAAATTGACACAGGTAATTAGTAAACCCACGAGAATCACCCCCACTTCTGCCACCCTCATAGACTTAATAGTTACCAATAAGACCCAGTCCATATTACACACAGACACAATGCCGTGTCCTGTTGGCGACCACGAGCTCATCAGCGTGACTGTAAACTTAAAAAAGACAAAGCGTCCACCTGTAGTAAAAACATTTCGCGATCTAACATCTTACTCATCTGAAACAATATGCGATTTACTAAGTCAAGAAACTCAAACGTTGAATAATATATTCATAACAGACAATGTTGACACCCAAGTCAATATATTTACAAGCATTTTCAATAACTGTTTAAACAAGTGTGCTCCTCTCGTCACAAGAGAAGTGAGAAGGCCCTTCGCCCCCTGGATGAACGAGCACTTACGAGCACTGATGCACGAGCGAGATGCAGCACAAATAAATCTTAAAAATGACAGGTCTAACGTAAACCTACAGTCCACGTATAAGGAACTTAAAAAAGAAGTGAAAATGTCAATAAAAAAATCTAAATCAGAGTATTACAGCAACAAGCTTGAGAGCAACAGAGGGAATAGTGCTGCCACGTGGAAAATATTAAACCAGGTTATCTCCAAAGATATATGCAAAGCTACGCTAGAAATTGATAAAGATGAGGAAACACTGAGAAAGAAAGTGGAAAGTTTCAATAAATTTCTTTGCTAATGTTGGGAAAATTACCTTTGAAAAACACACCAAAATAGCGAGCATAATCAGAATGTGCCTGTACCCAACAACAATAACACCAGCGGTCCATCCTGTAGCATGTTTAGACCTCAGCCAACTGACAGCAATACCATTATATTGATAATAAAACATTTAAAAAACACTTCTTCTTGTGGCTCTGATAATATCTCACTTCGATTTATAAAAGAATCACTGCCTATAATTATTCCGTATCTTACATGTATAATTAATTCGTCAATTGCAACAGGAAATTTCCCAGAATCTTGGAAACACGCTTTAGTAGTACCCATTTTTAAAACAGGAGACGCTATGGAACCGAAAAACTATAGACCCATATCACTTCTTCCAATTATCTCAAAAGTTCTTGAAAAGGTTATTGCTGCTCAACTCACCTCACACCTTGAAAGCAATCACCTCCTCAGTGATACGCAACATGGCTTCAGACCTAAGCTTTCTACAGAAAGCGCTCTGCTTACTCTGTCCAATTCACTATTCGATACTATTGACAGGAGAAACATTTCATTAGTAACGCTGTGTGACTTATCAAAAGCTTTCGACAGCGTTAATCATGAAATATTATTAAGGAAACTAAGAATGTTAAGAGTCGATTCCTTTTGGTTCCAAAGCTACCTTCTCAAAAGAACTCAGTCAGTCAAAATTGGTAAACATATTTCTAATAAACTTGAAGTTGCTTATGGTGTTCCTCAAGGATCAGTGCTCGGTCCAATATTGTTTTCTATATTTGTAAATGACCTCTCGCAGCACATCCCCGACTGCCAGGTCATACAGTACGCAGATGACACGCAGCTCATCCACACTGGAGAAGTAGCGAATATTCAAGATCTCGTTCACAGGGAGAAGTGGCTCTGTCTCAAGCTAAGGCATATTTTCACATGAATGGTTTGCTGCTCAACACGACAAAGACACAATGCATGTTTGTCGGCAGCAGAGGTCTTATATCTCAGATCCCACCTGACACGTGCCTACAAGTAGATCACACTAACATACTCCCCAGCAGTTCCCTTAAAAACTTGGGTGTATACTTTGATTCCACATGACTTTTAATACTCATATCAATAAAATAAATAAGAAAATTTTTAGCACAATTTTGTACATAAATAAGAGTAAGGACTGTTTTAATAGGAGGACGAGAACTACTCTCATGAACACGTTAGTGCTAAGCATAATTAATTATGGAATAAAGATTTGGGGAACTGCAAATATCACTCATACACAACAAGTGCAAAAACTTCAAAACTTTGCAGCGAAAGTTGCACTAGGCAACGGTGCTAAATTTGATCACGCTACACCTTTTTTAAGAGAATGTGGCTGGCTAAAAGTACACCAAAAATACAAATACGAATTAGGTATCATTATGTACAACATTATTCATGGTAATATTCCTACCTATTTATTCCCCATGCCGAAAGTGAGTGAGGTGTGTAGTGTCCCCACCAGACAACAGCACAACATGTATGAACCAAAGACTAACACCTGTACTGGAGCGAGATCACTACTGGCTGCTGGACCAAGATTCTGGAACAGCCTTCCTCCTCATATAAGGAATGCACCCTCCATTAGAACTTATAAAAAACTACTGCACACTTATCTATTCAACAAACAATTCAGTGTGTAAACCACCAGCACAACTTTCTTACATGGACTTTTATATTTCGCAATGTGAGGGGCAAATTTAACTTATTATATGCTGACTTACGATTTTTTAATCTTTTATCTGTTGTTATTTTATTTTTATCTGTTATTTTACTTACATTTTATTCTTTGTATTTTACATTTTAGCATCTATTTTAACCATAATTTTATCTTCGTAATAACGTGCACCAGTCATGAGATGGTGTGAAGACAAAATGTAGATTATGTATCAGAGTGGACATGACTGCACTCAAATTGAATGTCTTAATCTGTTATATGTACGTAAGAATAACCATTGTATAATGGAATAAATATCTGATTCTGATTCTGATTCTGATTCTTACCAGAGCAATATGACCCTGCTGGTCCCAGCCATTAAACTGATCAATCACTCCCCTTAATACCAATAATACTCCTCACTTACCGCTCTTCCTCATTCCTATTAATATCCCTCACCTCTCCTCTCCCTCTCTCTCTCTCTCTCTCTCTCTCTCTCTCTCTCTCGTCTCTCGCTTCTGAGTGACACACGGCACAAAAGGGCAACGAGATATCAGCTGCTCAATCTGATCTTAGCCGCGCAGTCAACCTCAACGGGATCGAGGGACGGAAGGAGTCTGTGTGTGTGTGTGTGTGTGTGTGTGTGTGTGTGTGTGTGTGTGTGTGTGTGTGTGTGTGTGTGTGTGTTTGTTTATGCATGACTTTTTTTCATACTTCAGATTTTTTGCAGCATTTTTGTTGTTGTTGTTGTTGTTGTTGTTGTTATTCTTATTCATTATCTTCTTTTTCTTTGTCTCTTGCTTCTTTTTAGTTGTTTGTTTTTAGTATTCTATTTCTACTTTACGCTTTTAATTTCTTCTGTAGGCAATAAATAAACATGTATTTCTATTTGTGATTGTGTGTGTGTGTGTGTGTGTGTGTGTGTGTGTGTGTGTGTGTGTGTGTGTGTGTGTGTGTGTGTGTGTGTGCTTGTACGTATGCGTGCGTGTGAGTGAATAAAGATGCGTAATGCAGACAAACTACTAAAACATGAAATCACAACATCACACTCTCAACACAGTATAGAAAACCCTTAACTAGTACGCACGTGTGAGGAGAAAAAAGACAGCAGCATCACCATCACCACCAGCAGGTATTGCACACGTAGTACAGGTAGTGGTGCGCTCGGCTACTCACCTTAATTAACTGCAAGCCGAGAAGTCACTCCCAGAACTGCAAAGGGGAGAGAAAAGAGAAAGTGAGTGCATGAAGAAAGGAACTGGACGGTGGGAAGAGGGAGGGAGAGGTAGAGAGAGAAGAGGATGAGCAGACAGCAGCGGCAGTAGAAGGAGGAGGAGCAGGATGAAGACAGCGGTGATTTGATGACGTCCACCTGTCAGTCTGAAGCAACGCAGCGTGGGAAGAAAAGAATTACGTTGACTGTGAGGGTCTTGTATGGGTCTTGCTGTCCGTTGTGCGTGGAGGAAACAGGAGGAGAAAGAGAAGGAGGGGGAGGAGGAGGTGGAGGAGAAGATTACATGGGACAACCAAACAGGAAAAGACAATTAAACCCTTACATGTCTGTTTGGAAGCTAATTTTAACTACTTGGGTAAGGGAAATTATACCACGGCAGAGGAGGAGGAGGAGAAGGAGCAGGAGAAAGAGGAATGCAACACAAAGGGTGGAGAAAGCTGAAGGGAGTAAAAAGGAATAATGGAAAAGTAATTAAGTGATATATATTCTTGCAGCATACATGGAAAATAAATGGGTGGAAATGCGAAACGAGGAAGATGCAGTTTTGATAAATAGAAGGATGAGGGGATAGAGGAATATGATAGTAACAACAACAACAATAACAACAACAACAACAATAACAAACGAAAGAAAGAAAGGAAGACGAAAACACTAAGAAAAATCGAGAAAGAAGAAGCAAAAGAACAACGAGGAGGAGAAAGAGGAGGAGAAGGATAAGAGAAGAAAAATAAGAGGGAAGAGGAAAAGTCTAACATCAACTACTTCAAATAATTTAACCCACGCACTTCTTATTACTTTATCAGCATTAGAGCACCACACACCACCAGCCAACAAACCCACCCAGGCCAGCTCAGCCCAGCCCTGCAAGCCCGACCCTCAGTCATGGCCCTTTTGATCCTACCGCTCGTGATGAAACAAACACACACACACACATACGTCAGCAGCGACAAGAGGAGGAGTAAGAGGGACGAGAGAAAAGGGGTAGAGTAAAGACAAGGCCATAAAAGGAACCATTACGCTATGTGATGATGTGTAATTGTGTGTAATAGTAATAATAGTGTATGATGAAGGAAGAGTCTTGCTTCAGACTTACTGTACGTGGTGTTACAAGTGGCTGTGTGTATGGAAGGAGAGAGAGAGAGAGAGAGAGAGAGAGAGAGAGAGAGAGAGAGAGAGTAATCACTATATCCTTTAGAAAATAATCGTCGTTCTCTCTCTCTCTCTCTCTCTCTCTCTCTCTCTCTCTCTCTCTCTCTCTCTCAGCATGCATCACCATGTGTCTGGTCCCTTAGGCCTCTCAACACTCACATTCCTGGCAGCTCTTATAGGCCTGAGTGTGACTTTCCTCTCTTTTCTCTTCTCTCTCCTACGTCTTTTGTATCCGTCTATTTATTATTCCTGCTGTCGGTCGCCCGTGACTCATCCATCAACATCCATCTTATTTCTTCTCCTACTCATCCTCTTATTCCTACCCCTCCTCCTCCTCCTCCTCCTCGTCCTCCTTCTATTCTGACACGTACGTACCTTCCCTCTGCTTTCACGCGTCCCAGGCCTACTCTGCCTCGGGGCCTAAAGAGGGTGTACTATTATACTCGTTTTATGGTCCTAACCTTTTGACTCTTAATGACTTAACCTAACATACCGTGACATAAATTTGTCTTGCCTTACCTCACTTTACCTGACTTAATTCAACCTAGTATAACAACATTTCAGGTGCTAAAATGTGCGAAATATTTCATCACTCGTTTTTGCTTTAATGATAGTCAATTAAATTATATTCAAAAGTCACACCATATCATTTGTTTAAGCTAACGTATTCAGAAGAAATAGTTTATGTAGTGCGTGGGATCAGGACCCAAGTAAAAGTTTTTTGGAGCCATTGTTAAGGTGAAAACAAGAGCCGCTCGTTATGTATACGGTGAGGGTGACAATTCCTCCACGCGGATACATTTACAAGTTACACTGAGGAACATGAAGGAATAAAAAAAAAAAAGATTCGTCGGTCCTTGTGAGACTGCTCGTGGTAAAATGCTCTATCTAATCTAAAGTGTGACAGGATACGAGAGGTTACAGTTTTAATGTTACAAGAGATAAGTCGACTATGAATTAAGATTAAATTTGTCCTAGGTGAAAAAAAAAATCCCGGATTCGTTTATCATTAAATGCACACTCGGAGTAGGATTTGAGAGATTCATATTGAAAAGAGAAAGAAAATATCTATATGACAATACACACCAATCTATTTCTTTCCTCCTGAGAGCAGCAAACCTTGACTACATTTGTAATAGCACGAAGCTAAATGGTTTTCATATGATAGAAATTTGAGTACTATTAAAATTACCAAATCTATGCATACACACAGTCATTTTATTGTGTTTCACTCACCTAAAAATTATTTCAGCTTACAAGGTGAGTAACGCGAAAGCTTGGTTGTACACAAATAAGGCTCCCCATTCAGAAACTCACAGCAAGTTTTAGTGTTACAACGGAAGCATATCTACGTCAAGACCAGTACAACCCTTTTCTTCTCTTGTGTGTGTGTGTGTGTGTGTGTGTGTGTGTGTGTGTATTCTCAACCACAAATAAAGAAAAGTGTATCATTAACCTAAAAAAATATATATATTACAAAATCCAAATACTTGAAAGAAAAAAGAAAAGGAAATCACATCCTATCTGTACACAATTTTTTTTTTTTTGTCATTTCCGGATCATATTGAGCATTCATTCAGTTATTCGGTTATAATGACGAGTAAAAGCGAATTTGTCACTCGAAAATCTTACTTTAAGTCTGAGTATTGGAAGATAAGACTTTACACTCATTCACAGTAACAATTGCGTGTTTTCTCCTGGTATCAGTGAACGTATAGAGCAACTTAATCATGAAATAAATATCCTTTCGTTCTTTGAGAAGATACCATAGCATGTCTGAACAGCGGAAGCAAAAAATAGGTACAACATAACCCACCCACGGAAAGCGATATTCTTACTTCCAGCTTCCCTGGCCCACTCAGTCACACGCTCAACAGCTGACCACAGACGAGAGAGAAAAACACTTGGGCCAAACCGGCACGCCCGCCCAGCACGGACAAAAAAAGAAAGAGGCACAAAGTACTTTTCATTTTCACACAAAAGGCAAATCATCGCGCACTTTCACCCTCCACCCTCGTCTCCTCTTCCTCCTCCTCCTCCTCTTCCCTCATTAGCAGCACAACGGCTAAGAATAACAATACACAGACAGATAATGGAGTTAGGAGGAGGAGGAGGAGGAATAGGAGGGTGAAGACGAGAGAAAGACAAAGGTGAGAAGGAAACAAGAATAAAACCAACGAAACGAAGAAGAGCAAGAACAGGAACAAGGAGAACAAAAATGAATTATAAAACAAAGGAAACTACAAAACGATCACAAAAGCTGACAATAAATGGTGTGAAGACGATCAGGTAAAATAGATATTGATGAAATAAGAAGATTACAAAAAAAAATAAAAATATCTTGCCGTGGCCTACATACATGCAAGGAAGGAGGGAAGAAGGAGGATCTAATGTGACTCTAAGACTAACTCAAGGAAAGGACTGTCGTAAGAACCAACACAAGACTGACGGGAGAGAGACATAATCCGTGACTCTAATTGACACACACACACACACACACACACACAATACAGTACTAAGTGGCCTCTTGCCCAACGCACAAGGCGGGGTAAGAGGAGGGGAAAAGAGGGTTGAATGGGCAGTGAAAGAGGCAAGGGCAAGTTTCGTGGTATGTACTGGGTGATGAAACGCTTGGGAAGAAGAAGAAGAAGATAATGATGATGATGATGATGATGATGATAAAAGAAGAAGAAAAAGAAGAAGAAGAAGAAGAAGAAGAAGAAGAAGAAGAAGAAGAAGAAGAAGAAGAAGAAGAAGAAGAAGAAGTAGTAGTAATAGTAGTAAGAAAGTAGTAAGAAGAAGAAGAAGAAGAAGAAGAAGAAGAAGAAGAAGAAGAAGAAGAAGAAGAAGAAGAAGAAGAAGAAGAAGAAGAAAAAAAAGAAGAAGAAGAAGAAGAAGAAGAAGAAGAAGAAGAAGAAGATGATGATCCTATGGATAATGCTGCTGCTGCTGATGATGACGATGATGATGACAGTAAGGCCGATGCACCACCACCATACCACCACCACAACACCACTACCATAACCAACACCACCACAACGCGGGCCTTTCCTTCCTGTCAATACTACCTGGACACCACCACCACCACCACCACCACCACCACCACCACCACCACCACCACCATCACCACCACCACCACCACCACCACCATCACCACCACCACTACGAAAAACCGCTCCCTATGCATCACCTGGACCGAGAAGTAAAACAAACCAAAACACACACACACACACACACACACACACACACACACACACACACACACACACACACACACACACACACACTAAAAACAAGGAAAAAGGAGAAAAACGTTGAATCTTTCCCAGAATTACTTTGGATCTGCTTTTTTCTATCCTATATACATTTTTTTAATTATTTTTTCCATGTATTTTATTAATTTTATTGTATTATATTCGTCAATTTTTTTAGAGTGCCGTGAAGCGTGATCATTCAATCTATCTATTTATTTCAATTTTTCTTTAGACTTGGAATAAAAAAAGATGGTATAGAAATGGCGAATGAGAATCAGGAATCAGTAGCAGAGAGAGAGAGAGAGAGAGAGAGAGAGAGAGAGAGGGGAATGTGTTGGGGAGTGAAGCATTATGAATGAAGATGAAAAGAGGAAAAGAAAGTAAATGAAGTTAAGAATGTGAGGAAAAAAAAGAAATGGTTTAATGAATGTGGAACTGTAAACTGAATAATGTAAACTTGCAAATAAAAACAACAACGAAAAATAAGACAATTGCATATGAGTATAACGATGGACAATTAGAAAAAAAATATATGAAAAATAAGAAACATTTAAATATACAGATTCATTACAGAGGAATCCAATTACATATGTATAAAAAAAATAAAAAAGAAAATCCGATTGAAATTCCCTATCATTAGCGAACGATTGAGAGTGATGAGCCCTGTCAAATATTTCTCAATTAACACATTCCGATCATTAGCAATTAGAAAAGAAGTAAAAAGGGTAAATATGTAACGCAGTATTCATTCCTTCATTCCTTCACGTGCACCATTACTTGCCTGCATTCAAGAGTCAGGCAGAATGAAAGAAAATCTACAGATAAAATGTTTTGGTGATCAGTGACGAAAAAGATCAAAGCGAAATGAAAAACACGAAAAAAATATAAAAAGCAATCTGAGCTTTTTAATCCCATTCTCGTTGACAATAAAGGAAAATTAAAGCAATCACACACACACACACACACACACACACACACACACACACACACACACACACACACACACACAACACACACAAACTGAATCACACGTAACTCTGACTTTGCAAATGGAAAAAAAAATATGGAGACGCTATGAAATAAGAGTTTGATAGAGAGAGAGAGAGAGAGAGAGAGAGAGAGAGAGAGAGAGAGAGAGAGAGAGAGAGAGAGAGAGAGAGAGAGAGAGAGAGAGAGAGAGAATCGTAGACAGACAGACAGACAGGTAAAAACGACAGAACCCATATGAAGGAGATGTAGAGACGTGGTAAGAGAGAGGGAAGGAAATTGGAAGGAAGGGAGAAGGAAAAGGAGGAAGGAAGGAGGAGGAAAAAGAGAGTAAAGAAAAAAATACATTAATAAGGAAGCGAGCAAGTCCTTGGCGTAATCTAATCCAAGAGAGAGAGAGAGAGAGAGAGAGAGATAGTGTGTGTGTGTGTGTGTGTGTGTGTGTGTTTAGTTCTTCACAGTGAGAGAGAGGAAAAAGAGAAGAACTATAAATAGAGACACAGCAAGAAATGAGGAACAAGGAAAACCAAGAAATAAAAATCGAAAACATGATGATAAAACAATAACTAAAATAGAAGCCTGGGAAAATAAATATGACGAAAATTGATAAAAAAAAAGAAAGAAAAGAAAGAATACAGAAAATTAATCAAAGAGAAATATAAAACCTTGAATAAAAACATGATAATTGGGAACACGAAGATGAAAATGACAAAAGCAAGACACGAGAACTGAGCAGGAGGAGGAAGAAGAAGAAAAGGAGGAGGAGGAGGAGGAGGAGGAGGAAGAGGAGACAGGTATAAAAAAGAATAGAATAACCGTCATTGTGAGTGATTGGTTGATTGAGTGAGTGAGTGAGTGAGTGAAGAGTGAGAGGGAAAGAGGAAGGAATGGAGGAGAAAGACAGAAAAAGAAGAGAGAGAATACTTACCTCCCTCCCACGCCTCCTTCTTCTTCCCTCCCACATATTCTCTACCTCCCAATTTAACTCTATTAACCTTCAAATATTCTCTCTCTCTCTCTCTCTCTCTCTCTCTCTCTCTCTCTCTCTCTCTCTCTCTCTCTGTAACCGACTTCTCCACTCACAAAATTTAAACAACTACTCTCTTCCTCCTCCTCCTCCTCCTCCTCCTCCTCCTCCTCCTCCTCCTCTTCATGTCCGGAGGCGCTGCTGTAGTAAGTCAAGTTCACAAATCCACTTTTTGTAGCCTCTCTCTCTCTCTCTCTCTCTCTCTCTCTCTCTCTCTCTCTCTCTCTCTCTCTGGCCACCACACCCGCTCACACGCTATTCTTGGGCCGCCTAGGGTCGCTGGACGCTGGATCTCCTCTCCCCCCCCCACCCACTCACCCCGCCTGCCTGTATGTGGCTGTGTGCACCGGTCTGCATGCCTATATGTGTCTGTGGAGCTATCCTCTCTCTCTCTCTCTCTCTCTCTCTCTCTCTCTCTCTCTCTCTCTCTCTCGAAAAGCTTTGTTTCTTATTTTTATTGCTATTTCTTCTACTACTACTGCTACTACTACTGCTGTTGCTACTACTACTACTACTACTACTACTACTACTACTACTACTACTACTACTATACTACTATTACTACTGCTACTACTGCTCTCACCCCTCCCTCCCACCCTACAAAGACAATTACCGCCCCCTTTCCTGCTCCCACCTCCCCCGTCCCGCCCACATCTGTCACATCTGCCGGCATTACACCTGCCTCTAAGAACACCTGCCCAACCACAGCTCCACCACCTTCGCCACCACCACCACGTGAACAGCGCACTCACATTCAAAGCGATACACGAAACGCGGGAATCAAGGCAACACTGGCACCACATCACCAGTATTACCACCACTGACATCACTGACACCAGTTATTCCCAGCTCGTCCATCCCACATACCCACCGACTACCCCCCTTCTTCCCGCCCCTAGTGCATTCCAAGCAACACTACATGATCACTACCACCCTGACCACTAGTAAGATTACCACCACCACTACTAACATCATCTGACGTCACTGTTGCCTTCCTTTTGGGTTCATGGATGCCCCGGACTGGGTACACGCGCGGACACACACACACACACACACACACACACACACACACACACACACACACACACACACACACACACACACACATTCTTACTTCTTTTCGAGCATACTTTCCCTCCCAAAGAATAGTAATGAGATACATTTAGGAGTCAAGTCGCATATTTTTCATCACATAACTTTCACTGCGAGTATGAAATAACAGAGGTACTTGGGCGGGCGGTTTTCTCCGTTTAAAAAGAAAAAAAAGGTAAGAAGAAAAATTCCAGCGATCAAGTATATGTTATTGATGTTAGACAAGGTGTGGAGGCAAGGCATGTGATTGGAATGTGGTTGTGAAAGGATAGGATGAAGCAGAGCAGAGATAAGAAAAAAATGGAAAGTACAGCACGATACCATCCTTTGTTTTCTTTCATCGCAATATTAATTCTGTTACCATTACAGTTATAACATCTGCACTCTTACTGTTATCCTAAACTGCAGGCATGTCACCCCAAGGCGAAGCATCATTCTACGTGGTAATAAGTAAAAACCTATAAAAACGAGGACAAGGACAGACACAAAATGGTCATGTTCTGAGGCGCTTCTGTACCACACTCCTACTATTTACCTGCAAAAGGCTCTAGTCTGGGTAAACGTACGTAAATAGTTTTTTTTTTTAAGAGTATTTTATTACGATTTTAGTAACTGATTGACAACATTTATTCATTACTAACAGATGTAGCACTCTTGAGAACTCGGCTGGTCATTATTGTGGTCTTTAAACACAATCATGATGAGAGAGCAGAGCGTTTCAGAATAAGTGCCAAACTCCTGTCCCGAGACGACCCCTGCAGGAGGCGACCGGTCAGCTG
>NC_059270.1:11197944-11202944 GCF_017591435.1 Portunus trituberculatus
TATTGTTCACTGTCTCCACTAACTCATGTCACTTTCCTCCCATTTCTCTCTCCTCTCCTTCCTTCCCTTCCCCCAGTCTCTATTTTTCTTTTTCTGTTCCCTCTTCCTATTTGTTTCCTTTATTTTTCTAATGTTGTCACTCCTGCATTTTATCATTTTTTGTGGGGGTGTGGGGTGGAAGGAGGGGAGAAAGAGGGATCTTCTTCCTTCTGACCCCTGAGAGAAGGTGGTATTAATCCTCCTCCTCCTCCTTCTTCTTCCTCCTCCTTCTTCTCCTTCTCCTCCTCCTCCTTGGCCTCCCCCGTGTGTAATTCACAACTAGGAGTAATTACACAGTTTTCGGTCTCCACACCAACCACAGCGCCGGAACATGAAGGCGACACGCACACCCACAAGTACACCCACACACACACATACACACACACACACACACACACACTATGATGCCTGGATAAGTGTGTGTGTGTGTGTGTGTGTGTGTGTATAGATGACTAAAGAGATAGCCTGACACAATAATAATTAACGCTTGACGGTGACGCGCCTCGGGCAATTAATATGATAAATCTGCTCCGTGCGCCACCACCACCACCAGCACCACCACTACTAACACCAACAGCAGCACCACCACCAACACCATCACCACCACCCTCCCTCCTCAACACTATCACCACCATCACCATCATCCATTTCACTCATCACCATCATCACCACTACTCCCCTCCTCCTAGCTACCATCACCTCCACCACCACCACCACCGCCAAGAGAGAGAGAGAGAGAGAGAGAGAGAGAGAGAAATTTTCTTATCCTTTTGTCTTAAATTGATCAAAGTTTTCTGCAATGTTACGTGTTTTAATTTATCTTTATTTTTTTTTTTGTATTTCTATCACCCTATCAACTTTTTATTCCTTGTAAGAGCATTCGTATTATTACTATTTCGTTTATTTGTTCATCTACCTTTATTTATCTGTTTTGCTTATTTCCACCTTTTTTTCCCTGTTTTTTCGTCGGTCTGTAATTTTCCAGCAGGTGTCGCTGTACGTACATAGCTAGCCGCACGTACTGTACGTAAATACATACATTCGCACTCCAAAATGCAGTACCACTCACTCCCTTTGCTGCTGTCGGTGTAAGTACATAAGCCGGATTTGCAAGTTCCGAAACACACAACCGATCTCTCTCTCTCTCTCTCTCTCTCTCTCTCTCTCTCTCTCTCTCTCTCTCTCTCTCTCTCTCTCTCTTCCACTTCTCACTAACCTCGCCGACAATTTAAAAGCCACTGGCACGTTTCCCACTCACCTTAATTACTTACAATTTGTCTCCTAGTTTTCCCAACAAGCATAAACATTTTCTTTCGGCACATGTTACTACGCGCAATCAAATTAAACCCAACGCTTATCACTCAAAAATATTCGTCCCTGCTCTCGAGTGTTTCTTTTTCCGATTACAAAATGTTTCTCTCGACTCTTGTACTTGTGTCTGTGTTCATAAATCGAGAGCTCACATGATATTCTTCGGTGCCTCGGTGTTCAAACAATATTAGTACTCAGAGATCACAGATATTGTTCAGTGATCATAAAACTATTCCTCACAGTTCATAAGTATAATCAACATGTTCGTATATCATATGCTTCAGTGCTTACAATTATTACTGGTGCTCAAAACTATTGCTGAAAGTTCAGAGATATTAAAAGCCGCAATTCTCAAAAATATCTCTCGGTGGTCCCAAATATTCCTTACTGATCTCAAGTGGTTCTCAGTCCAATTAAATATGTATACAATCTCTCAATGATCTTAAATACTTAATACTCTCAAACCATGCATGCTTCAGTGCTCGCAAATGTTCCTCAGCACTCACAGACATCTCTCCTGATAACACAAATATGCCTAACTCAAATGAAAATCTCTTATTGAAACCTGTAGAGAAAGCAGCCGCCCTAGCCATTGCTTTCAACAATATACATATGTACACAGGAAAACTTTCAAAAATTGTCACGGTCCATTGAACAAGGTGACTATTATCCCTTTCTCGTCCTGCTATGGAGACATCATTACCGGGCCACATGAAGGTATCTCTCGAGGTGGCAGAGGATTGTAATAGGCTCAGTTATCAGGTTGGCAGTGCAATGAATAGGTAGTTTTAAGAGAGTACACGGGGCAGGTTTGTAGATAAGGATGGTACTACATACGTGACATGAGTATATAATGTATTGTATAATGTCCAGGTCTAATGGATTCTTATAAATTTCCATATGTTTTTCTTTTTTTTTCTTGTGTTCTTGAACGTGCCTCTTCCGGAACACTATATTGTAGGAATGTAATGATTATATAGTAACGTTTTTTTATTTATTTTTTTTCGCACACAGAGCTTGCACTAATCCAAGAGAACTGTTAGTACGATTGCTTCTATATATAAATGCACTGCACGTTGTTTTCTCTCTATTTTTTTTTTCTATTCTACTGTTACTTCTATATCAGATTTCCTAGATTTTTTATTTTCTCACTTTTTTTTATCAATGAGGAATAAAACGATCACTCTTATCAATGTCACAATATCACACACAAATTTACATCCGTTACTCTTGTCTTGGATAAAACGAGGGAGATACGCTAACTCACTGTATACGTTAAAGGGAATCCCATCAGAGCTAAGTACCGCTGCAAACTCATAGTCATAAACCGTTCACAGTTGAGCCTCACTAATGGAAGGTCGTGTGAAATGTTACGTCACATTATTTCCTCTGCTGGCAGCGTCATTCTTTTCTTTCTCACGGCGTCACAGTATTACCGTTGCCTTAAACCAATTAATTAGTCAATCTAAACATAACCTGCATACCTAAACAGTAGTTCGACCATATCAATACACACACACACACACACACACACACACACACACACACACCATCAGTACCAGAAGGAAATGAGGACGATACGAGTACACCATCATCACCAAGATCACCACCACCACCACCATCACCACAGCAGCACACACAACACACCACACCTTCCTGTCATCCGAGACATAAAAAAAGGGGACAAAAAAAGGTACTGAATCATCCTTTTACACCTGCATCTCCCCGCTTCGCCTCTCCATCGTCAGTAGCAGCGACGGTGATGGTGGTAGTGATGTTAAATTTATAAAGAAGAGCGTGGTTAATGCGTAGTTATAGATACGAAAACAATGTGCTGCGGTCCATAATATCAAAGAGATCATGGGTAAACAGGTAACACAAATATGTTCTGATTAGAAACTCCACACACACACACACACACACACACACACACACACTAACAAAGGAAGATGCATAGTAATACGTAGACAGATACAGTTTTCAAATGGAGCAATACTTCAGTGGAACACATCACCAGAGTGTTGCGGGCAAGCAGCATATGCGAGTTTAATGCAAGACAATCACTGGATGCAAAAACTCGAGATAAGCACTTAAAAAAAGACAGAAGTTACAAAGACAGGACAAACAGCTAAAAAATACAGGACATACGATTAAATGCGAGTAGGTAAATGCGCACACACACACTCATACACACACGCCCACGCGCATCGGTTCCTGTTTACGTGTGAAGTGCACTGGTCTCCCTCTGTGCCTCTCTTCCTCCCTCCCACACTCCTTCCTTTCCTTCCTGCCTTTACATACAGCGCTACACTACAGTTACAGAGGTGGCGGCCGGCCTGGGCTAGACGAGGGCAGAGCGGGTGGGAGGACCGGACCGACGGATCCTCCTTACACATTATCAGGGTCAGGCGGTCACAGAGCGGGAGGTTAGACAGGAAAAAAAAGAATACGAGAGAAAAAGAGGGAATGAAACCCACATACATAAATAAATAATGTGAGATTAAGTCTGCGAGATTCGATTTAGTTACGTATCTCTTTATTTGACTCGACGTTGGGGAAAAGCCGTGTGTGTGTGTGTGTGTGTGTGTGTGTGTAGAATGGGATTGAAATGCATAAATCTAACAAGTTTCGTCGGTTCGAATCACACACGACCAAGCTTTGTATTGAGACGAATGTGAACGCGTGGAGCTATAAGTGACGTGTGTGTGTGTGTGTGTGTGTCATGGGAGGGAGGCCGAGTGAGTGAGTGTGGCTGGTGAAGAGGGAGGGGAGGGGAAGGCTGGCAGGAATGTGAGGTGTGTCGCGGAATATAATGTGGCCCACCTCTTTGAATCCTGACGGGGCGGAAGCTGCAGATATTTCGTTACGGGTCAGGAGGTGTGTGTGTGTGTGTGTGTGTGTGTGTGTGTGTGTGTGTGTGTGTGTGTGTGCGCCTTATCCCGTCACAAACCACAACCCGCAACCCGCAACCCCCCAAAACAAAGGACATCCCCCTTTATCCAACCACTCCTTCCCCACTTCCACTCTTACCTCCGAAAGCCTTCCCTCCCATCCACCCTCCCCCAGTCAGTCAGCGACCCACCACCTCCCCTCCCTTCCCCTTCCCCTCAATGGGTGGTAGACGCTCCACCAATCCCGTCCCGCCTGAATCATGACGTCACCTTCACACAGGGAGGGACGAAGGGAGGCGAGGTGAGGCGGGAGGTGTCTGGCTGGAAGGCGGTGACCCCACAACAGTACACTGAAAACTCACTCTTATACCAACCGAACTCATAATATTCGATGTTCTATGGAGTTAATTTAGTGACATGAGGTTTGTTGTTTTTCTTTTTTTTCTTTTTCTCTCCCCCTTTCACTGGGTTACTGAGGTCAGGCAGCAGCTGTGTGACCAACAGGACTCAGCAGGATTTAGCGACGCCGAGACCGCCGCTGCCACCACCATCACCACCACTACCGCCTCAGGGCCAAGCGAGGGTGGCGGGGCTGGTGTCCTCCGGTGCACCTGATAACCATTCTGTTCGCTTTCCTCTCTCCTACACTCACTCCTCCGTCGCCACACTCTCCCTTCCACGCACTCTCCCTCACTCCACAGCCTCGTGTTCCTCTCCCTATCTCGTTCACTCCACTCTTCCCTTCGGCAGTTTTCCCTT
>NC_059270.1:11207944-11212944 GCF_017591435.1 Portunus trituberculatus
ATAATATTAGTACTGACTAATATCTGAAGTTTAAGATTGCTAGCCAGAAGGAAAACTCAGGTAAATAGCCAGGAAGTGAGCAGGTAAACAAAGATTAAAGGTCATATGATAATCAGTCATCCTAGCTTATTTTGGGGTAAGTAAAGATTGATTGGATTAAATTGTTAGGTTACGTTAGGTTAGTTTGAGTTTGATTAAGTTAAGTTAGTATAAGCTGGGTTAAATTGAAACAGCTTGGGGTTGGATTGGGTTGGATGGTGGATGGTCAAGCTAGCTCACATAAGAATATGTTGAATTGGATTAGACTGTGTTAAGACAAGATGAAAAAATACTTCGGTTATGTAATGCATTCTGATCGCCTTTTTCTCTCAACTCCCCCTTAGCTTTGATCAACAAGTAATAAGACGAAGTAAACTTAACTAAATATACCGTAGCAAAAATTTCATTAAAAAAAGGAGTATATATGCCACAGTGGCACATACCTTAAAGCTCACCACACCAATTCAAGTAAACGTCCTCAGCAAAAACAAAAATATAAAAAGGGAAAAAGAAGAAAAACATTGCACAACCAGAAAAAAAGAAAAAGAAAATCAAACTTCTATCATCACCAGCAGAAACTGTTGCTTCCGGCACCGTCAATCCCTCCCTTCCATCTTCTCCATTCATCTCCGTCACCAGCCCCGCCTCCTCCCGTTCCTCCGCCCATTAGGATGACAATAAGAGACATTATAAGCATCCTGTCACCTCGCGCCATGAGACACACGGCAACACAGCGACAGGGAAGTGAGTGGTGAGGACATTATGAAGTGGTGAAGATAATGAGAAAGATGATGATAATAGGGAGAAGGAGGATGCCTATGGTTTAATGGCAGTGCTAGTGATGGTGGTGGTGATAATGGTGGTGATTATGAGAGGGAAGATAATAATGGTAGTGGTGGTGGTGGTGTTAGTGGTGGTGAGGATGAAGAAAACGATGATGATGATGATGATGATAATAATAATAATAATAATAATAATAATAATAATAATAATAATAATAATAATAATAATAATAATAATAATAATAATAATAATAATAATAATTGTGAAGAAGACAAGGAAGCAGATGAATGAGCAAGTGAAAAACAGGAGAAGAAGATACCTCTCTCTCTCTCTCTCTCTCTCTCTCTCTCTCTCTCTCTCTCTCTCTCTCCACACATTTTTATAACTTCCTTTCTGATAAAAACCAAAAACATTGAAATCGAGGGTATGAAAATGAAAAGAGAGAGAGAGAGAGAGAGAGAGAGAGAGAGAGAGAGAGAGAGAGAGAGAGAGAGAGAGAGAGAGGTCAGTGGAGAGACAACTAAGCCCTGGATGAAAGACAACGACACGACACAACCCATCCACTATGAGAGAGAGAGAGAGAGAGAGAGAGAGAGAGAGAGAGAGAGAGAGAGAGAGAGAGAGAGAGAGAGAGAGAGAGGGCGGGAAAGGTAAAGGGTGAGAGTGACAGGTCAAGTGGAGCTCTGACAACTAAGCCCTGGATGAAAGACAACGACACGACACAACCCATCCACTATATGAGAGAGAGAAAGAGAGAGAGAGAGAGAGAGAGAGAGAGAGAGAGAGAGAGAGAGAGGAGGGAAACAACGATGACAACTTCTATTACTACTACTACTACTACTACTACTACTACTACTACTACTACTACTACTACTATTTCTTCTGCTACTACTTCTACTTCTACTACTACTACTACTACTACTACTACTACTACTACTACTACTACTACTACTACTAAGAGAAAAAAAAAACTTTCTTGTTTCGTTAAAATTATTAAAATCATGTAATTGTCATTTTTTGGCACTGTCCTAGTTTCGTTTTAGCGACACTCATGAAATATTATCCAATTAACCATATAAAAGTGAGAGAGAGAGAGAGAGAGAGAGAGAGAGAGAGAGAGAGAGAGAGAGAGAGAGAGAGAGAGAGAGTTTACACAGTACACACAATAAATAAAGGGTAACATGAATACACATCGCTTACACTCTTTATACGTACTAATTCAACATGATTTTGTATTCCAACAACGCTGCAATACGTACATTGTGACTGACGCCAAACCTTTCCACATTGTCTTTATTGAATAGCTGCCTGTATTGCACGGCTGAACCTGATTACTGATGACACTGATTCGATTCTCGCCCTAAGCCTCCCATTCAGCTTGACCCAACCCTTCCCTTTGCCACGCCCCTTCGTTACTGGCGAGCAAACAACACTGCAACGTTCACCACTGCAGAAGGAGGAGAGAAGAGGGAGTATGGTGATGCATAGTTATTGGGGGACTCTCAAACGTTTCAGGGTTTTATCATGGTTATATTCAATGTGCCCTAGTGAAAGTTTTTAAGGTTTTCAACAATGCATTACACAAGTAGCTATAAGTTTGGTGGAAAAATCGCATTAGCAGAGAAAGATATCCATGAGAATCTGGTTGATGATCTCTATAGACTTCAAAGATAGTCCCCCGTGTTAGTCTAGACTCTAGAACCTCTCAAGTATGACCACTAAGTAGGAAACAATGTAATATTCACCCCAGCAGGAGACGGTCCATCTGCGCCGGTGGGTGACTGCCCGACAAACAATAACAGCTACAGATCACACCTCGATTTCTTTCCATAGTGTACTGTAGTCTCTCTCTCTCTCTCTCTCTCTCTCTCTCTCTCTCTCTCTCTCTCTCTCTCTCTCTCCATCTATGTCTATCTATCTATCTGTCTGTTATACTATTGTAAAATCAAACACTCTAGAAAGACACTAAAGGCGTGAATATTTGTAATTTATGCCATTGCATGACGTTTTTATATTTGTTCATACAAGAATTAACCAAATCAGGTGATGTTATCAGAGTGTCATTTACAGTGAATTGGAGGGAAAACTTTGAACTAAAACGTGCCATTATTTATCCCTTTATTTATTTACTTTTTGTTCTGTTATTAGGAGCATTGAACCGAGTGGCAGGATAAGTTTGAGCATAATTACGCCTCTACCTCTCGTTGTGTTGTAGCTATTATCCCGGAATGTGCTTCTGCCCAGGATTACGTCAGTCTCATCCTGGCGGAATTATGGTTATTTTTTCTGATAAGTAAAATCATATATATGTACTAAGTGATTACTGTCGTTTCTATCTCGTCTAACTAAACTACTACGCATTTTGGAGCCTCTTAGTTGATCCTATGAGAAAAAATAGTAACAATAATTATGCACATATGTAATAACAACGTGTGCATTGCTACTTATCCCGTATAACTTAATCTGCATCTCTTTACCCCTCTACAAAAAAAATAGAAAAAGGTTCGACTGCCATAGTATGGTGAGTGCAATTATGCAATCATGCTGTAATATTTAATGAAAGTTAATATATAGTCCAGCCATTGTAGCCCAGGCAGTGTTTGGAGCCGCTTATTCACTCGCGTCATCCGCCCCTCTCACGGATTGATGCTGCCTTCACGCGCGCGCGCACACACACACACACACACACACACACACACACACACACAGGATGAACACTATATGCTTTACTTGTACCTTACGGATGTCAAATGTAACTCATCAAGTAAGAAAAGCTTTGGTAGGAGAGTTAAGCAAACGTTACTCAGGGAAACTTCAATGAGGTACGTACTGTACCTGCACACAAATTTTTCTGAAAACCATTCACATCAGCTTGGAAGACTTGAATATTGATCGACTGCAGTGCACGAAGTCAAATTTGTAATGTAATGAACTGTTTTACAGTGATTGCAAGTGACTGGGTATTATAGTCAGCTAAGAAGGAACGCATGTGTGCAAACTTACCTTGCTTCCTTCCTCGCCTCGCACCTGCCCAACTACCAAGAATTCCACGCGAGGTGATGCCACAGTCCTATGTCTGCCTGTTCTCATTCAAGACCACATATAAGAATCTCAACACAACAAACACTGTATAATGTTACTTCCGCTACTGCAGGGTGTGTACATCCTCCATCATCGCCGATGGACTAAGGCGGGCGGCGGGCGGTGCGACCCACTCCGCCCAAGCTGTCCTCACGCTGCCGCGCCAAGGGAACGCTTGTCGTACCGGGTCGTGCTCGCCTGTCATCACAGAACGACACGGCAATAGGACCTCATGAGTGAACAGGTAGTACGCTACAGTATGGGATATACGCATCCTGTGAAATATCAAATTACAAAATGCATAATGACAATAATAATAATAATAATGATAATAATAATAATAATAATAATAATAATGATAATAATAATAATAATAATAACAATAATAATGATAATAATAAAACAAATAATAATAATAATAATAATAATAATAATAATAATAATAATAATAATAATAATAATGATAATAATAAAATAAATAATAATAATAATAATAATAATAATAATAATAATAATAATAATAATAATAACAACAACAACAACAACAACAACAACAACAACAACAACAACAACAACAACAACAACAACAACAACAACAACAACAAGAAAAGCAGAGACAGCAAGTCATAAAACAATACTGATAATAATTTGATTTCAACATTACTTCCTACGAGTTTACAAAATGCAGAAGCACATGATCGCATGCATCACAAACATTTAATCGTCAGAAAACGAAGATGTGTGTGTGTGTGTGTGTGTTTCACTTTCACTGTTTGATCTGCTGCAGTCTCTGACGAGACAGCCAGACATTACCCTACGGAACGAGCTCAGAGCTCATTATTTCCGATCTTCTGATAGGCCTGAGACCAGGCACACACCACACACCGGGACAACAAGGTCACAACTCCTCGATTTACATCCCGTACCTACTCACTGCTAGGTGAACAGGGGCTACACGTGAAAGGAGACACACCCAAATATCTCCACCCGGCCAGGGAATCGAACCCCGGTCCTCTGACTTGTGAAGCCAGCGCTCTAACCACTGAGCTACCGTGTGTGTGTGTGTGTGTGTTATGCTATCTTGAATGTACAAGTTA
>NC_059270.1:11217944-11237944 GCF_017591435.1 Portunus trituberculatus
ACTTGCATCTATATAAAGTACGATTTGTGACAAAGAAGTGTTTGCTGGTGATGGGAGCACTGACAGAAAAGACTGCTAATATAGTAAATAATTATTATGCAATGCATTAATAGAACCAAATTTTGGTTCTCTGAATAAAACTGTGCTGCCTGTTGCCCCTCATTTCTGCCCATGCATGGACATAATAAACAGTATTTCTTTTCAATTACAGCATTTGTGTCTTTGGCACCAATTAATAATATCCTTGCCCACTTCAAGGTTATAATTCCAAAGGGAAATATCCACTCTCTTTAGTGTTGATAAATTTTATGAACATGTAGAGAGCATGAATTAAAGATATGAAATATTTGTATAAAACTAGAGTTCAGGGTAAGTGGGATTCTTTCAAAGGACCATTTTGAACATTTAGCTCAAGTATCTGACCTGCAGCCTCCGAGCGCCACACCCTGATACACTACCACACCAGCCAGGTCTTCACCACCTGGGAAAAAATACCTATAAAATTAAATAACAAACTTTCATGCTAACTAAAACCTAAGATATACAGTAAAAATTCTTGGTCATAGCCTCAGAGAATAACTTAAGTAAGTATTTTACATAAACTGTAAATTGAAACATCTTTCATCTTTTTCACTATCTATCATCTTTTCTCCCTTCAATTTGAAAACTTTCAAATTCAATTACAAAGAAGAGGGTAACATGGAATACTCTAATTTTAACATAAAGTGGTTCCATATTCTTCAGTAATTTTCCTAACACTGTAAGACTAAGCACAGCACTACATAGTATTCCTTTTTGTTCTGTGCTTGAGGTAAGAAGCTACAGTGATTCCTCATTCATCATTGGAATGAAGAAATATGCTTTGCAATTTTCTAACACGTACACAAATACTTGATCAACAAGTAAAATTAGTATTTGTTACCTCTGTATCAGGACCTAGCACTACAAGTGGTATCAGGTCCTGAATTAGATAAGGATCAGTCTGCTCCCCTCCCTAAAAGCCCAGAGGCTAAGATAGACTTTAATGTAGTCTTAGAAAATGTTTGAATGTGTGTGTGTGTGTGTGTGTGTGTGTGTGTGTGTGTGTGTGTGTGTGTGTGTGTGTGTGTGTGTGTGTGTGTGTGTGTGTGTGTGTGTGTGTGTGTGTGTGTGTGTGTGTGTGTGTGTGTGTGTGTGTGTGTTCTCGGCCACCCAAAATAAATGGGGGCATTGGCCTGGTGTAAATGTTGATAAGTGTAGTTACCTCCTGCAGTGAGTACAAGCTTAAAATCAACTATATCATATGAAAAAAGTAACAACTTTTCTCACCACTGGGTAACTTCCAGTATTATGTTACAGAGAGTGAGTGGTTGAGTTTATGTCAATGGTTACCTCAAAGACTGTGCCTGGTCTTCCCTATCCTCAGGGAACACCACCCATGGTCAGCAGAGACTGGAGGTCTTGCGTACAGGAGCACTAACCTCACTGGTCCCACTACTGTTGTCAAATTTGGAGGCCAGCAGCAAATAATTGTCATCTCCAATAGGAGCTTGTCTGTAAGGGAGATAAGTTACTGTGAAAGAATGCAATTTGTGACCACAAACTACACACATAATTATTTATTGAATACAAGACATCATTAATTATTTTAGAAATTGAGATCATAAATATAAAATCTAATGATAAGTAGATGAAATACCTAGATGCACTATATGAAAATGCTTCTTTTGTGAAACAAATACAAGTGTTGTGGCAAGAGAAGTTAAAGGATGGAAAGAAACACTCACTTGGAGCCATATCTAACAGTGTGAAACATGCGCAGCTGGTGACTTCTGTGTTCTTGCTGTAGCTGAATAACACTGGCAATGAGGGAATGTAAGGACTGCAAAGTCCTTGAAGGGTGTTCCAATACTACACCCCCAATTGTCACTTCCTGGGTTGTTCCATACATGGCTGCATTCTCACACATATCTGGAGATATGAGCTGTATCACTTACAGGCAAACAAAACAAACTGCACACAAATTGTGATACATAATTTACAATACGTTCTGTTCTGATGCATACTAACCTACACTGAACCAATTAAACTCAGACTGTACACAAAAAAAAAAAAAAACAAATAGACTTAATGTCACTGAGGTGATTATATAAATAGTTAGTAGCTTCAAATGGCCTAAACAGATTTTGAATAAGTATCTACATGCTAAAAATTTATCATATTCAAAGCTAAACCTACACTTCACTGCTAAAACTATTACTGGACAGGGAAAATGAAAGCTTCACACATGACTTGGATGAAGCAAAATGAAAATCAAAATTATTTCATTAATGACTACTTGTATGTCTGTTTTAAATAACTGTAACTCAAAGCCAACGTTTAGGTGGAAAAGCAGTGCATCACTTTCCACATCTAACACAAAAAAAGAAAAAATAGTAAAATAAAAAAATTTGGCTTTTTTAATGTTGGAGGCATCATCTCAAACTTTTGGCTAATCCTTAAAGTTCTCTACTGAAAATATATCTAAAACACTTTACATTCTGCAAATTATTCATTTATAACCTTTTTTGCGTCTAAGTATCTTGTAGAAAATAAATAATTAAAAACTGATACTTGATCACAATGTTACTGTCATCTCATCCATAACCTCAATAAGCAATAAGTACAAATGTATAGTAAGTGAAAGACACTCAACTAATCTTCAGCAAATGATACTATTACTTTCACACATGAAAATGAAGTGTTACAACATTAACCATTTCTAGGAGACATGAAGTCAACAACAAAGTATACATACTGTGAAGTTTCTTCAAGCTGGCAAGATTATCCACTAAGAGAGACTTGAGGCGTTCCATTTCCCGGTCACTGTCAATGTGAACCTTGAGATCACAGTCCAGGTAATTGGACACGGCGCTGCAGCCTGGTGCATTCTCACTTGTTGATTTACAACTGAAAATTATGAAGAGAAAGCATTTAATGTATTGCCCCAATGAACTTTTAACAAAAAAAAACATTCAAGATTTCTGACTGAACCGATTAATTGTATGTAGCTGACACTACATATGAAATTTGTCGATAATTATGACTGATATACAATGAAGATGATCATTTATAAACTGGAAAGGGATATGATCTCCCAATACTATGTACATTACATAAATTGTCCCTGACAAATCTAATAGGCGTAAGATATAACCCTGCCTTTTCACAGCTTTATTACAGAAGGAATGAAGGAATGACAATTAATCTTAATGCATACCATCAAAATAGGTACTTGTTTCGGTTGGAAGCTACTCTTTCATATGCAGGCAATATTTGAAAGAAAACATGCCCATACTGTTTCTGAAGGGTCAAGGACCCCATGTTGTAAGCCATGAGTGATACCCACTGGATCACCAAACCATTATAGATGCTACATGCAATCCCACTGAGTAGAATTTCAATCAAAACAGGAAAATATTATTGCTTTAGCTACTCATTCATAACTACTAGTTACTCGTGTTTATCTCATTTATCAGATCTATCAATATGATATGCGACAACTTTCTAACATCTCCACCAAGTGGACAACATGCACCTTGTTTTATATGTTTCAGCATGTTCTTATCTTCCTCTCTCAACTATTCTCACAAACTGCAGCACCTGTCCTCCTGTTTCACTGGAGCTTGTCTTCTTTCACCTAACACATGTTCATTATCTTACTTTGTTACTCTCTCCAAGTGACAGAATAATCTCAAGGTTAGATTTTTCTACCACTCTACTTTAATCCTTATTTCAGTTGCTCAGATCTTTGATTTGTCTTCAATTTTCAACCAAATTTGACTTGTACAGGCAACCCCACTTAACGAACATTCACACAATAAATTTCGCTACAACAAACATTTCCTTTTACTACCATCTGCTTGTATAACGAACACCAAACTCACTTTAACGAAATCTTATCTAGGTAATTTTTTCAAAGTTTGAAGGCCCTGCCGTATCACACAAGCTGACAGGCTTTTGAATACACCAGCACCTCTCGTAGACAAAACACGCACCACTCACTCCCCTACCCTTCCCACTCTTAGTTCAAAATAATAACAGAGTCCAGTAGCAGCTCGTCTTCCCTCGCTCAACATGCCACCAAAGCACCCTGCAACCAGCCCTGCAATGTTGCCTAGCATTGTTAAGAAGACCAGGAAGTCTCTTACTCTCGAAGTGAAGCTGGATATTATTCACAGACACGAGGCAAGAAAACTAATAGCATTGCTCGCCACCATCTGCTGTCTCTATTATTTTCAAGTCAGTAAACTCTATTAAGAAGGCTGGTGAGACCGTATCTTCCTTGCAAGCTAAAAGAACCACCCGAACTCGTGACTGCAATGAATAAAATGGAAAGCCTTGTGGAAATGTGGTACATAAGTTTTATATGTGGTACAATGATGTGCCTTTGTTTACATTCCACAGGTTGCTGGTTAGTGTTTTTCCTGCTCCACTCTCCCTACCTTCATTAATTTAAGATCATCAACATTATAAAGTTACTTACATACATACATTAGTGTACATTATAATGATTTAAATTAAACTGCTTAAATGTTTCACTTTATAATTTTTACTTTCATCAAACCTTTTACTGTACTATGATGCACTCTCACTTTGTTTACTATCAATGGAAGTTCAAGTCAGGGGTCAAACTTGTTATAATTGGTTTGCTTAACGAAAATTCACGCAACAATCTTTTTTTTAGGAATGTAACCTGTTTGTTAAGTGGGAGTTGCCTGTATCAACTTTTCTTTTTTTCAACACCTAATGCTATTCCTTTACTATGTGTGTTCCTCCTTTGCTAGTCAATTGACCTCAATTGTATACCCATCATGCTACGTACCATAGCCACATTGAGTTAATGTATGCCCCGGGGTGGTACTGCTTCAGGCGGTGACTATTGTACTGGCACACTTTGTTCAACAGGTCCATCCACTCCTTCTCTTCCACACAGTTCATTGCCTGTAAAGAAGAGCATTATAAAATTTGTTGTAATAAAGCCTAAAAAAAATAATAAAAAATGAGCAAGTATATTTTTCCAGATCATTACAGTACTTAACCAAACTTGTGGCAAACAATAATAATGCAGCAAACAATAATAATGCAGATTATCTGTCTATCTATTAAATCATTGAAAACTTTCTCTAGTAGAAGAAAGTGGCACAAGCCCACATTTATTTCTGTCCTTACATGCTCTAAAACTATCATTGTCCATCTAACATATTCCAGCACTCCACATATTATTCCACGTGATGTCATCAGCTTGCTCCAAATCTGTTAGAGACTTCAGAGCATAATGCAAGTTGAATCACATGCTAACAGATATGACAGAGCATCTAATTTCAAACAGGAAATCTTCTATTGATAAGTACCATTTTCTAATTTGTGATTATGAGTATATAAAGCTGGAATTGTGGGTCTGGAAGAATACATGGTAGCTGGACAGAAGAGAGGCAGGAAGAAAGGGATACAGACATAAGACAAGTCAATGAAGGGAATGGATATGGATGGCTAATACAATACACTATTATCTTTTCTGCAAACCACAAAATGACAAATCAATGCAATGGAACAAGGGAACATGAATAAACCCCTACTGTATTTGTATTTCAATTCTTGGCTAATCCTCTTTAAAAAGAATTTCAGCCTAGGATCTGATATATATATATATATATATATATATATATATATATATATATATATATATATATATATATATATATATATATATATATTCCCCTGCCATTCATGGGGGTTACATTCCTAAGCCTCCTCCAAATAGCAAAAGTCCATACTATGAGAAACCATCTCTACAAGGCTCAATAATACCTTTGTTCAGAGTTTAACCCATTAACAATGTCTTAAACTTATCAAATGTATTTTTAATTCACTTTAACACAATAAAAAACATTACAGGTACAATTCATAATAATCTAATTGACTATGCAATGGATAAAATGGAAAGCCTTGTGGAAATGTGGTACATAAGTTTTGTATGCAGTACAACGATGCACCTTTTGTTTACATTCCACAGGTTGTTAGCTAGCGTCTTTCCCGCTCCACTCTCCCTCCCTTCATAAATTTAAGATCAACATTATACAGTTACTTACATACATACATAGTGTACATTATAATGACTTAGTCTTAAATTAAACTGCTTAAATGATTAACTTCATAATTTCTACTTTCATTAAACCTTTTACTGTACTATGATGCACTCTCGCTTTACTTACTCTTAATGGAAGTTCAAGCCAGGGGTTAAACTTATTTGTTCACTTAACAAAAATTTGGGCAACGAACAGTCTTCTAGGAATGTAACCCGTTTGTTAAGTGGGGGTTCCTGTACCTATAAATCAAGTAATTTGTCCTAATCTTAACAAAACCTCATGTTTGTAAATATTTTTTTTTTTTTTTTTTTTACAATTTTGATTTGTACATACCATAAGTGAAACAGGTGGAAAACCAGGAGTTACAGCCTTTATATCATGTCTTATTAACTTTATTTATTGTTTATTGGTCTATTTTGTACATGTGTTCTAATATGTGAAAGCAAAAGATTTTATTTCAGCCCGAAAGATGGTATTTTAGGGGTCAAAAGAGAGACTTTGGCAATGACCAAAGACTGATTGAGGCACTTTTTAGGCAATTTATATGGTATAAAGAACTTGTGCTTGGGGAAACTGGCACTTGGCGGTAGTTTCGCCAAACTAATTAATTCGCCAAGTGTGGGGTATTACTGTATATATATATATATATATATATATATATATATATATATATATATATATATATATATATATATATATATATATATATATCCATTATAGCACAACATAGCCACAAAATAGTGAAATCACACATGATGCAGTAGCTGTATGCACTGAAAAGACTAATAATGTATACCATACCTGAACGTATAAAGTTCTTCCTTCTTGAACCAGCTGAAACATGTTTTTGATTTTGAAGGAAGATTCCTGCACCTTTTCCACTGCACGGATATTTTTAACTGGAATAACACAAAGGGGTGTTCCACCTGAAAATAAAATGAAGCTGTACAATTACCATGAAAACTCTCACAATACTAGAGGAATTTCTATAGAATTTAGAAAGGAGAGAGGCAAAAATAAAGACCTATGGAGAATATATAAACAATCAAATTCAGATTTGCTAACAATAAAGCTGATGCTACTGAATTGAAAAGAATAAAAATGGTCTGCAAAACTAGGTACAGGCAACCCCCGCTTAACGAACGTCCAAACAACGAAATTTCGCAACAACAAACGTTTCCTTTTACTACTATCTGCTCGTATAACGAACACCAAACTCGCTTTAACAAAATTTTATCCAGGTAATTTTTTCAAAGTTTGAAAGCCCTGCCGTATCACACAAGCCGACAGGCTTTTGAATACACCAGCGCCTCTCATGGATAAAATGCGCACCACTCACTCCCCTACCCTTCCCCGCTCTTGGTTCAAAACAAAAATGGTCCAGCACCAGCTCGTAGTCTCACGCTCAACATGCCACCAAAACACCCTGCCACCAGCCCTGCAATGCCGCCTAGCATTGCTAAGAAGACCAGGAAGTCTCTTACTCTCAAAGTGAAGCTGGATATTATTCACAGACACGAGGCAAGAAAACTAATAGCATTGCTCACCACCATGGTTTGACTCCATCTACTGTCTCTACTATTTTCAAGTCAGCAAACTCTATTAGGAATGCTGGTGAGACCGTATCTTGACTTAGTCTTAAATTAAACTGTTTAAATGTTTAACTTCATAATTTCTATTTTCATTAAACCTTTTACTGTACTATGATGCACTCTCACTTTGTTTACTCTCAATGGAAGTTCAAGTCAGGGGTCAAACTTGTTATAATTGGTTTGCTTAACGAAAATTCACGCAACGAACAGTTTTTTAGAAACATAATCCGTTCGTTAAGCGGGGGTTACCTGTATTTTAAAAAAAGTTTGTGAATTTGGAGTTGTAGAAAGCAATGAAAGAACATTCTACTGCCTCCCGAAACTAAAAATCTGAAAATTTTTCCTTTACAATCACAAAACAGAGGATCCATTGTAAAGGCGGGCTCACACATGCCAATTTGCAACTGAAAATGCAAGTCACTAAAAGTATCGACTGAGACCTTCTAGTCGGAACACATCACACATAACAACTGGAAAGTATTGACTAGTTAGTGCCTGGGTACGAAGTAAATATAATCAAACAGCTACCCGCCAAGAAGTCTTCCTCCAGTGACAATGCTGAAGCAGTGATTACTCTTGTTTTCGCACACCGGAAGTCAACAGAAAAGAAAATGCCTGTGGATATGTCCCTGGTGATCAAATGAAATCCTGACAAGTCTTCAATCCTCACCTCCAACAACACCCTGTACTGAGAGAAACAGTTCCTGAAAAGCGGCAGCTATATTTCATCAAATGACGATTTCTGCAAGTTTTTTTTTACTGTATAATTAATTTCTGTGGTCCTAGATGTGTTCTTTTTCCCTTACCAACTCTAACATCTTCTCTACACCTGAGACCACATTTTCAAAGCTTACTCCATGACATCACAATGTAAATAAAGTCACAAATCAACTGAACTTGTTTTCCAACTGGTTTTTGTATTTGCTAGGCACCAATATTCAGTTGGAAACTACCAACTTGCAATTTCAGTCACAAATTGGCACATGTGAAACCACCTTTAAGTGAGCAAAAAACAATGCTGATAACCACACCCTGGGAATGACCCTCATCTCAGATTGGGAAAGATTAAACTGTCTTGTGTTTGCAATGATTCATAACTCTCACATACAAGCATAACAATTTAAATCTGTACCAACCTTCTGTTTTGGAGTAGGTGAGACTGTTAGTAGTGAGTTTGAAGAAGCGTTTCTTGAAATTTTTCACCCCAAACTTTTTCCTTCCCTGGGCTCTCTTGATCATGAACCTTTGAGAGTAAAGATTACTAGTAAAAGTGACAACACTGGCCAAGAGCACTATACATGCAAAATCAATTTATTGAATAAATAAAAGGAGAAAGTTGTATTAGGACATAAACCGAAGTCTATTTGTAAATGTAACATTTGCATAAACATTGGCCATGTCAAAGAAATAAACATGAGTCCTAGTTGTCTATTCAGATGGTCAACTAAGAATATCAATACTCAGTTACCACCATATCTTCAATACATCCTTGCTCTGTCACTATTACAGTTCAAAAATTCTGCACTCCAACTAACCATAACCAAACATAAGCAGGATTCTAACTGCAGGTGATTTAAAAAATATGCTGCAACTTTCAAAACAAATGATTCTGAGAAAACCAGAAGCCAAGGATTTCCCATCACTAAATAGGTACTAGAAAGAAAGTAGAAACAAGTCAAATAACTAAATGAATATCAATTTTAAGGATAACACTAAGAATATTTCCTCAACATTCCTGACTAGATCAATTTTAATTTTATTACATGTCATTTTATTCATATATAACCTCATAAACATAAAGCATCAATTACTGTATTTACTATCACAATGAAGTGTTAGTCACCAACCTCTGCTCCTTTGATAGCAATGGGAAAATGTTAATACAATCAGTTAAAAACAAACAGAAAGCACTCATCCTCAAACCATATACAACACATTCCATGAGACATTGAATAGCTACACGTCCTAATAATATAACTTCACAGAACTACAGTGAATTGGTATCATCCCACAATGTACTCAGTGAAACTTACCCTTCCTTGAGTACAACTGGTGTATCATGTGCCTTCTGACTCCCATTGGGTATTGAGGACAAAATCTCCAGGAACTGCAAATGAAAAATGTCTTCATAATTTAAAGGCTCTAATTATATGAGAGAGAGAGAGAGAGAGAGAGAGAGAGAGAGAGAGAGAGAGAGAGAGAGAGAGAGAGAGAGAGATGACAAAACAATTTCACCATTACAAAGGTAAATAAAGCACAAAGGACTTACAGTGCGGGTCTGCTCTACATGCTTGTCTGTGATGCAGTGGGCAAACACTTCCCGCATGTAATTTTCACGGAAGTTTTGGTATGACGTGCGTGAGCTGACCTGGTTGCCAACACTTTGCACTGTTTTACTCAGCAGTGTAAGGGTACGCTGTGTTGAGGGATCCTGTGGGTCAAAGAAAAAGGGGTCAGAGTGTGAAAGAAATTAAATTAGGTAACCTTTTAATATTCTATAAAAATATTGTACTCTTGGCTATAGCTGCATAATACAAGCCTTCCACTCACTTGTTTCACTTAAGTATACTTATGAATATTTTCTTCAGAAACAAGAAATGTTCTATGACCAACTCTCAAACAACAGTCTCTAAATTCTAATATATTTCAGGCTGATACAAATAAATTCAACTGTAACATTCCCAACTAGCATTCAGATTCCACACCAATACAGTACATATAGTACATTTGTTCCAAAACAATCAACATAATTCCACAAGTTTTCTTTTCATTCCCTTTACCAGCACAGCCATATGCACACACAAGTATCTGCAGTTCTTACCATAATTTCACTTCCATCCACAGAATGGCACATTTTTCTATTCTAATACTATTCACCATGGTTCATTTCTCATATTTTTTTCTGTCTCAGCACCAGATCTTCCACATGCTCTTCTCTTCAACATTTTTCCACAAAAAGCAAACACATCTAATTTACGTATCTCAAAAATACTTAAAATTTCTCATCTTTTACCCTCACACATACTACATCCACTCATCTTCAATGAAAACCAGCAGGGCTTAGAGAACCTGGTCTCCCTTCTTTCTCTTCTTCATCTTATCTTATGGAAGCTAAATAGTACATATACATATATTACCTCATTATCCTAATCCCTTTCCTTCTATTACTTTTATTAAACACAATTCTTGAGTCTACCTATTTCATATATTAGTTCATCTGTATAATTATACTAAAACAACAATGGAATGAAACTCACAATTGGCTCTGAGGTGAGGTCAAAGAGCTTGGGATGGAGGATTGCTGGTGCAAAGAACCGTAGAAAGACAAACCCAGAAATAACTGAATATCTCACTTCCCTCTCATCTGTTAGGACAAGATATATGAAAATTAGAATTGATACTGTATTGCCATGCAGTATAAATATATATTAAAGTAACAATTTTACATCCATAATAATAAATGCATTTCCAACAATGGGTATGAAGATCAATGGTAACCCCATCACCATTCCCAACAAAAGAGGCAGACTCATGTACTCAAAATCATTTATCAGAATAAACAGCTTAAATAATGGAAGTATACATGGTAAAGATAACAGGGCAAAAAGTAGTGTGAACGTAGTCAGATACAGGGTGAGGCAAATCAAATGCCCGAGTTTTGAAATGCGCGCGCAACGGCTGTGGGGGTGATAGGAAGATGTGTGTGGTCTCGTTGTGACCGCCAAACCCAGCCGTTTTCAGCAGCAGCCATGCCTTGGTCGGGTGAACATCGCGGCTTTGCAATGCGCATGTATCTCGAAAATGGCTGTTCTGTCATCGCCTTACTAAACTTTTATCATAACTATTTACACATTAGCTCAATCAACCATATAAATAAAATTATTTGCAAGCTAATTACACTTTCATACCAATAGTTATATGGAAATAATGATAAGTAATATACCAGATGGATCATACAATATCTTTAAGTAACAAAGTATACAAGCAACCTACTTGGAAAATATGTATTGGCCAGTTCCTTGAGTTCCGAAAATATTTGGCACATAACTGGTGGGCAGTTGAGGGGTGAGTTGATGATTGGTTTCAAAATCTGATTAATATATTCCTGAAAAAGACATGAACATTAGATACACTGCTTTCAAATACAATGACTTTTCTCTTCTCATATAAGGATTCAAAGATGCCATCTATAAACCAACCCAGCAATTCCACATGGGGCACCAAACACTTATACACATGCACACCATTCATATTCTTAGTTCCTTTGGCTTCTAGTGGGATGGCATGAACAACCCTACTACACTGCAATAAGCCTTAGCTAGAAAGGAACTAGAAAATAAAAAATTATACTAATGTCAGCTCACACTTTGCAGACTTGATAAAAAAATTTTATATCAAAATTTTTCTTAACAAGAGAGAAAGAATGAACTTAAAAGCAATACTGTCTATCTAGGGAAAGGATTAACAACAAATAAATCATGTCTATTTATCTCTCTGATCCTGCCATTAGTATCTCCCAATAGCTAGTATTAGCTACCACTGTCAGTAGTCACCAAAGAGAACCACACTGGGAAGGCACCAAGGATGTAGTAATGTGATGAGTATAGTACCTTAAGATTAGACAGGTTAGACTCCCGACTCTCTCCCGGCTGCATCTTGGTGGGATCTATTTCACACGGCTTTCGCTCTCGGAAGATGAGGTCCAGGGTGGGTTTGAGGGTGGACCGCAAATAATGATGACCCACAAGCTTCATTAATTCATCAATGCATTTGGAGACCAGAGTATTGCCACGGAAAATTGTATTAGTATCCCTGAAAATCATGAAGATCGAAACACTGTAATATTTCAGGCAGGTAGAAAAGATTTTATGATCATAAAAGTAAAGAAATCTTACACTGAGCAAAGTTTATCTTGTATGCAAGGAAGAAAAACCAAAGCTGACAAAAGAAACAGTATAAGGCAATAATATGTAACTGACAGCCACACAAGGGAAATTTCTACAATGTAAATTAATAAAATGTATGTCAAGAAGCTACAGTTCTTTATATAAGCTATTTCACAATGCTAGATTTAGTAACAAATACCAATAATGAATGAGAATAACTACATTATTCAGTAAAATGGTTAAACCCAATACTTCACAGCAAAAAGGTGAGCTGTTCACCAACAGACCCAAGCTACTAACGTGATCTTTGACATTTCATGACGTGCAAAGGCAGAGACGAAGGAAACCACCTGGCCATGGTGGAGGAAGACCCGGGTGAGGGACTGCACCACATCTTGCTTCTGAGGCACCACCTCCCCCAGCAGCCAGGCCACTGAAGTGGTGATGGGCTGTGAAGGGAGGGATGCTGTCAACACCTCACAAGCTAGCAATAGTCTCCAGAGAGAATAAATATTACCACAAGTTATCCATTCATTTTCATTCTAACTTAAATATATCAACAAAAAACTTAAAGAATTTAACACTAAAAAGTTTAAAAAATTTGAAAAACTGCAAATTTGTAATAATTTTTAAAACAAAGCAAGTGAGTTTACTGCATACCAAACATGCATTTTCATAAGGTTGAAGATTTATTTAGTAAGTCTAAGAAGTTTGGTAATGTACAGGAACATGTCACAGAGAGTCACCAAAGGAATCAGTATGTCACCCACAGATTATAATAGTCATTTTGACATGTGCCTCAGTTACTTACCTCGACCCCAGTGCTTTGGAGGATGAGGTTGCGAAGAGAATCATAAGACTGACTAGATAAAACATGATCGGAGGTATAATGAATGTTTAGCCTCAGGGTTCCTAAGTCACCCCTTTGGTTCTTTCCTGCTGAGTCTCTAGGTTGGAGAAAGTACCTGTGTAAAAAGTAAAGTAATGTACTCAAACCAGACATTACCAAAGCTTACATACATTTGACAACTTTTCTCTAGGTAAAAAGCAATTCCTTCAACTCAGTGTCAAATGGTGAAAATCAAAAGTTGAATAATGAGTAATCAGAAAAGATTTATCAAGAGAATCATTCAAGGTAGTGTAACATCTGCTCAATAAAGCATTGTTGTATATACATAGATTTACAGAAAGAGAAAGCAAAATACACACTCAAATGTGGTAAACATGTAAGTAGAGATGAAATAATTTTAGAAGTTTAAGTGAGGAAATGCAGTGCTCATAAAGACACTCATGATAGTTGATTTTTACAGTATAAATCAAAGGTGTATTAAGAATGGAAGGCTATTTAAAACTGGAAGGATAAGGCAAGGGAGAGGACAAATGAAAACCATTGTAGTACAAGAAAAGGGTTTTAGGTTACAGAAAAAAGTATTTCCAGAAGAAGAGATAGAGGAACTTCTGCCCAGACTATTCTTAAAGGCTGCAAAGTGTCAGATAAAGAAAGACAGACAGCCATTCCACACTCACCAAGCATCACGCTCCTCATAGGCTCCCATTTCAGTTACGGGAATCTTGACTTCTCCAAGAAAGACATTGCCAAACACCGCCGGAGAGTCATGCCACAGTGCCACCCTCACCTCCATGAAGCCAGCATCATCATCCACCAGACTGTACATGTGAGTTTCCCGGTCTTGACTGCCAACTCTATGACTGCTCTGCTGAGGGGAAGAGAAGCAGCAGTGAGAGTCCAGCAACTCAATGTAAGAAAATTATACTGTGAGGAAGCATTTTGAGAGAGAGAGAGAGAGAGAGAGAGAGAGAGAGAGAGAGAGAGAGAGAGAGAGAGAGAGAGAGAGAGAGAGAGCAGATATTACTAGGGGCAATTCCCTCATACTGACTTTTCCTAACACCTTTGAGGTATATAATAAGCTATTCATGCACCAAATATCAACACACACACACACACACACACACTCTTTGGTCACATTTTGGCCAATCACTTAGCAGGCACTTTTGCAGTCTGCCTGAGACACAAAGTTCCTTCTTGAGCAATACAATGTTATGTGAGTGTTGTGTGAAAGGTTAATGCCTTACTAATAGATCAAACTACATAAGATCTACCTCTCTCTCATGAGTCTTCTATGTGATCTTTACTTTAAGGATAAATCAAAATAAACATTCCTGCAGAAATTTTGGCATGAAGTTTCTTCAGAAACAAAACAAAAATTATAAGAAAGCATAATTGAAGACATCCTCCTTCTGTATCATGGAGAGGTTACAAAGCTGAACACATTAATCACTTTTGGATTTCCCGCTGCTTCCTCCCTGTCATGTTTGGTTCAACTGGGCACAATATCACAACAGTGCTACCCATGGACTTGAAAGGAAGTGAGTAGCTTCTCCCTGCTTACAAGTTGCCAATGATACAATAAAACTCATGCTCAGGGAATGTGTTAAATTACAGAATGTCGAACTTCATTCTTTGTTAAGCTAAATGAGCCTTTGCTATGACAGGAAATACAGTAAGAATTGTGCATGTCTGGCTGTTCATCTAAACTTGTAAGTTAGAGAGAACTATTACTACTGCTATACCAAATGCATTATTCACATTCTACCCAGATACATTCTCAAATTCAATGGTACTGTCAATAACCCCTTCATAAATTCACATTCCTAATCACAACTGTCTCTCTTTTTCTTCAAATTCTCTTGAACAGTTGGCCAACTCTTAAAACTTAACTTTCATCCTTTCCTTTCTGACATCTTAACACTTGCAAGAGTATTTTAAAAGAAAACAATGAAAACAAATATTGCTAATCCAATCTGACACCACTATTCCTCAATCTATATCATATTCCACTCTCCTATTTTTTATTACTGTTAGCATCTCTACAGATGCTAGATATCTAATATATGTAAGCAGATCCTCAGTGATCACACCTGCTCTAAACTGTTATGCATGCATACTCAGGAACCCCTGTCATTCACCTATGGTCTATGCTGCAGTCTATTCATAAAGAAGCCAGCCTGGGACAGATATAAATTATTTTAAGTTCCTAAGAGCCATTGCCTTTTCCAAATAAATTTCTACACATCTTTTTACACATATGTAGCAAGAATGCATGTTATAATACCTCAAATCTGAAAGTTTCATCAAAGCATGGGCTTATGGTTTTCTTTTTTGCTTTGGTCCTCTTCATTTCTTGTTTTCTGTTGGTGTAGACCATGGTGACTGAGGCAAATGGATCACATGAACCATTGATAACAGCCAGGTCACTGCTCTCTAGAATCCTGCAACAAAAATATGAAATGTTTAACTCCCATCATGATCAGAGTATTGTGAGTTCCATGTATCAACTCTGAGAACTCTAGAGGAAAGGAGGTTGACAAAAAAACTTACTTCACTTCCATCATGTGTTGAGGACAGCAGTCATTTAGATGTCTCACCATAATTAGGCGTACCTCAACATGGACTTTACCCTGAAAGTATTAGGAAGAAAATTAATCAAAACTATACTCAGAGACAAATCACTTAATAAGACTATAGCAGTTAAGAATAAAAGGATGGAACATTTTGAAGAAACAATTTTTCAAAAGATGAAAATTATGATCTGGCTACATTACAAAAACAACTAAGATGGCAGTACATATGGATTCACATATTAGGAGAATGAGAAATAAAATTATTGTCAGCTAGATGAAAGATAGATGTTGTAACAGAAGGGTTGTGGTGACAAACAGGATGTATCTGATAATAAACACATGCATGGATACAGAAAAGTACACACTACAGGAAAAAAGATTAATGTTGTGCACTACTACAAAAACACAACACCACATAGCTACCAAGTAATCCAACCAGAAGAATACATGTCTTCATATGGATGAACAAATGATGCATTTTGGTAAAGTTATCTTTAAATTTTGATATAAAAATGCAACATTCCTAAAACATGAAAATATTCCACTTAAAGAAACTGCAAGGAAAAGTTATATATTGGAATTTTAAAGTAAACAACAGACATAAATCCATTAATTCACAAACATCTTTAACTAGCATGTGCAATCAGTTTTCAGTGTTCAAAAATAAGACTGAATAACTTTGGTTCCTTACTAGATCCAAGAATAATGAAGAGCAATGCAAATGAAACAAAAGATAGAAATAAAGAATTGAGTACCTTTGTTCCATTTTATGAAGGCTATGAGGGAATGGGAAGAGAGACTTATCAGAGAGCATTGCTAGAAAGGCTAAGAATTTGAAGAGAGGGTATGTGAAGATAAAACATTAGTGAAAAGGAACTCTACTTCATATTATAATGGAAATGTAGCTAATCAAAAAATTCAATCTGCTAATATAATTTATGATAAAAATAACTGTCAAATGTTTACTTATACTGCAATCACAAGAAAATATCTATGTGGAATAGGAAAGTTTTTCTTGGTGAAAGACTGAACCCACCATAAGCTGCAAGCCATTAAAAAGTTTGAAGCCAAGCCTATCCATGCATGTATTCCCCAAGTCTTCCATCCTTCATCAAGCTCTTACATATTGATCCATTTGATATTCCTGTCTTAGTGTTAGGTCCATATCTTAACATTCTCTCTAATATCTATAAAGGACAAGGGCTGGATGTAAAAATAAAGCAGCACAGACTTTACACTCACCTGGACCTCGGAGTCTGCATCCACTGGAGTGATGGGAAACCACTGGTCCTTGCCGTGATACTTATGGAGGTCATCCTTCTTGATGGACACCTTCCCCATAATTTTGTCTGTCTTCATGGGGCGGTCATGGTCATGCAGGTAGAAGGACAGGTACCGAAACTCTCTCGGAATGTCAAACTGGAATTCCTCACCAAAGAAGACAGACATGCTGGAAAAAACAAGTAACTTAATTCCACACTGCAGTAAACAACATACAATAGACAGTGCAATCCTTTCTTCCACAGAAAACATTGGATCATCTGCTACACAATCTTACAAGAGAGACTGTAATTCTCCTTGTTGATTCTCTTTTTTTCTTCTATATGAACAAAATTAATGAAAACTGGAAGCATTATGTAGCTACTAAACATTTACTAGTAATGGTATTCCACAGGATGTTGCTAAATCTCTCTCTCTCTCTCTCTCTCTCTCTCTCTCTCTCTCTCTCTCTCTCTCTTTAACATGCAAAACACTACAAACATATATTACAAAATCAACATCCCAATTATTTACTAAAGAAAAAAGTGCCAATCAGAACCATACTGAGATGACTTACTCATGTGTCTTTTCTGCTGTGGCTGAGCGGAATATTTGCTCCTGGTCGAGGGAGATACGGCAGTACACATCTCTTTGCCCTCCACTGCCATGATTGCGCTGGATAAGGTTTTTGGCTTCACCTGCAAAGAATTGTCTCAGTCAAGTGCATCATCTTACCATTTACAGTTCTAAGCATCTACTGATGCAAATGAATATTCAAAATGGGTAAATGAAATGGAGTGAAAGCTACATTACTCTGACAAGGAGGGACATGATGAAAAAGACTGTATGAAAAATAAAAGAAGCAAGAGCATGCTGGTAGGGATCAGGCACACTTGTAGAATCATGTCACAAGGAAGAACCTGAAAAATAAATTATATGATAGATGTTACAAAGCTAATCATGAACCTTGAGAGATGTTCTCAGATGGCATGATAACCCAAGTAAACATGCCACCTGCTGTTCTAAACAAAGCTGGTGATAACAATTCATACCATATATACTCTGAATAGACCACATTTTACAATACTACACATAATAATATATTGCATCAAGACAAACTCAGATAAGAGACAAGATAGTCATTGAGATTAATGGAAATGTACAGAGTGGAGCAGAGAAATACACAAAAAGACACAACTCTAAAATCATGCTTTATGACTGTGTGATAAATTAAATGTTCTAATTAAAGAGAAAACCCAGCTGGAAGTGGGAGGTTGAGGTAAATGAGCATGGTGCATGTGTGAGAGGCATGCTGATAATGAGGGAAGGCTTCAACCAACAGGGAGTGTTTTGAACAATGGGAGAGATGAGCCCTCTTCTGTGGTGTCTTATGTCTTGGGCAATGTTCCCATAAAATGCCAGTACACAATGTTAAGTCAGATATTTGCACTAGCTCATATTCAGCTTTATGCTACAATAGATACTGTAAGCACTGCTATGCACACTGTACACAGTGCTGGGTAGTTCTAGTGACAGCACACCACAGCCACAAACAAGGCTTGCACAGCGAATCACCTACTTACACAAGAAAAAGATTACCACTCATTTGTTCACTAAGTGTTAGACAACACAAATGATTTGATGATTAGGAGTGATTATAATGTGTAATATTATCATGGGAGATCCTGAAGAACAATGCACTGCCATGGAGCAGATCCTAGATTGAACACCTACAAGCAGCCAGTAACAATATCCAGCCTCAACCATCAGCCCGAGACCAAAGTGACAGCAAACATGTGCAGGCATGGAAGAATGATCTGCATCACGATGGAATCGTGTTCATCTTATTCTGACAGGTAACTGTAAAACTCTCTGTGGACAGTTTGTCACCATAATTACTCTTCACATCCATGTTAGGACAGTCATCCTTTAATTAATACATTGGGAAACCTTACGTGATATGTAAGTAACATTCTAATAAGTAAAGCCTCTTGCAATGGCATATATAATAATGAAATCCATGAAGCTACTTCCCAGGAAAAAAGTTTTGCCCGCCAGAGACTGAAACGGGAGCGATTCCATAAATTTTCCCTCACAATGCATTGTTTCACGACCTGCCACACCCTGTGTAGTGACCTTCAGGCGGCAGGGTCATGGTAAGGCATGCCTGTCTACAAAACTACAACAGGTGGCCTCGACCAGCATTTGTAGGTCACCACACATCCTTCTCCTTATTTCACGCCGCGGCAAAAACTCCCCAGCATTCCTCCTCTTAAGTGTTAGCGTGTAATAAAGGAGGCAGCAGGAAGTGACTGCTGTGTGCTGGTGATGCAGCCGCCCCTCGTGCTGCGCCGCGGCGGTATTTACGCTGCCTGCTGCACTTCATTCAGTAAACAGAGGCAGTAAACAGACCGTCACAGCCAAAACAAATGCACACCCTCACCCTAATCTCCCACACCCCGGCCTAACGGAGCGACATTCACATCTTAACTTACCTACAAGTGCTTCAGAAAAAATATCGACACCTCTGAGTGTACAAAAAGGGCCAACATACCTATTTTAACCCTTAATCTCTGCTCCAGCCTGAACTGGCCGGGGGCGGCGGCCATCTTGCTCCATCACTAGCCAGGCGTGCCAACCTTTCTATTTATACCTTCCGCTGCCCATACTTGGTTATTACTTTGGCAGTCACTCTAAAATAAAGTTATAAATGAAGTATATTCCCAATTTTT
>NC_059270.1:11242944-11250444 GCF_017591435.1 Portunus trituberculatus
GTTTCACTGTTTGATCTGCTGCAGTCTCTGACGAGACAGCCAGACGTTACCCTACGGAACGAGCTCAGAGCTCATTATTTCCGATCTTCGGATAGGCCTGAGACCAGGCACACACCATTATGGGAAAGAACCTCATGTCATCTCTTTACTTTCCAGCCACTTCAGTAATCAAATATTTACTTCAAACATGTCCTTTAGCTTCCAAATCAGTCTCCTATGTGACACCGTGTGTGTGTGTGTGTGTGTGTGTGTGTGTGTAATTCACCTCGGTTGCCTGCTGGTCACCCAGCCAGTCTTCCCCATTATGGAGCGAGCTCAGAGCTCATAGACCGATCTTCGGGTAGGACTGAGACCACAACACACTCCACACACCGGGAAAGCGAGGCCACAACCCCTCGAGTTACATCCCGTACCTATTTACTACTAGGTGAACAAGGGCCACACATTAAGAGGCTTGTCCATTTGCTTCGTCGCTTTCCGGAACTCGAACCCGGACCCTCTCGATTGTGAATCGAGCGTGCTAATCACTACACTACGCGGTGTGTGTGTGTGTGTGTGTGTGTGTGTGTGTGTGTGTGTGTGTGTGTGTGTGTGTATAGTATACAATGTCACAGATGGTTCTTGTATAGTGGGAAAATAAAACATCACCTTGGGAGAACAAAATTTTAAACATAATCTTAAAAAATAACAATAACAGTCGCCTTCACAATTAACATAATATTCTAACAGAATGAAAAAGTAAGAGTAAAAGATAGAAAAGGGAAAATATATCAGTCATTACAGCATAATTACTCTATACCATAAAATCATGACAACTAACAAGTTGAACAAAGTATTGATAAGACGGCTTACGTATCTAGGCATGCTGACCGAACAACACAAAGTGCATAAACTGAGGTGATGCAGCAATAATTAGATCAGGTTTAAAAAAAAAATTACAATGTAGAGATAACTTTTTGCACCTGTTGTATGCAGTACGCAAAGGGTAGTGGATGATAATGATGATGATAATGAGGCAGAGTGATTTGAGGTGACTGAGGATGTAGGGTGGTGAGAACGTGGCGGAAGGCATGGTTAGGTTTAAGCCATGCAGAGTACTGATGTCAACGTTTCTAAACACTTTTGTTTTATTCTTTCATCACGACTGTCGCCAAAGCTAAAAGCCATAGCAATAATTATTTGGATTTTCATGCATGTTTTTCCTCAACTGATGATGAGAAACCAGTTTTAATTCATCTTCATAATCATGAAAACACTTTTAAGATCTTCTATCAGGGACTTCCCGTTGACTAGAGGTTGTTGATTTTTTTTTTTTTTTTTTCGAGATAAGGCACCAAAGTGTTCAAGAGTACATCCCTGAGTGCTGTTTCCAGTATGTTAGAATTTATCCCCAGCATATCAAAGAACTTACTGATTGAGATGTGACTTGTAAATCGTATGGCTGGCTCTTTTGATATGTTGTACTTTGGTCACGACAAAAGCTAAACGTAATCATTGACAGGTTTGTTCTGGCTATTAACTGACAGTCTATAACGCAGTGAGGTCTAATACACACTTTGTGAATGGTAACGAACGTTACTAAAGTGCACGCTGCCATGATAGATGATGTTTATGATGAATATTTCCTTCCTTACGATGCGGGTGATGGTGGGTGCATGGTGAATCAGGAGTAACGATGATGCTTGTGACAATATGATGACAATGATGAGTGATGACGTTTGTGTTGTGTGGCAGTGGTGTGGTGGTGGTGGAGGTGCGGCTGCTGTATTGAGACTGTGGGCGTTTCTTGTCCCTGCGATGAAGCGACTTGCTGACGAGGAAGGTGGAGCTCTATAGAATGATTGTTGTATGCATAGTATAACTAGAAAAATGTGTAGAGTGGGTGGTAGGGAAGCCCAAGCTGATGCAAGATATGTACGTACTATACTCATTAACGCATCAGCTTGTGTTTATATATATATATATATATATATATATATATATATATATATATATATATATATATATATATATATATATATATGTGTGTGTGTGTGTGTGTGTGTGTGTGTGTGTGTGTGTGTGTGTGTGTGTGTGTGTGTGTGTGTGTGTGTAATATGATTAATATGAACAGCGGGATTTTGTTGACGTACGTAGGATGCTTAGACGAGTGAGTATAGGATGGCTTCTGCATGGTAATAGTGTGTCTATAGGAAACACACACACACACTCACACACACACACACACACACACACACACACACACACACACACACACACACACACACACACTGTAGAGAAATGGAGTGTGTGTGTGGAGAGGGAGAGGATGAAGAGTGATGAAGGAAAAGCGAGTGTGATGCAATGAGGCAATCATGAAGGGGAAAGGGAGGTCAGAACGTGGGCGGTGAACACCATACCGGATCAAGAAGGTAAAGCGAATTATGTCTTAAAGTGTGATAATGGACACAAAAATGCAGTAAAAAAAAGATGAAGAAATTTCTTCGGAAAGAGCCGCAAACACGTCCTTCAGTCATTTGATTTGAATAGAAGAATGACAATACTGTACAAATCCGTTTTACGTGTTACTACGTTTATAATAACGAGGTTGCGATGCCGCTTTGCCCTAGAATCATGTCAAACTGCGACTTAATAGTTCTCTTGTTTTTGTTCATGAATCTTGATGGGCGGAGTGTTCGTGAGAAGGCAATGATGAGGCTGCAGGCTACGTGGGGAGAATAAATTTGTACGTATATTAGTTAACAGCCTCAAAAGCGACGAGGAATGACACCTAACTCTCGTACTTTGTTTGGTTATTGATGAACAAAACAGTAAAGGAAAGAAAGTATAATGCAAATGGTACGTATTACATAAAAAAAAGAATGGTAACGAATGGACAGTAAAAAGACGAGGAAAGCAAATTAATTCTGATATACAGTTTACAGTCCTTCAGCAATATGAGAACACATTCAGAACCAAAGGAATAACACTTATAACTGCGGTGTTGCTGTAAGCCGACAACTGCATTAAGTGAACAAAACAACACATGATTCACTGTCTTAATGGGGGCGAGGTTGTGGTTGTCATCGCCATCATCTAGTCGTACATGTAGTCTTTCACCCCGTACTCGTTGGTGTTGTAGATGTAATCCCAGTCGTAGTTTCTGCTGGTATTGACAGAGCCCATGAAGGTAGCCTCAGCCACTATGTAGTTGGTGATGTTGAGGACGCTCAGCCCGAGGTAGTGACACCCGCGGCCCAGAGAGCGTCGGACGCGGTGGCCCCATCCCCGACAATGGCCCTGGAGAGAGGCGACGCAGAGGTACACGCGATTAAAGCAGTATCGTACATATGTCCAACCCTTACTCCCTCTGCCACATAAACCAGCCTGCTAATTTCCCGGACCAGCCTGAATTCAATCTTTCACACCACAAAAGTTCGCTCCTCAGTCCCTCCAGAGCCACATTAGCTGTCCTAGCTCCACCTTCCTTCTGACAGAGGTTCTTTTAAGCATGCACTGCTGCCCTCGATCTTTTTACCCTCCGTCAGCTAAGCATCTGGCGCACCCTGACAGAAGCTCCTAAACAAGGACCCTGCCCTCCCAGCACCGCCATCGCAGGAGCCGCCTAGTTTAGCCCTGAACAAGCTCATCATCGTTACATCCGCTCCATCCCAAGGACACTCGTGGGTGTAGGGCAGAGGTTGAAGGCAAAGGGAGAGAGAGAGTTATGCCTCAGGCGTGCTGTTGAAAATCATATATATTATGATGCTGGTAGCGGTGGAGTAGTAGTAGTAGTAGTAGTAGTAGTAGTAGTAGTAGTAGTAGTAGTAGTAGTAGTAGTAGTAGCAGCAGCAGCAGCAGCAGCAGCAGTAGTAATGGCGGCAGTGGCAGTGGCAGTGGCTGTGGCAGTAGTAGTGGCAGTGGTAGTAGTAGTAGTAGTAGTAGTAGTAGTAGTAGTAGTAGTAGTAGTAATAGCAGCAACAGCAGCAGCAGCAGCAGAAATAGTAGTACATAGTAGTAGTAGTAGTAGTAGTAGTAGTAGCAGTAGTAGTAGTAATAATAGAAGTAGTAGTAGTAGTAGTAGTAGTAGTAGTAGTAGTAGTAGTAGTAGTAGTAGTAGTAGTAGTAGTAGTAGTAGTAGTAGTAGTAATAGCAGTAATAGCAGCAGCAATAGCAGCAGTACCGTTAGTAAGGAACAGATGGAATGGAGGAATGGTGAGAGTGAAGCGAGGCAGTTAAGCTTCCTTGAATTGTAGAATGCAGTGTTGAAATGAAGGAAGAGTAGTTTTGTTAACGTTGCTGGCTGGCAGTGAATGGGATGGTACACATGAAGAGTAGGTGGCAGTAAGTAGTGTCGGTGAGGGATAGAAATACGTTGTTGAAATTAAGTTTAAGTGAAGGTTGTGATGCTGGTTATGATGTTGGAAGGGACGGTTTGGGGTGCGTGTAACTGGATAACCAAGACGCAAGTGTTTGTGTTTGGTCTCTGCACTGGTGATGATAAGGACTTTCAATATTGAGTCCAACTTACGCTTCGCCGTGAGCATGGCATCATAGCGCGACTAAAGACTCATCACTCTCTGACCTTATCTTCACTACTTTCCGCAAACACTGGTAAAAATTATTTAGTTTTCAAGGAGATTTCTATAATTTGGTGATAATTTATCATGAACTTTGCAATATCAATGGGAAATTTTTGTGGCGTTTAGAAACAGTTTACGAGAGAAGAAAGGGTTTCGAAACATTTTTTTACTCTAAGACATGCAGCGCCAGATATAGGCATATGTAGCATAAGTTTATTGAGTTTACCTGGCTCCATTAGCTTCCCCGAGTGCTCTTTGTCCCATCAGATCGTGAGAGTGAGTAGTACATCTTAATAGCGTTGTCTTAATGCGAACCTAACTAAGCTTAGATTAACCTCTCACTGGTAACATTTTCCACATTAATCCATCACAACGTTATAGATATTACTTTTTGTTGCCCTTCTCTATTAAAGTTGTGTACTCTGGAACATAACAAATTGGCATCGCATACTCAATTTTTCTCTCTCTTTTTGTGTGTGTGTATGCATACAAACAATTTCTTGAATGTTCTGAATACTAACAATTAAGGTAAAGCCGCTGCACTAAGATGGTTCATAGAGATTCTCTATTTTAGTAGTAGTAGTAGTAGTAGTAGTAGTAGTAGTAGTAGTAGTAGTAGTAGTAGTAGTAGTAGGAGTAGAAGTAGTAGTAGTAGCAGTAGAAGTAGTGGTAGTAGTAGTGGTGGTGGTGTTGGTGATGGTGATGGTGGTGGTGGTGGTGGTGATGGTGGTGGTGGAGATGAAAGTAGTACTGGTAGTAGTAGTAGTAGTAGTAGTAGTAGACTAAAGATGCACTGGTACCTTCGATAAGAATGGTGGTAAGCATACAATAATGGCACGTAATGGAGGTGGAAGTGGGTAAGGTGGCAGTAATAGCGGCTGATGTAGCAGTGGTGATGGTAGTGATGGTAGAAGTAGAGATCATAAGTAGTTTGATGGTGACAGGGACGGTTACGGTGAAGTGGCGGAGGTGAGTAAGTAATAACATTTGTAGCTGTCGTGGCAGCGACGGTGACGATGGCAGACATGGTGGTGGTGAGTGTGGCAGTGATGGTGATGGAATACCCATAACCATGGTGATGGAGATGGAAGTGGCGTTAGTGGTGGCTCAGGTAGAAGAGGCGGTGAACATAGGGTTAGTGGTGATTCAATTGACTGTGGTGTTGGAGGTGGTAGCAGTGTTAGTGGCGGCTCAGGTAGCAGTATAGTAGTGAGTATCGTAGCGGTAGTAGTGGCGGCAGTGTTGGTGGTGATGGTGGTGGTGGTGGCAGCGCCCCCAGGTGGTTCGTGGTGTGTCATTCATTGGCCCGCCCACTTCCTTGTTATGGTTGCCGCTAGGGTGTCACCAGCCTAGGCAGCGCCTCACTGCACCACCAACGCCACCAGCACCACCACATATTACGCTCAATCTGCCACACTCAACTTCTTACATTAAATGCAATTCAAGTTTATAGGGATCATCCTTGTAACTGTTGACTGTTTAACCCAGATTAAAATTCCTTTACTTAGTTGTATGTATAATGGGTCCGAGTTAATGTTCATTGAATCTGCGTAATTTTGCAATTTTTTTTATCAGAATATTGCTAAAAATTCGTTCAGGACACAATTGCAAGGGTGAGCTGTGATCAATGTTACGTCAACGGGACATTACTTTCGTTCCGGGCTGCCTCTTCTTCTCGGGAGTCACAGCGTCTGTGCCATCTTGAGTTAGTGGTGTTTTCGAGACGGGACACGTGTTGTCTCCTTGGCACTCCTGTTCGTCAATGGCGGTCTCAACCATCTCATGCTCCTCCTCTTCGTCGTCTTCTTCCTCGTCTTCCACTAACCGTTGTTTATCCTCTTTTACAAAGCTGCTGTTCATGTTGAGGAAATGTCGCAGGATGTGCCGCAGCTTGCGGCGTTTCTTTACATTATTATGAACACTGATGTTGCCGTCCATGCTTTGCATAGGCTGTATTCCTGACGACGATTTAACAGCAGGCTCTCGCTGAGGTAAGATGACTTCGATGACTGGCGGTTCGTCAACGCTAGCCTCCTCAATCTCCTCGATCACAGGTGGGATAGAGAGACTTTCAGAGTGAGCTGGGAGTGTTGTTGAACCTATGGACTGAGGCATCGTGGCGTCCATACATCGCTTGAGATTAATGCTATTCAGTTGCTCTTGCATGACAGATACGCCAGCACACTTGTCAGTCTCGTCAAACTGCATCTGATTGCTTCGTTTTTCGGAGACAACTGATTCTGAGTCCGAATCTGTCTCATGACCTGAATGGGAGAGGAGACACTTTTTGCTAAATGACTCTGTTTTTTCCATCAGTCCGTGACACAACACTTCCATTTCATCTTTGGCTTGAGGCTCCAAACTCTCTGGCTGTTTAGTATCAAACTGGGACTTTTGAGACGATGCTGTATCCTTCCTTTCTGAAGCAGCTGTGCCCTCAGTAGAGTCTCTTACAGAAGGAGGTTCCGAAGTTTGTTTACTTCGAAAGAAAGCAAATCTTTTCCCTCCACTCACTACCTGCCTGGAATGAGAGTTGTCTCGAAGCGTCACTGCTGCCTGAGAGGAGTGGTCATGACTGAATTTGTTATCATTATTATTATTGTTGTTATTGTTATTGTTGATTTTTCGACGTTTTGTAAAATAGTTGAAGAGTGGGGTGAGGGAGTGACCAGTGCGGGAAGAAGTACTGGAGGCCGGTGTCTTTTCCTTGTCATTACTTTCCTTTCCGCTAACTACCTTAGGTGAGTTCTTTGTGGCACGTCTCTGTAGTAGGTATTCTGGCGGCGCGGTGGGTTCCAGGAGGCTACTCTGATATAGATCTGCCATGGCTGAGATGTCTGGGACACCTGAAAATTAAGGATAACAGTATCAACAAATATGAATTAGATATAACTGCAGTGTTCAATGTGTACACAAACGTCAACTTTCCAAGTTCACA
>NC_059270.1:11255444-11257944 GCF_017591435.1 Portunus trituberculatus
AATTAGACACACACACATTCACACATACACACACACACACACACACACACACACACACACATATATATATATATATATATATATATATATATATATATATATATATATATATATATATATATATATATATATATATATATATATATATATATATATATATATATATATATATATATATATATATATATATACTTGGTTTAATGTAGATTCGCCAAAGCGTAAAATGTAGAGGGTGAAGAAAAGTCGCAGTAAAAACACTATGTTTAGTGACCTTGTGAACGTGACGTTTCGGGACAAACAGAATATCATCATGAGACACAAAGAAGTGTATAAAACGTGAGCGTGGGACGTCGTCCCCTACCAAAGATCTCCGGAAGAAAGAGGTCCTAGGTACGAGATCGCTTCTTCTTATTCCCTAGCCCTAACACAGTCGTGTATCACATCTACCTAATCAACACAGTACTAAATGGTTGAATTTGAATTTCCTGGTCAATTTTATAAGAGGAAATAAAGAGCTTCTTTTATATAAACTTATAAAAATAACCCTGTAAACTATTGATAATTTAAGACAGGAAAAAAGTAAAAATAACCTAAAAGAAAAGAACAAATGGATGTGACGTGGGTAGGAAACTGGAATAACAGTTAGTTTCATGGGTAGATATTTGACTGTTAAGATTTTATTTGAATTTATAAATGCATGGAGATTCAGCAATTCTCTACTCAGATAATGTCCTGGATTTATACAAAAATGTTGAAATCTTGTTCCCTAAAAGCATGATCTAATTCTCTTGGATGATTTTTTTATGACTGAAAAATCTGGATTTGAGATCTGTTTGCCAGTTCTAAAAGAGATGCCCTTGTACTCACACATACGTAATTTCAAGTGTCAGCTTGTTGAACTGATGTACTCAGGTTTACAACTGGGACAACGAAAACCATATACTATGTTAGAGCTCAAGGGATAAGGTACCTTAGCCTTATATATAAACAGAGATCCAATTGTATTTGCGTTAACAAAAATAAATCTAAATGTTAAGTCTGGAAAATGTTTGCGTAGCAGAACTGTTAATTCCTGAATAACATAATAGCTGATATGACCCTGAAATAGTAATTTAAGGTACTTGACTGGTTTATCTTCAATTGTCATGTCTGTATTGTTAAATTTATTGCATAAAAACTGTTTAACATGTTACTCGAATAGTGCTAGTAGACATCCATTGGTTGCGAAAGTATTCTTTGAACCTATTGATCTCTTTATTAAGATTAATCCAAGTCCTATACAGTTTTGATTGAGTTGTTTTATAAATGTTAAGAACAAAGGATGCTTAGTTAATTCCCAAGCCATTAAAAGTTTTTTTTTTTTCCTATACACATCTCTGGCTAAACCATACTCGCTCTTTTAATCAACACATCCAAAATCCAAAAAGGTAGGCAGCTGCTTTCTTCCAGCTCTACTGTAAAACTGATATTCTTATGTTGTGAATTTGAATAATCCTGGAACGTTTTTATGTGTGACTTATCTTAAAAAAAAAAAATTACCTACATGTCTTTTATAAACAATAAATTTAAGTACTTTTGGAAAGTTTTCAGTAAAATAGTCTCACTGAAATGCAAGAGGCAATTTGCCTAGGTAGAATCACTCCATCAATTTGTTGATATAACTTGTTATTAAAGATAAATAGTGATTCTTTGACAACTAGATCCAATAATAATGTCAATTGTGGAACTGTAAGGTTATATGGTAAGGAATCTTTACATTTATCCAGTTAGATGCTAATGACTTTTAATAGACGTATATTAAAAAAATAGAAAAATTATTTGACACCAAAACTGGCCAGAGAGAAAGTTGTTTGTATATATATATATATATATATATATATATATATATATATATATATATATATATATATATATATATATATACATATATAAGTGTGTGTGTGTGTGTGTGTGTGCGTGTGTGTGTATGTGTGTGTACCACGTACCAGAACGACTCGCTGTAAATAGTGACCCGTCGTCACACTGGTGGTGACACACGTGGCATTTAGATTAGGAAGGTTACCGCCCATCAGGACCTCGATCAGTACCGTTCAGACCCTGCTCCTGAGCCATATACCGCCTATATTCCTAATTTGGAGTTCTGTAAAGCTGACAGAGTTGGTTCCGTAATCTTAAGAGTAGAAAAAATCAACGCCATCAAATATTGATATAAATTGATGACGAGGAAAGCTTAAACGACAAAAAGATATAAGAGAGAGAGAGAGAGAGAGAGAGAGAGAGAGAGAGAGAGAGAGAGAGAGAGAGAGTAAAATTGGAAGACCATGACGTCTAAATGACTATTTTCCGAGAATAATTAAAGCACTGTCCCCCTCACTGTGTTACCAGATACAATGTAAAAGTAACTGAAACTACCTCATATGGTAACAACAGAAGACGTTAATAGGCTTGGATCAATATGACCTTATTGCCAGTGGTGGACTGGGACCCCATGGTGACCAGC
>NC_059270.1:11262944-11360444 GCF_017591435.1 Portunus trituberculatus
GAACGGATTAGAACGTGGTTTGGTCGGGCATTATTTGGCTCTCCGACCTGCTCCGTTGGGCAGTTTCTACTTTGTTCACCCCGTTTCCAGACAGACCCATCGATCGCATAATGACCAAAGTAAGTCATTGACTCATTATACTGTTCCTTTGCGTTCAAAATCAGATAATAGAACATAAATAAGTTGACAACACAATTCTACATAGTTCAAAAGTTCATAGTAGGTTCTCAGCAGAATCAACTCGTTTTAGACTGTTCATATTGTTCTCACACAGTTCTTATTACGCCCAATCCGTATGTGAGGTCTTTGTGGACAAGGTAGTATATACTGGTCGTTTTCTCAGTAGTTCACCATTTGGGCTCGAGAGCTCTGATAGTGTTTCTCTCTTCCTGACTTCAATTTTTGTTTGATTTGAACGATACCTGCACCAGAGCTAAGTTGGCTTCTTTACGCATTCTAACCAAACTTCAACCCGATTTACTAGTTTTGTTTGGTGAAACTGAGCCTTAATTAAAGTTATAAACACAATATATCCAGCTGTATATAGAGAACATAAAAAACGGTTCAAATGATCATTTTGCAGACTGACGGTGATTTTCTTTCCAAAATATTTGAACGAACCTATAACATAAACATTCTTCAACAGTCAACTCAATACTGTCAACGTCTTTGTAGCTAATAAATTATATAAGCTACAGGGGACTGGATAAGGGCAAAAAAAAAAAAAAAATTTCTTTCTTAAAAATTTTATTCATGTGAATACAGATGTGTGTGTGTGTGTGTGTGTGTGTGTGTGTGTGTGTGTGTGTGTGTGTGTGTGTGTGTGTGTGTGTGTGTGTGTGTGTGTGTGTGTGTGTGTGTGTGTGTGTGTGTGTGTGTGTGTGTGTGTGTGTGTGTGTGTGTGTGTGTGTGTGTGTGTGTGTGTGTGTGTGTGTGTGTGTGTGTGTGTGTGTGTGTGTGTGTGTGTGTGTTTCGAATATTTTTTATATGACTTGAATTTTGTTCGAATATTATAATTTCCAAGTGGGTTTTGTTGATAACTGCCTTGGTAACATTTGAAAAAAATATATACATATAATGAAAATTCAGTTGAAATTAATTAATTTGTTCGTGAATCTCTCTCTCTCTCTCTCTCTCTCTCTCTCTCTCTCTCTCTCTCTCTCTCTCTCTTAGTTTGTTTGACTGGCCTCCGTGGTCACCTTTCTATATTTAATCGGTAGTTTTTATCTTAAGGCGGATTCACACGTGCAATTTGCGACTGAAATTTTACGTCGGTAGAGTTTCCGACACTCAAAATTGGTATCTATCGACTGGAGAAATCAGTCTCAAAACAAGGCCAACATGTTGGTCTTGTTAGTCGATTTGCGACTTTATTTACGCCGTGACATCACGGAGTAAGCTTTGAAAATGTGGTCTCTAGGTATAGAGACGATGTTAGAGTTGGTAAGGGAAAAGAACACGTCTGTTACCTCAGAAGTGAATCATACAGTAAAAAATAATAAATGAAAATAAATAGATAAAAAAAAAAACCTTGCGCAAATCATCGTTCGACGAAATAGCTGCCACTCTACAAGAACTGTTTTCCTCAATGCAGGCTTGATTGAAGACTTGTCAGGATTTAATTTGATCGCAACTGTGCATAATCTTCTTAAGATTATCAATTTTCTTATGAGCAATGTAGGCTACTTCAGAGTGCGGTAGAAACTCCTTTCTTTCCTTCTACTTGCTGATCTTATATGCTGCAGTCTGAGACAGAGATGCTCGCAAACGGCTTTGTCTTAATTGTTTACGAATAGGCCATACTCGCCTCACCCACAGTTTCCCAAGTGTCCGGTGATTACCACTCACCAGCCCGATCCAGCCGTACCGTAACGATCGCTGCTTGGTTCCTTTGACGGCACGGCACTTTGATCAAGTAGTTGAACTGCAGGATCGTTTGCTTTACCGATGCCACAGTGTAGCTGGTACTTTTCCCCTTAGCTAGATAGCAGATGCTAGTCTGCGAATGTCTTTCCCTGGATGTTGACATGTTGTGGTATTTGGAGGAAGCTGTGGTTTCCTCCATCTATTGTAAAACTGCCTGTTTATTTATTTATTTATTTATTCTATTTATTAATTTCATAGTGTATTTTAATTCTCATTTTACCTTTTACTTTTTTAAGTTCCTTTTATCACTTACCTCTTTCATTTTGTTGATAAATCTATTTAATGTTATTCTACTGTTTGGTTGCGGCGCAGGAGAGAGAGAGAGAGAGAGAGAGAGAGAATTAACTTGGTATGTGTGGTGTTCTGCCACTGTCAGAGTATGTCTTTCTATCCTTCTGTCATATATGTTAGTCCATCTTGTATTCTGACAGTATAGACTATAGAATAATCTTAGGTTGAGCCGATCTGCACTTATACCTGTCGTTCTGACAAGGTTGATGTCACCCGTCGGGCGCATCAACACATTTGTCTGGTATGATATACCTATTGCTATCCCTGTCCTTATGCACATTTATTCTTATTCTAGAATGTTAATAATTAGGTAGATGAAAATAAAATTATAAATTGCAGGTATATTGCAACATAACCCCACTTGAAGCCCTATACAGTCATGCACCTCACGCGTATCAGTCATGCGGAGTTGCATCACCCAACCACGTGATGTTTTATTCCAGAAGTGTCAGGAAGCAGACGTTTAACACCTAATATAGTATATTCCTTCCGGTAAAACAACAAGGAATAGAGAGAGAGAAAAAAAACACCCAAACACCATCGTTTAGAGTGAAAAATAGGATAAATACAAATAAAGCGAGATGGTGTAATACTTAGTACGTGTACGTATTTTCATAGGCTAGATAATAGACAAGACCGTCGGGTTCGAAAACTAATATGATTGGGAGAGTAATTATTCAAAGAATGTCAGGTGTCTTCTCTCCATAATCTTATCGTGTGCTATCGAATCACAGTCACATTGGCCCTTTGTTTGTTTACAGCTACCAGCTGAGGCGGCGCATGCGTCCTCCATCAGCTGGGCTGTAGAGTTCGAACGCTCCGATATAATTTTGCCAAGGTTGTCATCTTGTAATACAATTGTTTTGCGGTGAAACTCTTCTACAATATTTTTAGATAAATTTCTTACACTTTGAATTATTTCTCCAATGAATAAAACAGAATAAAGCAGAATAAAACTACTGGCAAAATACAATCCTCAAAAACCAGCCTACGTGATGGGACAGTGTTCCTGCGAGGTTGGTGGCGCAGGTAGTAAAGAAACTTAATAGTATATCTATTGTGTTTTTACTTCAAATTTCACGCCTGTCGCGCTTTTCTGAAGCGCTCAGACACATGCAGCGATGCATCCCGTCTCAGGTGGTGCACCGAGGAAGGCATCAGTCGGGGACAAGACGGTAAATTGGCGATCATCAAGAAATGACAGGGAGGAGGCGGCGCGGGGAGTAGCCTCCATGGCGAGCCCTAGCGGCTCTCACAGGACTGAGGCGGAGGCTGTGGTTTTCTCCATCCAGTTTTACGGCAAGACTATTGGTGAAGTGGGACTGATGGATCAAGACCTGTCACAGCTAGACTGGCAAAGATTTAAGTCGTACATAGTAAGTAGTAAACTGTCAGATGAGAGATGGTGGCTTCGTCAGCCAGCGCCAGGTAGCAGTGTCCTTTTTGGTGATATTTTTTTCCTTCCTTGTGGGAGGGTAGTCGTCTTTGGTATATATATATATATATATATATATATATATATATATATATATATATATATATATATATATATATATATATATATATATATATATATATATATATATATATATATATATATATATATATATATATATATATATATATATATATATATATATATATATATATATATATATATATATATATATATATATATATATATATATATATATATATATATATATATATATATATATATATATATATATATATATATATATATATATATATATATATATATATATATATATATATATATATATATTTTTTTTTTTTTTTTTTTTTTTTTTTTTTTTTCTCAGATAATGATTATATAATCATTATCAGCTTGTCACTGCAATAAAATATGACAGTGAAAAAAAATGTGATGAAGCTTTGAAGCTTGTGATAACTTGATGTACATACTTAAGTGCTTATATGTTCTATGTCCATTCAAGAATGTCATTTTAAGCTAGCTTTTTCATCCACTCATTTTTTTTTTCTCGTTGACTAGTTTCCCTGACTTTTTTTCTTTTATTTATTCATTTATTTGTTTTCTGCTTCAATTGTGAAAAATTTAACATTTTTTGTTATTGTTATTTTTATAATTTTCTTTGTATCAAGATATTTTGGTTTACCAGTTGCATATTAAAAATTGCCAAATGATCTGTAAAGAATGACCAGTGACTGCCAAAAAATAATCTGGCAACCAGGTCAGGAGTTTTACTACATATGATGGGATAGGTAATACAAGTTGATGATTTCTGTTGTTTACAGAAATACATCAAAATATCGTTAATTTAATTATGGTTGGTTAGGAATCCCTAAGTATCTCCAAGGCAAGTATTGGTGATCCTACCCAATTGTTCCCTGCTTTAAGTGGTGACCAGGAGAGGGGGAACAATATTCCTCTTCTAACATAACAGGAGACGGGAACCTGGAAGTGCTTAGTTGTGGATTGATGAATGGTGGGGGGGTGGAGGAAGGTGCTTGGATGCCATGATGACAGCTTCTGTGTCTTCCAAGGGAGAGAGATGGTGGGTATTACCCAGCAGATATTGATCTCTTTGCCCCTTGATGTGGTGATAGTTAAGGCCATTTCTGGGCAGTGGTGTTGGTGACTTGTATCTACTGCTGTGACTACTATTTCAGAACCACCTCACATCCACTGTAGTTGCCACTAGATGTGCAACACTTGGCTGCTGGATGGTTGATAACTTTGGATGGTCCATGTAGATTATTAACACAGAAGGTAGGAGGTGGGAAGCTTGGTCTGGATGCAAGCTGGAGGCAGAAAAAAAGATAGTTGTAACAGAGAGGTTTGTTATCACTTCCCATATCCATACAAAGATATAGTCTGCCTAATATGGCCCTGTCTTTATTGGGTGTCTTCTTCTTGGACTACTTTTTATCACTGGTTTGTTTTTCTCTTCACTTTTATACATAGCTACCTTAATTCCTCCTTGGTCTGGTTTTGAGAAAATTATCACAGATACATGTAATCTTTTCATGGGTTAACTCCCCATTGGAATTGAAGGAGAGACATGCCATGAGTATGTAAAATTTCATGATAAAGAAAATGATCTTGGCACATAATGGTGATCCAAGCTCATGCAGGAACAGCAAGATTGTAGTGAAGATTATTTTATTTATTTATTTTTTTTTTTTTTTTTTTTTTTTTTTTTTTTGTTAAGGAGAGGAACCGGACAAGGGCAACAAAAACTGTGATGAAAAAAAGCCCACTAAGGCACTAGTTCCTGAACAGGGTAAAAAAAGTTAGTCAAATGAATAGGATAAATATCTTGAAACTTCCATCTTAATTGAGATCAGATCGTAAGAAGGTGGAAATACAGGGGCAGGCAGCAAGTTCCTGAGTTTACCAGAGAAGAGGATAAATGATTGAGAATGCTAATTAATTTTTTAACTAGGGAAGTAACAGATAAAAAGAGTCTTGTGCAGTGAGACCACGAAAGAAGGGGTTGCATGCAGTTAGCAAGATCAGAAGAGCAGTTGGCATGAAAATAGTGGCAGAAGATAGCAAGAGATGCAGCATTACAGCTTTTGAGAAAGAGGTTGCAGACAATCAGTCAAATGAGAAGAATTGATGAGATGAAAAGCTTTTGATTCCACTCTGTTTAACATAACAGCATGAAGAGCTTGCTTCTCAGCTGACTTGCCTTGACTGACGAAAAAATGGGTACAAACCAATAATTGATTCTGAATCACCATGAATCAACTTTTTTTTTTCTTTATGTTATGGCCTATAATGTCAGTAGGCATACTTGAAGAGTACATGTGGGAAGCGCTATTTAGCTTCTGCCCATTAGTGGCACAGGCAGTTTTATTTATAGTGGTACCCATATTAGGGCCCATACCACCACCCAAGCACTTCTTTGGTGTAACCACCTAGAGCCTGGGTATCATGGTGACGTGTAGGTGACTTTAAACCACTGGACAAATGGCATAACTTCAAAACAGTATGTGGTGGGATTTGAACCCATGCGTAGACGTCTGCCTGATCCTATATAGGCTCACCACCTTATCCACTACACCACCTCCCTATTTGGCATGATTTGAATTGACTTGATTCACTTGGTGTAAATGGTTACTTTAAAACTAATATGGCGAATCAACACAAATCATGAATTGTGTTGATTCTTCTTAAATTGAATAAATTCAATTCACTTGGTGTAAACACAGCCTTAGAGTCATCAGGTAAAGATGGATTTAATATATTTTTATGATGTGTAGGTTTATCTGTGTCTGCATTTCTTTCTCTATTTATATATCTATATTTATGAACTTTCATTTACTAATTTCAACATCATTCCTCCTCCTCCTCCTCCTCCTCCTCCTCCTCCTCCTCCTCCTCCTCCTCCTCCTCCTCCTCCTCCTCTGTTATTGTGAATGCACTGCTTCACAGAGGCCTCTTCCTTTGGTTAGGGAGGGGTCAAGCTAGGTAACAGTCATAATACCTTGTCATGCTAGTGCAGGGCACCTTGGTTTAGAATCTGTTACGTAAAAGAAGACTAGGACAGATTGTCTCTGCAGTTCAGTGATTTAAACTCAGAGAGCTCAGTTTTAAGTTAAGTACAGTGGAGACTCAGTACTTGAACTTAATTAGTTCCAAATGGCTGTTTGAGTATAAAAAAAAGTTTGACTATTGATACCTATAAATCAGGTGATTTGTTCTAATCATAGCAAAACCTCAAGTTTATGAATATTTTAATGTAATATTTTTTATAATTTTTGTTTGTACATACTGCAAGTGAAGGCTGGTGATGGATAATGTAGAAGGATAAAGGAGAAGGATGGGGAGAAGGAGGGAGGTCGTTCAAGGATGAGTCACCATCCATGAAAATATTTGGTGTGATTCCTGAGAACCCACTAGTGGAGGGTTGTGGCTCAGTAACACTTGCACTTTCACTAGATTCCTTATTTTCACCACTACCAAGCCTTTTTTGGTGCCATTGTAAGTTTCTAAATGAAAACTACAGACAGAACGCAGAAGAAATGTTGTTTTTCTGAAGACTGCGGCAGGACTAGGGATGCGCATTGGTATCCAGTATATTTTGTTTCGGTATTACTGGCATTAGGATGGGACGATGGCGGCAGCGGGGAATGAGAGGCCAGTGTGGCTGTTCGATTACTAGATATTTTCACCACTAATAAACCTTTGGTGTTAATGTAAGTTTATAACTGTAAAACTATGGACAGAACGCAGAAGAATGTTATTCTGACTACCACGGCAGCACAACTGGTGGAGTTGGGGAGGGAGGGGCCTGGGAGCCTTTGTTTATGATCATGTGTATGGAAGTTTGACTATCAGGTATTTTTTTTGAGTATTAAATTGAACTTTTGCGTTCGAGTATTGAACAGTTCAACTATTAAGACATTTTAGTATTGAGTCTCCATTGTATAATGAAACTTGTACCACTTGACCACTTTACAGAATTTTTACCACAGTTGATGAAAGTGAGATTTACAAGTATCAGTGCTTGAAAGTGCAGTTTTTCCCTCGTGGTCCTAACTTGGCTTTCTGTATCAGTTAGAATAAAATACACTTTTAGAACGTTAGCTTCATTGCTAGATCTCATCATCATATGGCATTCTCAGAGTTGTTCATGTACTTGCCTCCTTTCTTGCCATATTAGTTAGTCTTAGAATTTTTTTGTTGGTTGAAAAGCTCTGTATCTTTTCAGCAGCAAAGATGATTGATATTTTAGTTCTGATTTGAAAGATATTATTTAAAGAAAATAATTATTCTTCCATCATAATTGAATGAGGTGTCTATTCCCAGCTCCTCAGAAATCATATTATATTAATTTGGCATTTGAATCAGTCAGTCACATGTAATTGATGATCTTCCTAGTTTCAGAACTTGCTGAGTATGAATAACCAAGAGAACATATGCATTAGCTACAGTGATGATGAAGGAGATAAAGTAAGTAAAGACTATTGAGAATATCTATCTAGCCATCTATCTATCTATCTATCTATCTATCTATCTAGAGAACTGCCAATATCATTTGCTTTATTTTTTAAACATAATAGTCAGTGTATGATTGAATTATTGCTAGGGTATAATAGTTCAATAGATCATGTATACAAAACATTAATTTTGGTCACAGCAGTATAAGATCATGTTTAAAATGAATAAGTTTGGTAAATGCTAGACCTGTGGATTTCTTTGCTAGAGGAGTTTGAGAACATTAATTGGAACCAAAGAGTAATTTAATTTCTTTGCTAGAGGAGTTTGAGTACATTAGTTAGAGCTAATGGATAATTTGGCTGGAAGTCTTGTGTCATCTTAAGTGAATTGATAATAGTAAAAGTGAAAGTAATTATGCCTATAACATGGATAATAATCACTAATGAGCCAAGTGTTGGTAATGTACAAACCTGTGAGGCCTTGGTGATGTCTGGTGAGACCTTTATTATTGGTACAATTACAGAGGCTGTGAGGTGACAAGAGTACCTCTGACTGATTCTTCTGTCATTTGTCATTTGCCATTTTGTGGTATTGTATCCTTCCTTTTTTCAAGGCACACTTGTTAGATACTCTGGCCACATCACCATTCTCTGATGACTCACCATCCTCCTCCTCCAAATCTCATATCTCCAGATTGCTATTTATTGTCAAATTTCCAAAAGGCAAGCTCCAAATTTACACAACCATTTTACTGCAGACCAAATTATGATTTCTAGGTTGAATTGCTTAACTATTTATTACTAATATTTTTGTAAGATATCTGAATGTTCTGAAGAGATCTTTTTTTACAGCTTTGAATAATATCTTTCAGGAAATTAGTTGTTTTCTAACATCCCTTAAAGGCAGTTCCTTCAGTGCATTGCATGTTTTTCTAAGATATCTGAATGTTCCGAAGAGATTTTTATTACAACTTTGAATAATCTCTTTCCTTAAATTAGTCGTGTTCTAACATCCCTTAAAGGCAATGCCTTCAGTGTATTAGTTTAATGGAAAGTCTTGTATTCCCTTTACAGCTTCCTATTGAGTCTGAGGAAGAGTACAGAGAGGCACTTAAGGTATGTGTGAGATTTTCTTTTGTGTATTAGTGCTCTAAGTCTTGCTATCCTCAGTTTGTGTGTCATGCTGGAATGTTGGTAATTGATATGTGATATTTGTTGCTCAGATTCACTAGTTATTGAAATTCCCAAGTATTCAGAATACTAAAGATTATACATTATTCATGTAATCATACATTAAAGGGTTGATTAGTAAACAAATTAATGAACAAATAAGTGAATATGGTGTTTCTTTAATAAGGGTTTTTGCATACACACTAAACTCACTTTAGTTAACTTATAAATGAGAAGGCCAGTTTGATACATCTAAAGGTTTGCTCTATTTGATAGTTGTATAGTAAGGCCTTTCATTGAATTCAGTTTGTTATGTAAAGCAAGTTATTTTTCAATAATGGCAACTTTGGAGGATGTAAAGATGTATAAAGGTTAGTTCTTGTTATTGTTATCTCCTGTGCATGCCATGTCCAGTAAGGTGTTTGTCCCTGGTTGTCATTCAATTTTAGAAACTTTCTGCTGCATTTTGTCATTTAGAGTGGTTTGGAGTTTATTAAATACCGTGAGAGATAAAGAAAAAAAATCCCTCCAGGTTGCAAAGAAGAAGGCAGAAGCTCATGACAAAATGGTACTGGACCTCACACGGCAAGGAGGCCTCCCTACTGTGTTCTCCATTGTTTCTTCGGGAATTAAGCGTGTGAGTTCCTCTCCACCTAAGGAGGGAGGAATTTCTTTCTTTAAGTCTGCCTCCCCTCCAAAGGACTCCTCAGGCTTCATGGCAAGGAGCAGTGCACCTGACCGGAGGATCTTCCCATCTCTATTCTCAGCTGATAGAGGTTAGTGTAGAACTCCAGTTTGCCAGTGTTGCTTGATGATACCTTTAATAGAGGGAAAAGGTCTTGCAATATTAACTTGCCTTTGGTTATATTTGTGCATGAGTTGGGGGTGGGTGGGTGAGTTCATGGTTATACCCCATCGTTTGAGATATTGCTCTAGTATATCTGAATAGGAATGAAGGTTTTGAAATATGTAATAAGACCATGGTTATCCAAACATTTTGAGTAACAGATTGTATTTTCTAATAGATATATTTGATTATTTGTGCAGACTACTTTCTATTCAGATTTAGATATATTATGCTAAAACTTCATGATGCTAATAAAAGCATTTCCATATACAAGGAGTTAAAACATTAAAAGTAAAATGTATTGAGTAGATGAATGTGATAACGTCTGAGCTTTGGTGAAACTTTTTTCTGTGTTATCGATATTCTTTGTTATTTTATTGAAAATAGTGCTGCCATGTGTCCAAAAAAGATAAGTGATTATACCAAGCTTAAAAGGAAAACAGTGGAAACAAAAATTGAATTGAAAAAAGAATTCATTGTAAAATTTAAAAGAGAAACTTGTGTCTATGACTTGGCAATTCACTATGGTATGGGGAAATCAACCATTGTCAATACTGAAAATTGAAGATGCAATACAAAGGGCTACTGTGACCAAAGGAATGACCGTTCTTGCTGTGAACAAGTTACCTATTATTAAACAAGTAGAAAAACTTCTGTTAGTTTGGATTAATGAAAAATGACTTGCTGGCGACAGCATTTCAACAATATGTGTGAAAAAAGCAAAGCAGTTACATGATGACCACCCATGCTCTTCTTTCCTGCCTCCTACACTCACTCACTCACAGCTGCTGCTGGTGACTGAACATTTCACCTCATTTACTGACCTTTATAATCAAGGTATCTGATATTATTGCCATTCTATATCCTTTTGGTTGCAATGTAAGTGATATCAGAAGAGGGGTAGGGCAATTTGGTCTCTGTGCTGTCATGTAGGCAATGTGAGCGTGTGCACAGTCACACATACTCTCTCCTTCTCTTCCATCCTCACTGACCTCTTCTCTGCCACCACTGCTAACTGAATGTTTTGCTTTATCTGTCTGACTTAATGATTCAGATACCTAACATGATTACCATTCTATACCCATTTGGTTGCAATGCAAGTGCTACTAAATTTTCAAAGTTTTTATGTATTTCAGGCTCAAAATATTATTATAAATATTATTATAAAAGATTAAATATAAAGTTATCTGCTTCATTTTGAAAGAAAACTACCTGAACTGAACACATCAGATGCAGGATGCTGAGCATATGCTGCACCAAATAGTGAAGGTGCACCTTGGGCTAGCTTGCCATTCAAATTTGGGGTTGTAAATTAAAGCAAAAAGCAATTGAGCGATGGCTCATATCTCAGATTTCTCATTAGTCAGGGCAATTGTAATTCAAGAGTCCACTGTATATATGTATGTATGTTTTTATATATTTGTTACCTTATTCAGTGATGATAATTGCTTTATTGTTGTATTATTAGTGTTTCCTCTTCTTTGATTCATTGTTATGATATATTACCCAGTCATAAATATATACAGTAATCGCCCAATCGCCCGTGTATCCGGATTATAGCAGCCAAGGCCCTGGCAGATACGCGAAATATCTGGATATGCGGAATTTCTCTCCCAACCCCTTATAAATTAAGAACAAAACATGCACATAATCAAAATTGGTAAGAATACATTGAATGAAAGCACATTAAATGTATAATCTGGAACATAAGCACCACTCACTCCCCCTGTTCAAGACAATAACAGCGTCAGCAGCAGCTCGTGTTCCCTTACTCAACTTACCACCAAAACGCCCTGCGATGTTGCCTAGTGTTGCTAAGAAGACCAGAAAGTCTCTTACTCTTGAAGTGAAGCTGGATATTATTGACAGACATGAGAGGGGCGAGAAAATTAATAGCATTGCTTGCCACCATCTTGACTCTATCTACTGTCTCTACTATTTTCAAGTCAGCAGACTCTATTAAGAAGGCTGGTGAGACCGTATCATCCTTGCTAGCTAAAAAAAACCCACCTGAACTCGTGACTCTACAGTGGATAAAATGGAAAGCCTTGTGGAAATGTGGTACATAAGTTTTGTATGTGGTACAATGATGTGCCCTTTGTTTACATTCCACAGGTTGCCGGTTAGTGTCTTTCCCGTTTCACTCTCCCTCCCTTCATAAATTTAAGATCATCAACATTATAAAGTTACGTACATTATAATGACTTAAATTAAACTGCCTAAATGTTTAACTTCATAATTTTCACTTTCATTAAACTTTTCACTGTACTATGATGCACTCTTGCTTTGTTTACTCTCAATGGAAGTTCAAGTCAGGGGTTAAACTTGTTATAATCGATTCGTTTAATGAAGTTTCGCTTAACGAAGGGTTTTTTAGGAACGTAACCCCATCGTTAAGCGGGGTTTGCCTGTATGTACACTCCTGCCATGCTGGAATGACGAAGAACGCTACAAACTCGCCGAATAGCGCTGCCATTACTTGAGTTTTAGGTGAGAGGCGAGTTGTAGGTTAGTGTGAGGACTTGGGATTAAGTGCTTCCGCCTAGCGGGATCGAGAGATTTCTCGCATGGTAGGTTTGAATACGCTTTGGGGGAGCCCTGGTTAGTAGCGAATTCCAGATAATGGCAATCCAGATACGTATGACATTACTGTATATATATATATATATATATATATATATATATATATATATATATATATATATATATATATATATATATATATATATATATATATATATATATATATATATATATATATATATATATATATACATATAAGATGTTTTCTTTTGCAAAATTTTATATTTACTGAATTTTAGTTTCCTATTGTGCTATTATCTGAAGATAAGGGCTTAGATATTTAGACTACAGCTAAACATGTCTTCCACAAACAGGTGATGAAGAGATGCCTGGTGTGGGATCACGACCGAAGATGGCAATGAGAGATAGTGAACAACCTCCAGAATGGTTCACTACTTATATGGATAAGGTCAGTCTTGCCTTAATATATATATATATATATATATATATATATATATATATATATATATATATATATATATATATATATATATATATATTTATATATAATGCTGTTTATCTACTATGAGACTTAGTTAATACTTGAAGGATCTAATAACTTTGTTGTTTGGTACTTGCCTTTGCACATTTAACAAAAGGAAAACATTGTTTCATCAGTAAGATTGCCAGGCATACCTTTTGTTTTGTATGTGTGACAAAGTATAAAAGAGTCACACTAGCTATTAAAATGCTGGATTCATTGATATGGCTTGATTGGCACTCAGTTTTGTACTAGATTAGCTATCAATTCTTGGTGCTTTGAGCTAGCCTTGTGTGTGGTTTTCCATGCTAATGATAATGGTAGGCGGGCAGGATGTATTAAGAAACTTTTTATTCAGCATAATTTATATGCAAAAAGAAAAAGAAAAAAAATCCATTTAATTTTTAAGAACTTTTAATGAATAACAAAAACTATACAAGACAGTTCAAGAGAACTCCCAAATATAAATTTTGAGAATGAATTCTTGATTAAGGTTGAATCTGTCCTCTACACTCACCATCTGAGAGTGAATACACTTATAGTGGCATGTGTGATAGTTATACAATTGATACATACTTAGTTCACATAATTACTTAAGTGAGCTATACTGTTCATGACTGTAACAGTAACATCTTACCATATTGTACTTCATACTTATGTATTGTGAGTCAGGATGTCCAGGGGAATTAGATAGAACCAAAATAATGGAAAACTTGCTGTGTTCTGTGTCTGTAGGCCTCACTGTATGATTCAGTCCCTTCTTTCATGTTAACATGTCATGAATTATTGGGTATCCCCTAGATATAACCATGAATTATATTTCTTTTGAAATATTTACCATTTCATGTTGAGTTTGAGCTGAAAATGTAAAGAGTTTCATATACATATATGTGTAATGAGTCAAGGCTGACTAAAATGCAGTCAGGCTTTGATTAGCTTTGCTTAATTAATGATAGCTGCATTTCATATATGTATCTTAAGTGTTTTGATGGATTCAATTTAAAGTAATAGGAGAGGACCCAAACTCCTGTTGTGATTGCCAGATTCACCAGATATAGAATTTCACTGAAAAGTTGGTCAACTGCATGTTGTATATTTTTGGATATTTTACTATCACATACCCAATATATTAAAACAGTTTATATATTTTTAAACACATATCCATGGCATAAATGCCTTAATAGTAGAATTAAGGATATAATCATGCATAGTTTTTTTTTTTTTATATCTGGGACAAAAATTACAGTGGAGACTCAATACTTGAACGTCCTAATAGTCAAACTTTTCAATAATCGAATGCAAAAGTTCAATTTAATACTCAAAAAGATACCTGATAGTTGAACGTCCACACATGTGGTTGTAAACAAAGGCTCCCTGGTCCCTCCCTCCTCCTGTCCTCCAGTTTTGGTGCCGCAACTGTCAGAATGACATTCTCCTGTGTTCTGTCCATAGTCTTTCATTCATAAACTTATATTAACACCAAAAGTGTATTAGTGGTGAAAATATCTGGTAATTGAACTGCTGCACACATGTTTGTAAACAAAGCTCTGGCCTCTCCCTCCCTGCCACCATCATTGTCCCATTCTGATACTGGTATTACTGGTAATACTGAAGCAAAATACTGGTAGTCTGGTTTACTGGGTACCAGTGTGCATCCATAGTAGTGCCACAGTCTTGAGAAAACAAAATTCTTTTGCATTCTGTTGGTAGTTTTTCATTTAGGTACTTATAATTGCACCAAAGAGGCTTATTAATGGTGAAAATAAGGAATCTAGTGAGAGTGCAAGCGTTTGTGAGCCACAGCCCTCCGCTAATTGGTTCACTGGAATCACACCAAACATTTTCATGGATGGTGATTCCTCCTCTGATGACCTCCCTCCTCCTCCCCACCCTTCTCCCCTCCTCTTCTACATTATCCATCACCAGTCTTCACTTACAGTGTATGTACAAATCAAAATTATAAAAATATTACATTGAATTTTTTATAAACTTAAGGTTTTGCTAAGATTAAAACAAATTACCTGATTTATAGGTATTGATAGTCAAACTTTTGATACTCAAACAGCCATTTGGAACAAATTAAGTTTAAGTATTGAGTCTCCACTGTACTTTGTTACTCAATTGATAATTCAAAGTTAATATGATATTTTCTTTCTAGGCTAGGAAGAAGACTACAAGAAACCATGAGCATATGAAGCCTTGTAAATGAGTTTATTTTCATAACTTAGAAATCAAATTCTGATAATGAGATTGTCTATTGCCAACCAATTTGTTCTGTATAGACATTTTGGCATCACAGAAGCCAAACAGAGATCTAGCTAATGGACAGTAGCCATCCTGATGAGTTATTTTTTTAGTCTAAAGGCATACCATGTTTAGTCTATATCAAAACAAAGCTTAGGGATACGGTGATGAAAGGAGTGCAGCATCCTTGGGCTATTTTGGTTTTGGCTGCAAATTTGCTTTTTTCTCATAAAGAAAACCAAACACATATAGCTGTACATTTTCCTTGTGAAGCATTAACCTCATCAGAGGCGAGGTGAAGTGTGTGTTCAAATTTTGCGCTGTATTAAAGTTGCTGAAAATGAAAGAATGTGGTACACCAAACGACTACGTATATTTTGCTCTATATGATGATGTTAGTCATATAAACTCAAGTATCTGTAAAGAAATACCATGGTAAAATAACAACAGAAAAATACTGGAAGGAGTTAAAGCATGGTAAATCAATAGATACATTATAAAATAGTATTTTGAGACGACTACTCTGTACCGCGAAACAATGCTGACCCACTCTTGAATCAAACCAGCCAGCAAACACTGAAAACTCACCAGTTTGGGTCCTCTCCCTATTGTGTTTATCATGGAGCAACTTTGGTCTGTCTTTTAATTAGCTTCTTATTGATCAAAAGTTGAATATTAGTTTTATTTTTTTTTTATTTATTTTTGTGTATGTGGTGGCAGATGATCCCAATTTTAGGCATTATCTTTCTTCCTCAGTTCCGTGAAGAGTTGTGTAACGATGTGATCACAAGGCTGGCACACATGATGAGGGATGAGTGTTGTTTTGCCCTTGAGGCTGACAAACAGAAACCTAAAAATGGTAAGTTACATTGTAATCATTCATAATTTCTATAATTTTGGAAGAAGTTACCTTGTTTGTATAGCTCAGCCTTGAATAGTATGTGATGTAGAAATAAATATTTGGAATTGAGAGGAAATTTTGTTGGTAGTATTTTGATTTGCAGTCTGGGAATCATCAAAGATATAAAAATGGTTGCAGGTAAAGCAACTCAGTCCTGTGTAGACTGGAGTAGTGATGACTGCCAGTCTTCTGGTATTCTGCCTTCCTTCATTCTAATTTCATATTGTATATACTGTATAATTTCATAAAGTTTTCCTAGTGAATTTCATTATCTTGTAAAATCTCTTCTGCATTTACTGTCTTTTTGTTTCTGAAATTTGATCTCACAATGATCACTGCCATTTGATTTACATTTTTTCATGTACCTGGTGTTAATACCACTAGTTTTTATATATACTGTTATTGTACCACCTTTGTTCACAGCATGTATTTAGTTCTTAAAATCTTCTCTCTTCCATTTACAGCTTTCTTTACATTTTCTTGCTCTTATCATATTTTTGATATGTAAACTTGATACTTAACTTGATTTAATTTTTTCTTCCTTTCTCTCCAGAACTTTTACAAGCTGAAATGAAAGAAACACCATGGAGTTCAAAAATAGAGAAGGACATTGTGAAGGATTATTCACAACTATCACAAATTAAAATTAATTATCCAACTGTCTCTAATTGGGCAGAGAGTGACCTTCCAACTGACCTCACAACTTTACCACTAGAGAAGGTCATGGCGGTGAGAAGGCAAAGGAAATCATTCAGTTCAGAGAAAAGGAATAGTTTCCCCATTACATTCAATGAAGTGAAAGGTAATTTGAAGGATGCCCAATCAGGGGCAGAGAACTGTTTGAAAAAGAAAGATGTGAAAGAGGATACTAGAAAAGCAGATGAAGAACCTAAGTCAAATATTACTCAGAAGAGAAGTAACTTTGAATTTGGCTTCAGTGAGCTAAGTGATATTACAAAGGAAAAAAAAACAAATGGAGATAGCAGTTCAAAGAAGAAGGAAAGAGATGGAAAAGAAAATATAAAGAGTGCTGATGTTGGAGTTAAACGCAAAAAAAGTATTAAAGAAGATGAAAGATTTACCAAATGGCTTGAAAAAATGGAGGAAAAGATGGCAAGGAAACAAGGAAAGATGGAGGAGAGATTTGTAAAGAAGCATGAGAAATTGGAAGAAAGACTTGTTAAAAAACAAGAAAAGTTAGCTGAAAGATTCCAGAAACAACAGGAAAAGGTAGAAAGAAGGAAACCATCAAGCAAGTGAGTGTGTTTCTTAAGATTCTTTGAAAAATGTATCCTTGAAAAGAATAGTAGAAATAGTAGATCATGCAGGGATGCCACAGAATGCCGTACTTCTGATCTCTCTAAAATTTCTGATTGGAGTAGAGAAAACTTTGTATTGTTCAATTCCTCAAAATCTGAATTTCTCCATCTATCAACTCAACATTACCTTCCAGACAACTATCCTTTTTACAGTATCACTCAACTGTCACCCTCCTCCACTGAGTATCCTCATTCTGTCCTTTATTTATAAACTAAGCAGGAAACTTCACATCTCTTCTTTAGCTAAAATAGCTTCAATGAAGTTAGACACTCTGAGTTGTCTCTGCCAGTTTTTCCTGACTACTCCAACTTATAACTATGTACAGGGGCTTTATCTAGCTATACAGTAAGTCCTCGTTATACAGTACATATGCGTTCCTGGAAACCTTACCGTAAATCGAAATTACCGTATACCGAACCCAATAGAACATGTGATAATAGGGAATGTGTTCCAGCACGTCAAAAGTCACCCCTACAAAAATGAAAATACATGAAAATAGTCATTAAAAAAAAAAGTAAAGTACTGTGCAAAAGAAATAAACAAAAAAACGTTTTTATTTACCTTTCACTCGCCATGTATTCTATCAGATGATGTCCCTCCCGAGGCTAAGGGACAGTAGGGATTTCAGCCTTACTCATCTTCCACTGAGTGGACAGACAAGGATAAGACGTTGTCGTCTGCACTGTCGGAAGCAGATGTGGAAGGGCCAGCTGTAGCAGGGTCGGCACGTTTCACTGGTTTGAAGAAAGAGGATATGGAGGAAGGGCCAGCTGTAGAACCATCGGCAGTGGATGTGGAAAGGCCAGCTGTTGCAGGGTCGGCAGGTGTGACAGGGACGGCATGCATGTCTGACTGGCTTGAAGAACGAGTAGATGAAGGACTGGTTTTTCTTGTTTTTTCATCATAGATTTCTTGATAAATCTTGACACTTTTATCTATGTCATGAGTCACTTTGCTACTCCTCGCAGGATTTGGGTCGCATTTCTTCAGGGTTTCCAGAACTTTTTCGATACCACCGAGACATTCTCTAAGAGTTTTGATGTCCAGGCCACGCACAGGTTCTTCTTCCTTGTCTCCCTCTTTTTCTGTCTCCTGTGATGCCTTGTCTTGCTCTATAAGTTCATCATTTGAGAGAGAGGTTCAGCATGGCTTTTCAAAAGATCTTGAACATCATCATCATCAACTTCATTGAAGTCAGCCTTATGGCACAGATTTACTATGTCATTTCTGATCGCACCGATGTCGTCTTCAGCGAAGCCTGGGAAGTCATGTGCGCATTGTGGTTATACTTTGTTCCACGCCAAGTTCATGGTAGAAGACGTCTTCACTTCGTCCCAAGATGACTTGATGTTATCTAAGGTGTGCTTGATGTTATATGACTTCAACCATTCTCTGATAGTGGGCTTGCCAGGCCCATCTGTGCCCTTTATCAGTTGCTGCATGGTTTGCCGCTGGTAGTAGGCTTTAAATGTTTGCTATGATTATTATGAATATATTTGTGCTTACAATAGACCATTTGATATTCCATTTATTCATCTAATTAGTAATGCATGTAAGTAATATGTAATGCAGTTAAAAAAAAAGGGAGTGGAGAGAGGAAGAGATATAGGCTCCAAGGATGGTCAAGTTGAAGTCAGTACTGTGAGTGGCAGGGTGTAGCGTGGATGATGTCATCACCCCTGCTCCCCTGCAATGGGCCCTCTCAGATGACATGAGCAGATACCGTATCTGCATTTTTCTTACCGTATATCGAATCGAGGGTAGCAATTTCCAAATACCATAACTGAATTTACCGGATAAAGAACTACCGTATAACGAGGACTTACTGTATATGGAATATTCTTTGCATGTATGAGGAGTGGGATGTTCCACTCGTTATCAGGAAAGAACTGAAGGAGATATTGACAAAAACTTCATTGACATTCATATTACAGCAGACTTCTAGATGTGGAGAAGAACATGCGTGCACAGGGGAAAGTACTTGCCAAGATGGAGGGATTGAGGAAGAAACAGACATGTACTTCTGAAGAACTAAGCAAACTGCGCAAAGTGGTGGACAAGCATCACAAGGCTGCAGACAAACACCATGAAATGGACCAACGGCAGCTGAGGCGCTCTGAGCGGAAGGCTACCTATCTGAAAGCTGGGAAGACTAGGAAAATAGATATTGATGCCAAGGTACAGTCTCTCCTTAATTTTGTAGGATATGGATTTTTGTAAACTTATATTAATGATGATTTAGGATAATTGGCAGTTATTTCTTACATTGGTCAGGATATTATTTCTATGTAGAAAGAGGTTGTAGATCAATTTGTAATTAAAGCTCGGGTACAGACTTTCAAAAGGAAAGAAAATTTATGTGAATCAGAGAGCATGTATTGAATTAGGAAGTAAGATGAGTGAGTGGTTTCCTGTTTCAGTAGGGCTCCTGTCCCTGTGGTTATACATATAATGTTCATATTTTTTGAAGTGAGAAAATTTGGACGTTGTTAGGCAGAGTTTTTAGTCTAGTTGAAATGTAAGTTGAACACTCAAAACATATCATAAATCATAAATCATACATAACTTCATGCATAAATCTGTCCAGCATTCCCTCCAAACTGTTTCATGTATGTGCATTTACCAATTCGTTTTATTTATTCCTCTCATTTACGTTCCTGTTTATAAACTAGTTTTTGCTTTTCTTAAGTTTATTTTGTTAAGTTTTTAACATCTGTGTCTCTTTGAAATATATTCCAGAATAAGAGTATCAGATTCATGATCTCCCTTTCTGAATTCTTACCTGCATGCACCTCATACTATTCCAGGGAGTGTTACTAAAGTTTTTTTTCTAATCTTTCCTGTAAGGTATGTTTTTCATCTAGAGATCATTCCTCTCATCTTTCTAAATCATCTTTATCATCACTGTAAATCATCGTAATTTTTCTGATGTGCTGTAATATGCTGCTATCACCAGGCCTTCCCAGTTGATCCATCCCTCCTGCACAAAGCCCTTCTGGAGTTGGAGTCCTTGGCAGAGGACTCACCCAGTGAGAGCCACTGCTCTGCTACTATAGGATATGATGCATTTTATGTGAGGGATATCACCTACCCAGATGGCTCTCAGGTGCCACCTGGAGCAAGATTTGAGAAAACATGGAGGGTGTTGAATTCTGGATTGATGACATGGAATGAGAAAGTAAGTTTGAAGTCATTATATAATTGTATTTGGATCCATTTCTTTGCATCAGAAGCTTTATTTTATTTCTCTTTATGATTCTATTTAAGCAAGTAAAGTAGGCTGCTTTGTGCCTTTGAAAAGGTTCAAATGCATCATTATACTGTATATAGATAACCCCAACTATTTTGTGCATGTATGGTATCTTATGTTTATTTTTTTAAGTTGATGGAGTATTTTCTAATTTTTATATATCTTGTACAGTCACTCACTAAAGTCTGACTACCTTTTTTTGCTTCGGTATTACCGGTGTCAGAACGGGAGATTGGTGGCGGTGGGAAGGGATAGGACAGAACTTTGCTTAGAACCTGTGTGGCCGTTAGATTACCAGATAGTGATTTCATCACTAATATGCCTTTGGTGTTCATGTAAATGTATAAATGAAAACTACAGACAGAACACATGAGAATATTAATCTGATGACCACTGCAGCACAACTGGCAGAGTGGGGGGAGGAATTATTTTCCGTCTTAACGCTTAACTGATCATAGATTTGAGAAGTAACCTTTTTTTTTTATGGGGTGATTTTATCAGAAAACAATGCAGCCTGACCTGTTTAGTCACCTCTGTAGCAATTTCAGCATGCCAAAATGTTTATAACCAAAGACTATATTTCTCCAATACCTTGGTGCTCAGTTTCATTTAATTGCTCTAATGTTATGTACTGGTAACTCTCGATTTATGCGATAGATGTGTTCCAAGAGGTATCGCGTATATCAAAATTTGTGTAAAACAAACATGTAATTCCCATAAGAAACAATAGATAATAGGGAGTATGTGGGATGTGGTCCCCCAAAATTGTACAAAATACTCTATTTATTTGGCTAAATTAACATGTTTTTATTATTTACCATTCTAAATACTAGAAGTGTATTTAAAGTAAAGGGAAAAGCAAGAAATAATATGAGAAAGCAAAAACTAACAAGAGAAAACAACAAAACAAAGAATACGTAAACACAACACTCACTGCGTCACTGCCTTCACCACTCACACCACAGTCAGTCACCATCTTCCTTTGAGCTTTACCACTTTATCAAAAATCCACTTATCAAAAATAACCTCACATGCAGAAGAAGATGAAGGACGTTTTGGGGCCATCTTGGTGAATTATAGGCAGATTGAAGAGTTTCCGTATGTACTCAGTGCTGGCAGACTGCAAATGAGGCACGAGAAGAGTGGAGCTCCCACCTATTGGCCAGCTGCGGAACTCTGGCACACAGTTTGAAATTGCGTCTGGTGCTCAGTTGGGCCAAATCGCGTATAAGCAAACCGATCGCGCAAATTAAATTAATTCTAATATTTTTTTGGTCGCGTTATAATAAAAGCGCGCAAGTCAAACACGTGTAAATCAAGAGTTACCTGTATATTTATGTTGGCAGAAGCATCAGAAAAATAAGATTATCCCAATTATATGCCTCAGTTCCTACAGAAATATTCAGTCTACATGACTGTCTTCACTTAATGACTGTCCTATTTAATGACTGTTCAAAGTATGGCAACTTTAAACTGTCAAATGTTTAGCAAATTACAACTTTAAAATGTCAAATAGTAAGAATTATGTAAAAGAACTGGCTTATTGGTATGTAGGTAATCTTATTGGATATTTTTGTATCCCAAAAATGTTCAAATTTTCATACAGCTGTTAAAGAAAGCTGGAATATGTTAAAGAGAGTTTGAATGCTCAAATTAGAAATTTTCTCAGGATATGTATCTTACTAGAAAAGGACCCGTTGTACATATTTAGATTATTATTAGATTAGTAGCAGTGTATAACCTTACTTCTATCTCTTGAAAAACTTGAGACAAGAAAAAACACACTTTTTGATATATATATATATATATATATATATATATATATATATATATATATATATATATATATATATATATATATATATACACTTAACCCTCGGCTATCGCGCCCAATTGGGGCCGAAATAGCCGCGCCATAGCCGGAAACACGATAGCCGAATTGATCTTGGCGTGAAGGCGGTTTTGGCCAATGAGCGCTCAGATATCCCATGACGTCATGGCTGGGTGCATGATAGCAGGCATCTGAGGTCGCGATAATGAAATCTTAGCAGCTTTTCGTGGGTGCGCGATAGCAATAAAAAGCGATAGCCGAAGTCGCGATAGCCGAGGGTTGACTGTATATATATATATATATATATATATATATATATATATATATATATATATATATATATATATATGTTTGTTAATATTCTTTTTCTGCTTCTAATGACTTATCTATCTATTATCTTATACGAAATGTTTCAATGGGGAGATTTCAGAATTAATCCACCAGATGTCACCGCTGCTACATGTCCCTTGCTGACATGAGCTAAATTATTGTTGCATTAAATACCAGGTGCATACAGATGCATAGAGCATTGATTATTATGATACTCTTGACATTCTGTATCTACATTTAAATGTCCTGTATGGATAATTTTGGGAGAAGATAGTCAAAACAGAAATAATTTTTTGCAATTATCTTGTAATTTTGCTATCAGAATCTTAAATAAGGCATACAAGTCTAAAATCTATTGATTTGGATAATGAAACAGGTAAAAACTTTGCCTGTCCTATATAGTATGACCCAGCTTACTCAGTAACATCGGGATATATGGGTATAGTTATTTTCTTGGGGATTTTAGCATTACTTTCATCAAGATCAAGAAGTGGCAAAACAATTGAGCAAAGACTAAGCATATCACTGGATAGCTGTGGAATAAGGAGAGAGAAATATGAGAAGTTTTCCTCCTCCTCATGACATAGTGACATGGACATTACAGCAGGAATTAACTATTTGTCCAACAATGTGTTTGTTAAGTTAAACAGGTGGCCAGTCCAGGTTTGGTTAAACAGCAACACTCGCCAGGATACTCAAGTTGCCTATTCTTAATTAAAATTGTTGTTTACATATACAGAAATATCCTCTCTGAGATCCTTTTTGACTATATCAGTAACATTAGTATATAGTAGAGAATTTTGCTAGTGTCCTGTTTACTTCTTACAGACTGAGTTATGTAAGTGGTCTCAAGTGCAGTTCCATGGATCACCTGTGAACTGGAAATTGAAGCCATTGGAGAAGAAGGTTGTGTGTCCCCCTTTGAAACCTGGAGAGTGTGGAAACATTTCCATTACATTTATTTCACCAAGTAAGTGCCTTCCTCTGTTGACATCAAGTAGGATAATGATAGGCAACAAATTTGAGGAACAGAAATTTGTGTGCTTTATAAGATTAATGGAACCACTAAAATCTCAAATAGGTACCACAAATGCAAAAAGAGAATATTATGATAAAAGGTAACTCAACTTTTATGAGTATAGAACATGAGTAGGGGATTACATTTATAGATATGAAAACATGACATTTACTTTAATTAAGAAATAATTTGAACTATTTACAAAAATGCAAAAATTACTGTATTTGATGGCTCATAAGACGCACCTTTCCCTCCCCAAAAAAGTCTCTGGAATTCACCGTGTCCTATGAGGCCAAGGTTCAGTATTGAGGCAGTGGTAAATAAAGTGATGAGTGGTACTACACCAGAAAAAAACTTTCTTTCAAAGTAACAATATGTAATAAGTCATACATACTAGTAATTTACTTAGAATGACTCCAGTCAGGAAGAATTTGCCTGAAAGACCATACACTATGCATTGCATAAACCAAAACAATACATGCGATCACCAATCTGTTATCTTGATCCTGACACAGGCAAACTTCACTGCTTTCTTTACAGTGTGATACTGTTGCTTCTTACAGTAAGACACAATTCCATAAAATTAAAGTTGCACCTATCTTTTAACATTCTTATCTTGCATGCAAACGTAAAAAATTATGGTAAAAAAAGAAAATGATTTTCAGCCCCGTAGCCCTGTAGACTTGCAGTCGCTGGTGATGCCACATGTCAGGTACATGTTTATATCTCACAACAGGATTGGTATGTAGACTGCTAACAAATATTAAAGTTTTTAAGTACAAAATATTGGGATGTAATAATGATCTAAATACATGCGAGACTCTGAATGTCAGGTGAAATCTTTCATTTCATATTCATAACTTAAATCCACTCATTTATCTTTTTTTTTCTTATTTCAATATCTGCCAAAACTGGGTTTATTTTATAAGCCCATGCATCTTATGAGCTACTAAATATGATATGTTTCACACACACACACACACACACACACACACACACACACACACACACACACACACACACACACACACACACACACACACACACACACACACACAGCGAGGCAAATGGGCAAGCCTCTTAGTGTGTAGCCCCTGTTCACCTAGCAGTAAATAGGTGCGGGATGTAACTCGAGGGGTTGTGGCCTCCCTTTCCCGGTGTGTGGAGTGTGTGTTGTGGTCTTGGTCGTACCCGAAGATTGGTTTATGAGGTCTGAGCTTGCTCCGTAATGGGGAAGGCTGGCTGGGTAATCAGCAGATGACCGGGGTGAATTACACACACTTTGGGTATTAGAAAAGTGATGGGAGAAAAAGAGGACATAATGATTGGGAAGAATTTAAGGTAGTAAGAAATTAATATATCCAAACCCTAAGAGAGGAACAAAGGGACTATGAGAAAGATATAGTTGACAAATGCAAAAATGAGCCAAAACTCTTTTATATATATGTTAATGGGGAAAAAAAAAGTAAACAATAGATAGATTAAAAGTTGATAATGTCACATATGAGGATGCAAGATCACAGGCAGAAATAATGAATATGTGCTTTAATCAGCACTCACCAAAGAAAATAAGTTTGAAGGAACAAGAACAGGACACAAGAACAAGGAAATGAGGGAGATCCATGTGGTAGGTAGTCAAAGAAATCAAGAAGATTATGAAAATATTGTATGTGAATAAGGCTCAAGGACCAGATGGGATGTCAAATTGGATACTGAGGGAATATAATGACCAATTGGCAGAGATATTACATAACATCATAATATGTTATTATAAGGAAGGGAAATTCCATCTAGACTGGAAAAGTGTCAGTATTGTACCAATTTTCAAGGGAGGTAGTAAAGATGAACCACTGAACTACAGACCAGTGTCTGTAACAAGCATGGTTGCAAAAAAGCGAAAAAATAGTTAGAGACAGATGTATGGAACAGCTAGAAAAGTTACTCACATTAACTGGATGACATTTGGTTTCAGAAATGGAAGATCTTGGGTCACAAACTTAATGAGTTTCTACAGTAGAGCAATAGGTATAACTCAGGAGAGTGATGGATGGGCAGACTGTCTACCTGGAGCTATAAAATGCTTTTGATAAAGTACCACATCAGAGATTGCTAGGGAAAATTAAAAACATAGGTGGTTTACAGGGAAAAGTACTGGATATTTGGATAACATACTTCTTAAAGACAGAGAAATGAGAACAGTGATAAGAGGTGAAGAATCAAAATGGTGCAGAATTATAAATGGAGTTTCACAGGGAACAGTCCTGGCCCCAGTAATGTTCATAGTGTTTATTAATGATATGGTAGAAGAGTTGGGTAGTTATTCAATCTTATTTGCACATGACACAAAGTTACTGAAATGAGTGGAAAATGACATGGATTGTGAAATGCTACAGAAAACTTCAGTAATATACGTGAGTGGAGCAAGAAATGGGAAATGGAATTTAATGCAAAAAAGTGCAAAGTGATGGAACTATAGTCTGACCATTTTATGATGATCTTTAGGCATTGGCTTTTTTGGGGATTTTCCAGCCTGTGGCGCTGTCACACTTGTGCCAATACGCACTGCAAGTCAGATACCTAATACTTTGAAATTGAATGGTGTTGTAGTGTATATACATTGTGATGCTTGAAAAAGGCAAGTTAGTATAATTTTGTTTATTTTTGAATATATTTTGCATTGTTTTTTCAAACAACAATACTTGACAACGTCCCCTTTGAGTGTTGTCACATCCCTTTGAGTGACCGAGTGATGTTACACGTCAAAGTGATCGTGTTAATCCATGGGTTACTTCCTCTCCTGCTACCAGCCAGGACGGAAGAGAGAGAGAGAGAGAGAGAGAGAGAGAGAGAGAGAGAGAGAGGTGATGTGTGGGGAGAGATAGACAGACAAGACAAAGAGGAGGGGGGGAGGGCAGCTTGACTGACTGACAGGCAAATTCTTTTCTCAAATTTTAATAATTCAGAAGCAAGTACACTTATCCCTCGGCTATCGCGCCCAATTGGGGCAGAAATAGCCGCGCTATAGCCGAAAACGCGATAGCCGAATTGAACAACTAATGGTGAAAATTGTTATTGGTACCGCAACCACAAATTTTACTCCTAATATCCCTCATTTTTACTTCTTTTTAAATTACTGTATAATCCATTGGTACCAATTAAAACATGTCAAGGTTATAACATAAAAAAAAAATTACATCAGCTCATTGTATTTACTAGAGATGTACCGATGCATCGGTATCGGTATCGGAATCGGCGGTATCGGCCCATTTTTGGGTATCGGTATCGGCTTATTTTATGCCGATACTTACGATACCTAAAAGGAATTTACTACTTAGTGATATATTCGATATAAGATATTGATTACTGAGTAATTTACCTTTGCAAATGGCTTCAAAAAGCTTCTAGAATTGCTCCTATTTCACAAACGTTCTCAGAAGGACTTACAGCATCCCCCAAAACAAAGCCTCCCATCTGATAACGATCGCCGTCCACCAACTCATCCTGGTGTCCAGTGCAGTAATCACTATAAGTAGTAGTATCGGTATCGATAGTAGTATCGGTATCTGCCCAATTAGGTGGTATCGGTATCGGTATCGGAATCGGCCAAAATTCTGGTATCGGTTTTGGCCAATGAGCGCTCAGATACCCCATGACGTCATGGCTGGGCGCGCGATAGCAGGCATCTGAGGTCGCGATAATGAAATTTTAGCAGCTTTTCATGGGTGCGTGATAGCAATAAAACGCGATAGCTGAAGTCACAATAGCCGAGGGTTGACTGTATAGATCTCTGATAGAAATATATTTGCATGAAGTGTAAATTCTATATGGAGAGAGAGAGAGAGAGAGAGAGAGAGAGAGAGAGAGAGAGAGAGAGAGAGAGAGAAAGAGATTCAGATTCACCACGGTTGCCTGCTGGTCACCCAGCCAGTCTTCCCCATTACGGAGCGACCTCAGAGCTCATAGACCGATCTTCGGGTAAGACTGAGACCACAACACACTTCACACACTGGGAAAGCGAGGCCACAACCCCTCGAGTTACATCCCGTACCTACTTGCTGCTGGGTGAACAGGGCCCACACATTAAGAGGCTTGCCCATTTGCCTCGCTGCCTCCAGGACTCAAACCTGGACCCTCTCGATTGTGAGTCGAGTGTGCTAACCACTACACTATGCGAGAGAGAGAGAGAGAGAGAGAGAGAGAGAGAGAGAGAGAGAGAGAGAGAGAGAGGAGTGTGGGAAGCAAGGTTCCCATTGACACATAGGCTCTAATCCCATAATTTGCCTAGCACAAGGTTTGGCAGCACTGCATGCCGAGAAATCCCCAAAAAAGCCAATGCCTAAACGATCTTCATAAAGTGGTCAGACTATAGGGAAAAGTAAAAGAAGACATACAAAATTCTACACTATGGGAGGAGTAGAAATTCAGAAAACAAGAGAAGAAAAAGACCTGGTTATTACAATAAATGATAATTCATCACCGGAAAAATATATCAATAATATAGTTGGGGAAACATGAATGAGAAAAAATGGAATGGGCATTTACATACATAGATGAAAAGATGATGAAAACTAATAGAATACATGATTCAACCTAAACTAGAATATGCTGCACTTATATGGTCACCACATAAAAAAGAAAGATATAAGAAAGATAGAAAGGACTAAAAAAGCAGCAACCAAATTGGTTCCAGGTTTGAGAAACCTAATTTATGAGGACAGATTGAAGAGATTAAAACTTCCAACATTGCAAGAGAGGAGAGAAAGAGGAGACAATTGTTATTTACAGGGCATGGAAGAGGATGGATTAAGTTGTTGAGGAAGACTTGGTGTGGGACTCAAGAAATACAAGGGGACCTCATATGAAAAGAAAAAAATAAAGTGTGTAGAAGACATTAAGAAATATAGTTTTTTAAACAGAAGCATAGAAATATGGAAAAATTTGGATGAAACTGGTTCAAGCAAGAAATATTCATGATTTTAAGGCTGAACTGGACAACTTTAGATGTAGAGACAGGACAGCACAAGCAAAGATTTTTTCCTGTAAGACACAACAAGGTAAATACAACTAGGTAAACATACACACACAAATCTTTTAAGACCAGTGATGATTTGTTATTTTTTGTGGCAGATGAACCAGGTTGGTATGCTACACACTGGAGGTTCTGCCAGCAGGGCCGTGTGTTTGGGAACCAGATCTGGTGTGCTGTTCATGTGAGCAACAGCACTGATGCTAATTGTGAGACCCAAACAACATGTGCTAATACTGAAGTGGGTCCTGATGTAGCTCAGGCAACCATTTCTGAAGAAAGTGAGAAAAAGGAAAGTATAGAAACAGAGACTTCTGAAGAACAGTCCTCACTCTCTGAAGAGGTAAGTGAATAGAATTCTGGATAAAGTTGAAGTTTGGAGGAAGAGAAAAGAGAGGCTGGTTGAAAGAAAATTAGTAGCATAAAGAAAGATAGATGCCTATATTCTAACTCATCTGTGACTTTTTGTCTGTATTTCTCTTATCATTAAGAAGCTTAATTTATGGCAAAATATAAACATATATACATATTTCAAGTTACTGAAAATATTCTTCAAATATAAATGAATTATTTAATGGTAGTCATGAAAAGTAATTTGGCACATAATGCTGGCTAGATCTCAGTTGAGGAGAAGGGGAAGAAGAAAGAAAAGTTATGGAAAAAAAAAATCTGAGAAGACAGAAAGAAGAGAAGAAAGAATTGACAGAGATAGAGGTGGAAGATAATAAAATGAAGGCAAACATATATTTGCCTTAAGAGCAATGCAGTGAGTTTGATATATGCCATTCAAGGTCCTATATGTTGAGTTACTATTTGGTTGTTATATCCTTGGGTCACTAAATTTGCTCTTGCCTTGTAATTAGATGTCAAGCTTACAGTATGCTATAAGAAAATAATGGTCTTCCTATTTTGATTTCTGATACGGTATTCAATCCATGATGTTTGGAGACAAAAATCACATTATATAGAAAAAAATCCTGTCATCAGATGAATAATGCATATGTGGGATAAGGCATTAAAGGTGAAAAAAGTCAACAATGCAGAATACAAAGAACTGCTTTGTATTGTGTTAATTTTATGTTCAGATGGAAGGGAATTGATTTTGTGAAACCTATATAATATTCTTTGTATGAGCACTGATCTGATTTCAAGCTTGCACAAAATGTTGAACTTTGTTATCTGTTGCTTATGTTATTTAGAAAGTGGGTTTGTGTGCAAGGTGTTGTCTAAAAGGCTTAAAGACCGTACATACATACTAGTACAATTTGTTTACCTCTTAGAATTTCCGTGTTATTTACAGGATGTTCCAGTTTTTGTGGATGCCACTAAAGACACCAATAAGATGGAAAGTAGTGTAACTAAATCTACTATTGCTCCAACCTCTGATGCCATCCATGAATCCAGTGCTGAGCCTCCCACTCTTGAGCAGCAAGCCTGTCAGTCATCAGAGTATGAGGTTGGCATCATTGAGAACTATTATGATGCTGAGGATCCAGCAGAAGATGATACTCAGGTAACATTTATTGAATATTCATAAGTTTGAATTTATCTGCATGTTCTCTCTTTCCTGTATTACATGTATGCTACTTATAGTAAGTAGTCAAATGGACAAAACAGTGCTTCTCCACAAACAACCAACCCGTCAGCCTCATTAGGGATACACCAGTACCCAGTAATGCTTTTCTAGTGCTATTCCAGTTAGGAAATGGACCCCAAAATTTAATTAAAATGTAATAATTTAATAACAAATTTAGTAACTTACAATATTTTGAAATTTGTAAAAAGTACACTGACAAGTGTCTACAAATATACTTTCATTGTCTTATTTTGTTCTACCCATAGAGTGTTATTACCAAGGTGTACAGTGTTATAACAGGTCAAACATGTATGCTTCAAGGAAAAAGGAAGAACAGTATTTTTTTCCTAGTTTACTAAGCTTATGATGTATAAGGATCTTTGTTTATATAGTCTTAATGTCAAAACATGCATAATTATTGTTCCAATTATCTCACCTGAAAGCATCTGAGTGAGGTTGGTCAGGACAGTACCAGTGAGCCTGAAGCCACAGCAAGAACCAACTTAGACCTGATTACATTTGAAGATGAAGCAGAGATGGTTCCTTCAAGGTCACCTTCCCCTGATATAATTTCACATACTCATTCTGTGGTAAGTATCTCCTTTCCTTCTTTGCATTTTGTGGTAGACTGGAATGTTTGGCTTATTTATGTTTTTATTTATTCTTGCTCACTTTACTGTAAGTGCAGAGATGAGCATTGAGATGCTTGAGTTCAGATGATCTTAGCCTTGTGTAAAGTTTATTATATATAGATGTCTTGTACTCTCTCTCTCTCTCTCTCTCTCTCTCTCTCTCTCTCTCTCTCTCTCTCTCTCTCTCTCTCTCTCTCTCTCTCTCTCTCTCTCTCTCGTTGTGCTTGCTCAAGCTCTGACTGTAACTAATGTCTTCATCCACTCACATTCTGTGTTCTAGTTTATACCAAATATTTATATTTTTCATTAATATCACACTTGGTTCTAGTTTTAGTTCCCATACATAGTACATAACAGTTGTAATCACCAGTGGTAGATGCTATTTACTGCATATGTCACCTCATAAGCCAGCAAATTAGCAAATACAGTAAAAGCATAATTAACAAATACAGTGAAACCTTGAGTTATAAATGCCCTGATTTATTGGTAATCTGAGACATGAGCTGATACTCAGTTGATTTTTTGCATTTACTTGTGAGTCAAAATTCAAGTTGCAAGCTAACTCCAGGTACACTGTCACTGTTTAGTGGAGCAAAAGCCCAGCTTCCCGTGTCCAGCGTGTTCAGTTCACATTTAAATTTTTTTTTTTTTTTTTTCTCGCTGTGGAAGTATTTCTTGTGTTATGCTGATATATATATATATATATATATATATATATATATATATATATATATATATATATATATATATATATATATATATATATATATTTTTGTGCAGCTATTTAGTCAAATTTCTATTGTCTGACCATTGGTCCTAAGCAAGTAGCACTATGTAATGACACATGCCTAACTCACTTCTTAAAAATTCTAAAAGGAGGATGAAACAAATCTCCTTGGATTGCTATTTTGTGAAGTGCTGAACAGATGAAAAAGGAAAGCATGGCAAAGGCAAAAAGCAGTGAAGAAAGCTAGGTTAAACAAAAGTACAATAAAAAATGTAGCAATTAAGATCGGCAATAAAATGAAGCATTATAAATATAATGAGTAAGTTAAGTTCAGCAATTAAGCAAGAATTTATGGCAATTGAAAGTAACTAAAAAAAGACATGAAATGAAACAAACTTCCCCCATTTCTTTGGCCTGGCACCTACCTCCTCCACCCTCTCTTCACTAACATCTCCCATTAGCTCAAGTTGTCTTATTTCTGAGTGAAATGTACCTTATAAAAATAGTTTATGTACTTAATTATATTTTTTATTGTTTTGTTTGATTTTGTTGTTATTTGTTGTTTATAAATATCATCTTCTTACCCAGAAACACTTAAAAAATTGGTGTGTTTATTGGGAAGGCTGTAACAGATTAATGGCATTTCAATCAATTTCTATGGGGAAAATTTATTTGAGTTATAGGCAAATTGAGATATGAGCTCTGTTATGGAACAAATTAGACTTGTAACTCAAGGTATCACTATATTGTCAAGGTATCACTATATTGGCTGACATTAGTTTTACAAGTGTTTACTATGTGTGTGTGTATGTGTTATTTCTGTGGTGGAGTCGTAACTGCCAGTCATATAAAGCTGGGACTTCACACACAAAACACACCCACATAGTATTTCTTATTTGATTAAAAATGTTCAGCTACTGAAGAAAGGCATATAACCTATTTAAGTGACAGCCAAGGATGCTACCTATTAAGATAAGGAGTGATGGTGTGTGTGTGTGTGTGTGTGTGTGTGTGTGTGTGTGTGTGTATTTAACTAGTTGTATATTATAAGGTTCAAGTGAGGCTCATAGTGACCTGTCTCCATATCAACTTTTATGCAACTTTCTACTGCTACAATCTCTCTTCACTCAGTTCTTTCCATATGTTCACTGTCCTATGTTGAAAACTAATCTTTTTAATGTTAATCAAACACTGATTTTTCATGACCTTGTTGGAGTTGCCTCTTGTTCGTCTATTTCCATCCTCTGTCAATGATGCCAGGTCTTGTCAATCTATCTTTACCATCGTTATTAGATATCCTCTTTCCTGTCTAACCTTCAAAGTTGGTAGTTCCATTTCCTTCAGTCTTCCTTCATAGGGAAGATGTGTATTTACTTAGTTGTATTGTACAGAGTTCGAGCAGGGCTCATAGTGTCCTGTCTCCATGTCTCCATTTATCCTATTTTTCTTTAAAGTTATGTACATTATGTGTAGTAATAACTTCATTACTCAATGCATTCCACTTCTCCACCGTTGTATGTGGAAAACTGTATTTTCCAACATCCTTCACACACTGCTTCATCCTGATCTTCTTTACATGTCCTCTTGTCCTTCTATCTTCTTCTGTTACCAGCACCAGGTCTTCCTTGTCCATTTCTACTATACCATTGACTATCTTGTACATTGTTATTAGGTGTTCTTGTGTTCTTCTATCTTGTAAGGTTGGCAGTCCCATTTCCTTCAGTCATTCTTCATATGTTAGGTCTTTTAGATCCTGCACCATCTTTGTAGCAATCTTCTGTATCTGTTGTAATCTTCTTATATCTTTTTTAGAGCTTGGAGACCACACCCCAGCTGCATATTCCAGCGTTGGATGTATCATGCTTGTGATAATTTTTTTCATCATATCTTTGTCTATGAATTGAAATGCCACTCTTATATTAATGAACATTCTATATGCTAATCCAAAGATCTTTTGTATTTTTCAGGGTTCAGATTTTCCTGTATAATCACTCCCAGATCTTTTTCGTCTTTAATTTTCATTATTTGTTCCTCTCTCATCAAATAGTTCCATACTGGTCTTGTCTTGCTCTTTCCTTGTTCTGTTACATGACATTTCTTGGCATTGAACTCCAATTTCCACTTCTTACTCCACTCGTAGATTTTGTTTATATCTTCCTTTTACAGCAAAAAGTCCTGCTGGGTTTTGATTACTCTTAGCAGCTTTGCATCATCAGCAGATAAATTATATTACCCCATTGTGAATGTTGTTTACATAAATCTGGAACATAATGGGGCTAACACTGATTCTTGTGGCACTCCACTTGTTACTTTACCCCAAGATGAGTATGTATCTCTGATCACAGTTCTCATCTCTCTATCCTTCAAATTATCCCTTGTCCATTCTAACAAAGTTCCTCGAATTGCTCCTATGTTCTCTAGTTTCCAAAGTAGTCTTCCATGAGGGACTTTATCAAAAGCCTTTTTTATGTCCAGGTATACTGTGTCCACCCATCCATCTCTGCTTTCCAGTCCTTCTATTACTCTTGAGTAGAAGCTTAGTAAGTTTGATACACATGACCGTCCTGTCCTGAACCCAAATTGTCTGTTCGATATGACTTGTTCTTCTTCCAGATGTTTAACCCAATATTCTTTGATAAGTATTTAACAGAACTTCCCCACAACACTTGTAAGTGACACAGGTCTATAATTTAATGGCTCAGTTGCCTTTCCTCCTTTAAATATCGGTATTACATTGGCTCTCTTCCATTCTAGTGGAACTTTCCCTTCATTTAGTGAACTTGTAATTATTTCCCAAATTGGATTCAGTAGTTGCTCTTTACATTCTTTTAACACCCAACCTGATACACCATCTGGCCCCATTGCTTTTCTGACATCCAAATTATCCAATAATCTTCCAATATCCTCTTTGTGCTCTGTGATTTCCTGTAATCCTTGGCAATGCAATGTCCTATTTTGTTCTGTAAAATCCTCTTCTACAGTGTACACAGTTTTGAAGCTCTCATTCATTACTTCACACATTTCCTTTTCTGTTTGGTATGTCTTCCCTCCTTTAATTATTTTTCTATTGTTTCCTTATTCTTCATCTTACCATTTATAAATTTGTAGAAAAGCTTGGGTTCATCTTTGCTTTTACGCACCACATCTTTCTCAAAGTTTCTTTCTTCCTCTCTCCTTACTCTCATATATTCATTTCTCACATCCTTATACTGCTGTCTGTTATTGTCAATTCTCTGTTTTATGAGTTTCTTCCAAGCCTTATCATTTGCCTTTTTAGCTGCTGTGTATCTAGCATTGTACCAAGTGTGTATATTTTTCTTATCTCTATAAAAAGGTACATCTTTCTTTACTCTTTCATTATATTTCTGTATGAATATTTTGTATTTCCCTTGTATTGCCCTTCCATACATAATGTTTCTCCATTCAAAATCAGCAAAAAATTTTCTTAATTTTTCAAAATCTGCTCTTGCATAATTTAATCTCTTTTTTGTAGTAATCTCTGTGACTTATCACATCCTCCTCCTGTATTTCCAGCTCTAATGTCACATGATCACTTCTTCCCATTGGACTAAGGTATTGTATGCTGGGAAGGGGGCTCTGGCTTCTTTGTGAATACTAGATCAAGCAGTGATGGTTCTTTCCCCCTGTACCTTGTTGACTCCTCCACCCACTAATCCATTGTATTTACCATAGTCAACTGCAACACTTCCTTGCTCCATTTTCCAGCATTATCCATTACTTCCATCTCTCTCCAGGTTATTTGTTTACAGTTAAAGTCTCCAACTAAAAATATTCTTCCATCTCTTCTTATCATGTTATCTGAGCACTTAATCACCTCTCTTTGTATATCTTTATGTTCCTTTGTTCCCCATGTATTTGTCTTAGGTGGCACATACGTAACTATGATTTTTCTTTTTTCCAGTTCCTCTGTGTGTGTGTGTGTGTGTGTGTGTGTGTGTGTGTGTGTGTGTGTGTGTGTGTGTGTGTGTACCTTATAGAGCTACTTGAAGTAGAAGTAAGATATATTAAGATATTGTTTGGAGAGACCATTTATAAGGATAAGTAAAGATATTTCTGTCAATCTTCTTTCCAGTCGCCATATGAAATAGCTTTATTTTAAGCAAATAGAGTTTAGTCTTGGTAATGATCAATTTCTAATTTCAGATACCATTAAAGGACATGGCCAAGGAGTCTGTTGACTCCTTAAGGGACTTCATGAAGGTTGCTGGAGAGAAAGAGGAGAAGAAATCTTGCAATGTTTCTTCATCATATGGCCTTGATGATCTCAGCATCTCTAGTGGGTCATTTTCTGACTTAGATTCAGATGACCAAGCTATTCTGAATGAGTCTGACACAGACATTTCTGACCAAGATTATTTTGTAGTGAGCATCCCTGAATGTTTTGATCTGACACATCCCTATTCAGGTGAGTTATGTTTAGGAAAGCAGTTAATCAATATTAAATTATATTTATGTGTAACCTCATTATGAATTGATAGTGCAATTCATTTGACATGAAAAGTGTCTCATATGAAAGCTTATTTAATATAATGCATCAGACCTTTGCTGTGCAAGTAATCATTGTACACCACCCCACTCTCAAGTTTTGCGCTTTGCAAATTTCATGATTCTTAAGTTTGGCAGCAGGACTAGGGATGTGCACCGGTATCTGGTATACTGTTTTACCAGTATTACCGGTAAAACTGGTGAAAAACTAGAGACAAAAAGTACAACTGGCAAAGAGGGGAGGTAGAGATCAGGGAGCCTTTGTTTACAACCATGTTTGTGGACGTTCGGCTGTCAGGTATTTTTTTCAAGTATTAAATCCAACTTTTGTGTTGGAGTATTAAGTCTCCAGTGTATTTTATTTATTTATTTTTAATGATACCAATAGATTAGTTTACCATTAAATTGAATATTTTCTCATTTGTCATCTGAAAATGGCCAAGAGAAGGCAAACTATCAATTTTTTCTCTAAAATTTGCGTGGGTTTATTTCTTAATGCATGTACTGTTATGAAAAATCACTTACCATCATTGTTACTTCTGCAGAGAGAGAGAGAGAGAGAGAGAGAGAGAGAGAGAGAGAGAGAGAGTTATGCATCTCCCCACTCCCATCCAGCCCGGATATGGTGCCAGGAGTCGTTTTCTCTTGCCTAGAGTGAAGAGGTTAAAATTATTATAGAGATTCTGTGCTGTCATAATTTACTTGAGTCAGGCTGGTGCTGCAATGCTGCTTGGGATGTTACCTCATCTATCTGATGCACTGCTCATGAGTAACACAGCCTGTGGTGCAGTGTTCAGTGTTATTTCTAAGTGAAATACATGAAAAATAAACAATGACAGGTATATCTAACAGTGAAAGAAAACAACAGAAAGAGTGTTGACTGTATAAGAATTGTGTAATGTGGCATTGGTGGGTAAGGAACATGAGATAAGACATAAATACAGTTGCCAGACATTGATTGTAATTGGTAGATATGTACAGTGCATTTGTACTTATCAACTGTACTTATCATTGGTACATACATAGGTACATGTATACCAAGAATAATATAATCAATGTCTGCCAACTCTACTCATCTCTGCTTCCCCCTCCAGTGACATATTACACAATTATTTTTGTACAATCAACACTGTGGTTTTCTTTCATGGTTATATCTACCTGTCATTGCTTATTTTCATGTACTTCAGTTAGCAATGCTACTGAACCCTGTACCAGATTTTTTTTTTTTTTTTTTTTTTTTTTTTTTTTTTTATGTCCTGTCTTAGTGCGCTTGTAGGTAACTTGAAGAGTATTGAAAGCGCTGTTAAGCTTCCACCCATTAGTAGCACAGACAACTTTATTTATAGTGGTATCCATGTTAGGGCCTTATCACCATCCAAGCACATCTTTGGTGTAACCACCTAGAACCTGGGTATCATGATGACATGTAGGTAACTTTAAACCAATATCAAGATGATATGTGGTGAGATTTGAACCTACGTGTCTGCCCAATCCCACGCTCACCATCTTATCCATTATGCCAGGGTTGGAGTCTTTGCATGAAATGTTAGTATTCTTATAATTTCTTTTCTCTTTTTCTTTTTTCAATAAAGTGTGTTTCCTATATTTTTTGTCTTTACAAAAATATTTTTCACTGAAATTGCAATATAACCATAAATTTAAAGGTATGGTTTAAGGGAGTGGGTGGGGGGAGGAGTCAGCTTCTTGACAAGCCAGAACTAATAAGCATTTTTCAGTGTTTTCAATACTGAATTTTGGGATACTTGAGGTTAATGCTATACCTAAGTAACCAACCATTGGCAAAACTGGAGAGGGGGTGTACAAAAATGATTAATCTGAGTAAATTATATTGAAGGATAATAACTGTGTAAATTGGATTTTACAAAGCTAAAAGATTTATGAAATGTGTATTTCCTCTCTCTCTCTCTCTCTCTCTCTCTCTCTCTCTCTCTCTCTCTCTCTCTCTCTCTCTCTCTCTCTCTCTCTCTCTCTCTCTCTCGTGGCAGGCAAAGTGAGCATCAATCCATCAGGAGTATCACAGGGCACAGGAGCTAACCATGAGGCCGAACGTCACGACACCCCAGACTTTTTGACTGCAGATGAAGATGACCGAACGACAACAGCTGCCCATAATTGTGTGAATTACCAGGATGAATTGGCAGATAGCAATTCAAGTGGTGTGGAAGATAATGAAGGCATCAGCCTTACTGGTACTATACTGGAAGTACCTCAATCATCTGATATGACAGTTGAGAATCCTCAGGCTGCTCAGGATTTAAAGACATCAGATGGTAAAGTATCTTCCCTGCCTCTTCATCCCACGGAAACAAAGGGTTTCATGGACATTCCCCCTGAGGCTCTGCGTGCAAATTTGGCTTTAAGTTTGTACAGAGGAAATATAATAAAAACTGAAGCAGAACAACAGCATCAGCAGCAGCAGCAGCAGCAGCAGCAGCAGCAGGAGTCTGGCCGAGCTACCTGGGGCTCAGGGAGGGAGGAGAGGCAAGAGGTAGTTTGTGAGCAACCAGTCTCAGCTCAGGTATGAAGAGTGATTATGGTATTGTTTCTTGATGTTAATGATTTGTGTGTGAGATTCAGAATGAATTATAAAGAGTTGAATTTTTTGAAGTTGGTCTTTCTTTTTATTTCTATGCTTTAGTTTCTCTTTGGTGTGATTTCCCAAGTCTTATTGTTAAAGTGATTATCATCTAATTGTTTCAATAAAAGCAGCAAATTTAACATTGTATAGCTTTGAAGCTGTCTGTCAGTTTACTTAATTAATGACTGTAATTCATAAAGTTGATTTCTTTTCTGTTGCTTTTTTGGAAAGGAAATCTGGGTGATTTTGTCTGGTATTTTAGTGAGTCATTAGAAAAACTTTTGAAGTACGTATTGCATTAATTTAACAATGCTGATCATACTTTCATAAAGAACTTATTTGATATTGTAATTTTCTTCATCATTCATTCATTGGTTACGTAGACTTAATTTAGATTTGTCTAGACTTGAATATGATGGGATTTGAGATTTTGTAATATTTATGGGGAAGTTTTATCAGTAAGGTAGATGTAGATGTCTTTAACCCCTAAAGGACAAGGATGTTCTTCACAAATATGTGTGTGTGTTTGTGTGTGTCTGTGTGTAGTGTGTAGAGTGCTTCTGGCTATTTTTCCATGTATGCTGAGGTTTTCTTTAAGCTGATCTTCATTGCTTTTCTCTATCATGTCTGTTTGAAGTATCTGTATTTTTTGTCTGAGGAGGTGTATTTTTATTTATTTATTTTTTTTAACTGCTTATTTCCCCAAGTTTGTCGTGTGGTATTTCAAATATTCAGCCGCTTTATCTCTCCAAGTAATACACATCTTTCATTCGTCTTTAATGTATTTATCTTTCTTCAGCAACAGCATTTGGTTTCATAATGTAATTAAATCTCTCTCTCTCTCTCTCTCTCTCTCTCTCTCTCTCTCTCTCTCTCTCTCTCTCTCTCGTTGATATTTTTGTTTCTCTTAGTTTTGCCTCATGCATTTTTTTGGTTACCTGGTACTTGGTCATTATTTTCTGTTATATTCTCAGTTTCTTGGTGTCTGTGATTTTGTTACAGAAGAAAACCTCTCATGCAGTCTTCATAAATGACTCCTATACATTAAACGTGTGTATATATATATATATATATATATATATATATATATATATATATATATATATATATATATATATATATATATATATATATATATATATATATATATATATATATATGCACACACACACACACACACACACACACACACAAAACACACAAACACACACATATACATACATACATACATACATACATACAGTGGAATTTTGGTTGACGGACATAATTTGTTACTGAAGGCCGTTCACGAACCAAAATGTTTGTGAAGCAAAACCATTTTCCGCATAGCAATCAATGTAAAACTGATTAATTCATGCCTGGACCCCAGGCCTGTGTTTGAGAGAGTGGCTTGGTACGCACCTCACGGTTCCTGCAGCACATATCTTATACCAAATGTTTTTGGGCTCCTCTCAGATGGAATAATTAAGGATCCTCATAGTTATAGTAACAGCATCTAACAGACAACAAGATGGCATATGCTGATTTTTTTTATGAAGTTTATGATGCATCACTAGCTGTCCTGAAGTGAGGCACCTATGTGTTGCAATCAGCTGTCATGATAAATATGGCGGACCAAACAAACATCTTGCTGAATCTCTTAACTCCCAAGATTTGTCATACCAATAAAGCATCTTGGAAATAATTTTTTTTCTAGTGTTCCATATTTGTAATAAAGTTCTTATTTATTTTATTTATTTATTTATTTTATTTTGTGTGTGTGTGTGGAATGAATGCTAGTATTGTTTTCAAGATGCTTTTTTGGTATAGCTTTCTTTATTTCTATCGTAATACACTTCCACTTCTTAACATCACTATCACCAAGACATTTTACTATCTTAGGAGGCATAATTAAGGACAATTTAATGTAAAATTCAAATTGAAATGAACAGCACCACAAGAAAATTCAGTTTATGATGTGGTATCATGAGAACAACTTTTGCTCCATGAGACACAACTTGTGGCAAAGCCTCTTTTCATAGACCAAATTTTTGTGTGTGGACCAAGGCATACTTTAAGAAAAATTTTGTTCGTCATCTGATTTGTTTGTGCACTGGGGCATTTGTGAACCCAGGTTCCACTGTGTATATAGTATATATATATATATATATATATATATATATATATATATATATATATATATATATATATATATATATATATATATATATACATATTTTTTCCAGTTATGTTATGTTTCAGTTTGTTATATTGTAATTAGATTTTTAATATGTATTTTGATTAATTACATTTCATAATAAAGGAAAAAAAGAACATTGAAGACTTTGCTGTATTTCACTAACTTACATTCATATCATCTCTAAAGGTGAAAGCTGGAGCATCACTCCAGAACCAGGGCAAGCCATCCCACTCTGCCTCTGTTGTGCAGGAAGAGGGCTCTGGTCAGGGAACTCCAACATCAGCAAGAACACATGAGCAGCTCATTGGTGATGGAGCAGCAGCTCTTCCTGATGAGTTGGTGAGCATCATACCTGAGGACCTGGTGCGTGGTGTGTGGAACACTGCACGCACTTTCATCACCCGCATCAATCAGGTGAGGGATAAGCATGTCTGGCATTTGTATTAGTGATGAAGACAGTAATGCTGATAATGGGTAAAATTTTTGTTGTAGTACAGCTTAGCTATTCATAATATTAGCTCTCTCTCTCTCTCTCTCTCTCTCTCTCTCTCTCTCTCTCTCTCTCTCTCTCTCTCTCTCTCTCTCTCTCTCTCTCTCTCTCTCTCTCTCTCTCTCTCTCTCTCTCTCTCTCTCTCTCTCTCTCTCTCTCTCTCTCTCTCTCTCTCTCTCAAGGTGTCAATTGTGACAATGAGAATGGATGAATACAGTCAGTCAGTTAGAGAGTAGTTGATAAGATGAGAAACTTTGATTGCACCACATCTAAAATAACTATGAGGGAAACCCCCTCCCTGCTATACACGTCAAGCATACTACACACATGAATGGATAAGGGTCCTGGACAGAATTTGCAGTGGGGGTTTAAGATAAAGTGGAAGAACGCTTAACTTCATAGAAGCGGTTTTAGCAAGATCTGAGATGTGAAGTTTCCAATTAAGATTATGAATAAAGGACAGATCAAGGATATTCAGTGTGGAAGATAGGGATAGGTGAGTGTCACTGAAGAAGAGGGGATAGTTGTTTGGAAGATTGTGTCAAGTTGACAGAGGAGGAATTAAGTTTTTGAGACATTGAACACTACTGAGTTTTCTCTATCCAAATCAGAAATCTTAGAAAGATCAGAAGTCCGACGTTTACTTTGAGGCTCTTTAACACTTACTTTTTACAGAGACTGAAATACTGTCTTACTCATTGTATCACTTTCCAGATACATATAACCAGTGGAAAATACTTATAAAAACTAAATTTTAGTGATGAAGAGCAGTTTTTACTTTGTATTTTAGTACTAAAGATGTTGATTTGTCCTTAAAGAAGGGGTGGGCAAACTTTTCAGTTTTAGGGCCACATTAAAAAATACCACAAGCTTATAGGGCTGCATGCAATATTAACTCAAAATCATCAATATTTAAAATACAAAATTAAAGGCTTCTAAAGAAAAAGCCATCCTCACACACATGAGCACACTTGCAGGAAGAAAATGAAATGCTCACAGTACTATTTGGCATTGTTTATTAACTTGCTCTTTCAAATTTGCTAACATTTGTCGGGCCACATGAATTCCTTTGGTGGGCCCGTAGTTTGCCCACACCTGCCTTAAAGTTATTCAGTCTATGAGTTTTAAATTGCGTGTTAATATTTTGTGGAACATTTCATTTGCTGTTTTAATTTACCTTTTATTTTTTTTTTTTTTTTTTTTTTTTTTTTTTTTATCATTGCAACATTGGTATTGATTGATAAATGGATAAGATGTGACCTAACACTAATGTTATAATTTTTTTCCTTTCCATCCAGGAAATGTTATCCCCTTCAGCAAATGGTCCAGGGAAAGATCTTGATCATGAAGATGATGCAAGGAGTACCTCACCCCCACATACAAGCCAAGATCCTCCACAGCAGGAAGAGGGAAAGGAGGCACCCAGGACAACTACACCTGAGGTATAAACAAAGTTATACATTGAATCACCAAGTTGGTAGTGGTAAAGGTCTCTAAGGAAGAGTGTTAGCTGTATGGTGACTGGCTAGTAATGAATAAGATCTGACAGTTAAAAACTTGTATCTTTACAAGTATGATAATTGAAAAAAAATAGTGACACTTCTGCATATTATGTCTCACTTTCAAGGGACATGTCATGGGATGTTTTTTGACAAATATTTAAAAAATTGGGCAAAATATTTTCTTTTCCACTCAGGATGTTTAGGATAACCTAAATGATCAGATAGTGAGGCTTATATTTTTAAGATTAAATCCTTTCTTCTCAGTAGCCATTTTTAAATATTCCGTGCTGTTGTGTCAGTGCCTAATTTGCACACCAATATACTTGCTATTATTCAGCACATGTAATGTACATAAAAATTACACTAGAATTTTTTCTCCCTAAAGTTTTGCCTTGTCATATTTCTCTCATGCCACATAATCAAGTGTAGTGAGTCACACACAGGACAAACTAGTGCCTACCTTGCCTTTGACATGGGGATGTATCATTTTCTCCTTTGCTCAAAAGACAAACAAGCATTTTTAGAAATTACCTACAAATGCAAGGCAGTAAAAAGAAATTCCTGAACATTATGAAAGCTTATGGAGCAACATGAGATAGATAGATAAATATTATCTTCTGATACCCTCAGTTTTTTTTTTATAAAGGGGGATGAGAGACCTTATCATACATAGTCATAAGTGAAAATTTAATGCCAATCAGATAGAACCCAGTGGCAAGACAGGGATGAAATGAGAAAAATCTTTAGGAACCAATATCTAGAAAGGTGTTTTTATTAAATTGTAAAATGTTTATTAAATGATGAAATATCTGAGGGACTATTGCATTAAAAACTACATCCAAAAGGCAATTTTTAATATTTTGAAATTTCAGAAAATGCAGAAAATGAAATAAAACAGTGGAGAAAATTGCAGATGAAAAATATTTTGCAATTTTTTTTTTCAAGGCAAAACAAAATCAAAACAAACAATGGAAATACAAAATGTAGAGATGTAATTTTTTTTTTTTTTTTTTTTTTTTTTTTTTTAGTGACTGACAAGAAAAGGAAAAGGAAAAACGTATGGATTCTCTTATACATTCATGAAATATTGCTCTATATTTTGATGAAAAATGCTATTTTTTTTATGTACTGCATTAAAATATATGTGCAGACTCCAGCAAGGTATTAGATACCATAGTAAAATGCAATGATGATATTCAAAATTGTGTTGGGAGCTGTTATCCATAGATTAAAATGGAAATTTGTGTCTCCACTGTGCTTTTTTCATGCTTGTAATTATGCCCTCTTCTGTGCAGGCAAGGGAGGAGCCCAGCCTTCCACCACCCTTGCAGCAACTGGCAGACATGGGCTTCAGCAACCATGAAATGAATCAGTGCCTGCTCACCAAGTACAACAATGATGTGGCCTGTGCTGTAGCAGAGCTTATTGTTCTCAATTGTCAGTGAGCTGTTACTGGTGTCACTGTTTTGTCCATATTGTCTTCTGCTGAGGGATGACAAACTGCAATATTACCTGCATATTGATTCTGAATTTTAACATAGATGAAGTGCGAAATTTTGTTAAAGCACTTGTGCTAAACATTATATTTTTCATAAAGATAGAGTGTGAGGTCTAAGTTATATTTTGCTTGTCCAAGTAGAAGTTATTTGTATATTCATATATATATTTATATATATATATATATATATATATATATATATATATATATATATATATATATATATATATATATATATATATGTGTGTGTGTGTGTGTGTGTGTGTATATATATATATATATATATATATATATATATATATATATATATATATATATATATATATATATATATATATATATATATATATATATATATATATATATATATATATACACACACACACACACACACACACACACACACACACACACACACACACACACACACACACACACACACACAGTGGAGGCTCGGTACTCAAACTTAATTAGTTTGAAATGGCTGTTCGAATATCAAAAAGTTTGACTATCGATACCTATAAATCAGGTAATTTGTTATAATCTTAGCAGAACCTCAAGTTTACAAAAATTTCAATGTGGTTTTTTTTTATGTAATTTTGATTTGTAAGTGAAGGCTGTTGATGGATAACAGAAGAAGAGGAGAGAAGGGTTGGGAGGAGTCACCATCCATGAAAACGTATGGTAACTTTTCTGGTGTGATTCCGGTGAACCCACTAGTGTAGGCTCACTAACACTTGCACTCTCACTAGGTTCCTTATTTTGTTCACTAATAAACCTCTTTGGTGCCATTATAATTTCTAAATGAAAAACTACAGAGAGAAAGCAGAAGAAACTTGTTTTTCTCATGACTACAGGACTAAGGATCCAGTTTACAGGACACCAGTATTTTGCTACGGTATTACTGGTATTAGAACGGGACAGTGGTGGCAGCAAGAAAGGAGAGGCCAGTGCTTTGTTTGCAACCATGTGTGTGGCCATTCGATTGCCAGATATTTTCACCTCTAATAAGCCTTTGGTGCTATTGTAAGTTTCTAAATAAAAAAAAAAGCTACAAACAGAACGCAGATGAATGTTATTCTGATGACTGCAGCAGCACAACTGGCAGATGGGGGGAGAAAGAGGAAAGAGGCCAGGGAGCCTTTGTTTACAACCATGTTTGTGGATATTTGACTACCAGGTATTTTTTGAGTATTAAATTGAATTTTTGCATTTGAAAGTTTGACTATTAAGACGTTCGAGTATTGAGTCTCCACTATATATATATATATATATATATATATATATATATATATATATATATATATATATATATATATATATATATATATATACAGTACATATATATATATATATATATATATATATATATATATATATATATATATATATATATATATATATATATATATATATATATATGTACAGTACATATATATTTATATAATCACATACCTACATTACACATTGTTGATCTGACATTCACATGCAGTAAAGATCAGCAGTTTTATTTTCATCATTACCGTCATCTTCATTGTTATCATTATCCTCTGTTGATGTCGTCATTAGCAGCATCAGAAACTTTCCCATTAATTTTAAGTGGGGATGGAATTCCATACTCAAGGAAGGAGAGAGGCCTTTAATACAAAACTGAATGCGGATTTCATTGGACCATGTACCGACAAACACACAGACACACGCATGCGCATGCACACACTCGCGCACACACATTGGAGCATCAAGTGAATGACACATGATGTTCATTATTACCAAAAGGAAGTGGTCCATCCCAGCATTGGTAAGATACTTTGTGATGAACCAGAAAATATACTAGAGGATATGAAATTTTTCTCACATATTTGTTTTGCATTATTAAAAATGCAGGAATCAAAGACTTATATTCAGATCAGAAGGTTCTACAAGTACTTTTATTCCTAAAAGGTGTGGGCAAGTCCAGCAGGGATGCTGAGCAATCTTCAGCGTAATTGTAGATGATACAGGTGATGTCACTCTTGAGGGAGAGATACAAGTTTTTAGATAAATTCTTCATAGGTTATAGTGTGGCTTAATATAAGTTCAGTACTTTATCAGAGCACTCCAGTTTTCAAATGCATGTGGATTAGTGTTACATGTTTATGAAAATATTTATTTCTTGTGGATAACATGTCTTCTATAGAGTTTGTATATTTTTTATTATGATAGAGTAAGAACATTATTCATTGTGTCTGCTTCATGGTTTATAAGAGAAAAGGAACTGGATTTCCTTTGTGTTGATGCATAATTTTACACATTTTGGCCTGTGAGTGATAGTCACTGGCTAGTGGGGATTATGGTGACATGATTTTATTCTTGAATTGTAGATGTCTGCACTTAATAGTTTTTCTTGTGTATGTAGGTGACAAAGTCTAGAGAATATTGATGATGAGACTGTAAGAGTCCAGTTTACTGGTTACTATGGCTAGCCACAGTTATGTTGTTCTTTGTTCTCCAGCAGCAAACCTTCCTGTGCCCTCAAACCCCTAGGCAGTACAGTCTGTTTGGTCCACTTTTGTCTCATTAGGGTACATATGCGTTTATCCATCATGAAGTGAAACATTTGTTGGACAACTATAAAGGCAGCCATTAAGATTTCTGGCAATGGATGAACATATATATATATATATATATATATATATATATATATATATATATATATATATATATATATATATATATATATATATATATATATATATATATATATATATATATATATATATATATATATATATATATATATATATATATATATATATATATATATATATATAATTATAAGAACTGATATTTTGTCTATATTTACATGTACTTATTCATAATTTTAATGGAGCAGCTGTTGTATAATGAACATGATGTTCAGATGTTACTTTGTTCATATATGTTGATATATCTTTCTTTAATCCTTATACATTTAAATCAAGCTATTTTGTTACAGATGGTGCATTACAAGCAAAATATTTAATCTAGATAACGTCCACACTTTGTAAAACCATTTTTAATGGTAGACATAAATATTATTTTAAAGTCTAGAAGAAAACTAATAACTTGAAAATTTTATACATATTTGTTGCATAGCTTTAGTGTAGCATCAGAACTTTATGTTGTTTTGTTATATTAAGTGAAACTTGAAAAGAAATTGACTTTTTTGCTTCTCATGTTGTAGATTTGGTGTTGATTTCATTTTTTGAGATTGAATTATGCATATGACTAATTTCTTAACCAGTTCTTAGAGTTGGTAATTGGTAATTGATGAAACAATGTCTTATTGACTTCTATTTTATTTTATTTGCAACATTTTCCTTCCTACAAGTGACACCATCAGATAAACAATAACTTGACCTCTTGCAGAGCTGTTATGTATTATGTTGGTGTGTTTTTCCAGTTATCTTTTATGTTACATGCATTAGGTGAGTGGAAAATATATGTGACAGGTTTCTAGGTGGGTTTGTCCTGTGAAATCCAGCCTTTCAGTGAATCATTAGGCTGATCTGTTATTTGTGGATCACATTTAATAAACTATTAAACATTGCTCACAATATACAAAGTTAATGAATAGCTGGAAAATTTTATACTTTGAGTGTTGAGAATCATCTTATTAGATGGCAAGATTAACATGGGACCAAGACTTGCCCTCTAATAGTCATGTTTAGAACTTGAGTATTTTGTTTTTCTTTCTCTTATGAATTTTTTTCCATGTATGATGTAATTAAAAATGATTTCAAGGTTATGTGCCAGTCTGCAATTTTGTGACACCTGACTTTGTGTCCCTTCTCTTACATTATTGACTCCTTTTTTCTTCATTTCTTCATCTAGCCTTCTATCTGTGTTACACACACACACACACACACACACACACACACACACACACACACACACACACACACACACACACACACACACACACACACACACACACACACACAGGGTAGTGTAGTGGTTAGCACGCTCGACTCACAATCGAGAGACCCGGGTTCGAGTCCCGGCGCGGTGAGGCAAATGGGCAAGCCTCTTAATGTGTGGCCCCTGTTCACCTAGCAGTAAATAGGTACGGGATGTAACTCGAGGGGTTGTGGCCTCGCTTTCCCGGTGTGTGTTGTGTGTTGTGGTCTCAGTCCTACCCGAAGATCGGTCTATGAGCTCTGAGCTCGCTCTGTAATGGGGAAGACTGGCTGGGTGACCAGCAGGCGACCGAGGTGAATTACACACACACACACACACACACACACACACACACACACACACACACACACACACACACACACACACACACACACACACACGTGTCAAGCTTCTCAATGCAAACTGCTTTGATGTTGAAGTAGTTCTTATTTGGTTAAAGGAGGTCATCATGGTGTATGGTAGATATATATATTATTATTGTTTTTACAATCATATATTATTATTATTATTATTATTATTATTATTATTATTATTATTATTATTATTATTATTATTATTATTATTGTCATAATTATTATTATTATTATTGTCATAATTATTATTATCATTATTATTATTATTATTATTATTATTATTATTATTATTATTGTTATTATTATTATATTTTCATCATCATCATCATCATCATTATTGTTGTTATTGTAATTTTCATCATATGCAGTATTTTTTTTATTAATACATTATTACTCTAGTAATTAGTATGAAAACTTCAGCAAGCACAAGTTTAGTTTGAATAGAATTTCTGCAGAAGTTTTTGGTTTTCATGAATTCAGTATGAAATTTTTAAAGTGTATTTGGCATTGCAATGGATGATATGCTTAGTTGAATTAATCTCAGTGTAACACAGTCCACAGTGTTGCTTTTTCTGCAGTCTGCAGTGCTTCTCAGCTTTGTGTGTAGTGATTTCAGAATTTTATATCTAACACATTTTTATTTTAGACTTGACATCACTTAAAAGTAGCCAGTAACAAAGTTTTCTTGATATTTGTAGCTGGAGGAGTATTTAGTTTACTTGGTTTATATATGCTTTTTTGGTAATTATTGCAACAGGGTTAGGCACCAAACTGAGCAATATTTAACACATGCTCTACATAGGTACTGTACTGATGAACAGAATGATGGAATGGATCCACCTTGGTGATAGTACATGGTGGATCTCCATGAGAGGTTTTATTGTGAGTACTGTTCAGTATATTACAGATGTATAAACATATAATATGCTATATAATAAAATGTGTAAAAGGTATCACAGTCTGTCATCCTTTCATAAGGTTAGAAACTATGAATTGTGTAGGGGCTACAGGTTGTGCAAAAAAGAACAATAAAATAAGAAAATGTTGCTTCTTCAAGGAAGAGTCCTAAATAACACTGTTTTTCTTCATGAAAATGAAAATTACTTGATTTCATTAGTATGTTCTGGATTGATTTGTGATTACAGTTGAGTTTTAATGTTTGAGGCAACAGTATTTGCAAGTATGTCACCATTGTTTTCATCATGAATTGCACTTTTGATCTTCTATAACTTCTCTTTATACTTTATTTTATTACAACCCAGTTTGACTTTGTGTACTTGCCTCACAATCCTGTGTGTCTATTTCATTGCACCAATATCGGGGCACGATAATGGAAAAAAAATTATCGGAATAACCAAAAAATCAATAACGATTACCTTATTGGTGATAACTGATAATTAAATGTTAACTGGCAGTGGATACATTGTTTGATAAATAAATTTATGAATCCAAAATTCTAATAATAGCAATAATGATACTGATATTTCAAATATGAAAATAACTAGATCCAATATTCACCTTCATACCATCTTCAAAACATTAGTAAATAATAAAAGAAATTCAGTTATCCTGTCTCTTTATCAATGAAAAATACTATTTTAACGTAATAACTAGATTTTGTAGTTTGAAGCTTAAACTACATTGGAGCCAAAAGTATCGACAATGCCGATAATTCGTTAAGTCAAACAAATGATTATCAGATAACCCATCACCAGATATCGTTACGGCAATAAATTATCATAGGGATTTATCACAATGATTCCCAGTCATGATTGTACTTTTATACTTTTTGATATTTTGATATAGAAACAGAATCACACACACACACACACACACACACACACACACACGCGCGTAGTGGTTAGCACGCTCGACTCACAATCGAGAGGGCCGGGTTCGACTTCCGGCGCGGCGAGGCAACTGGGCAAGTCTCTTAATGTGTGGACCCTGTTCACCTATCAGTAAATAGGTACGGGATGTAACTCGAGGGGTTGTGGCCTCGCTTTCCCGGTGTGTGGAGGGTGTTGTGGTCTCAGTCCTACCCGAAGATCGGTCTATGAGCTCTGAGCTCGCTCCGTAATGGGGAAGACTGGCTGGGTGACCAGCAGGCGACCGTGGTGGTGAATTACACACACACACACACACACACACACACACACACTTAATTTTCGTTTATTTTGTTATGATGTGGCAACCCCCTTTAACTCACTTTCGGGTCTCGGGTCATACTTTGGAGAAGCTTGCTCTATAATGCATTATGTCATGATTTTTAGGTCATGTATGCATTAAAATCACTTTGTAGGTAATGTAGATCTAGGTTACCCGCTTCACAATACAGTGACTTTAGTGAAGCTGGAACGCTTTTATGTCTATTTCTCGCATCTTGCTTAACGGAGGCCATTGAAAGTTATGCTATTCATAGTTCATAATAACACAGCAAAATTATCATTTATGTACATGCAAGTAATCTATTCATTGTTGTTGTTGTTTCATAAAAGTACTGCCATGTGTGGTAATTATTAGAAGTTCGAAACGGCCACTGACGGCAATCAAATAACGTCTCTTACTTAAAGTAAGTCAACGGTTTCTAAACAAAATTAATGAGATCGTAATGAAGTTATATATATATATATATATATATATATATATATATATATATATATATATATATATATATATATATATATATATATATATATATATATATATATATATATATATATATATATATATATATATATATATATATATATATTGCATACATTTGGATTATTTTTAATTTGAAGTCGAGTTCTAGTTTCCGGATTAATTCATGGTTTATTATTATCCCAGATTGTTCCCTTTTATTCTCTTCAAGATGGATTTATCCATTTTCTCCCTATATTTTTTACTATTACATCCATTGCTCCTTGAAATCTTCTCTCCGTTCTCTTCTCACCTACCACAGTCCACACACAACACCTCATAAATTGACCGCAGCAGATAGCGAGGCGAGCTATATAATGTAAGAGGAACCTCTACACTCAATATACTGTTAAGGTTTTAGCACCCTCACGGGGCCTCCTCTCACTCCCCCACCTTCCAAACACCCTTCACCTGCTCATACCCTAGAGCGCCGCTCACCGCGCCACCCCCCTTAGTGAGAGTTGGCCAGTCTGCAACAAGTGACCCACTACAGTTGCTGTGCAGTTCTGTATCCCTCCATATTCTTGGAGGGTTTTCGTCAAACAATTAGAGTGAATATGACAAGTTGCGGTAAAAGTCACACAGTTCCCATAGCCTCGGTCTCGACGGGCAGACCGGTCACCTGCAGGAAACTGCTTCAGGTAAAAGAACTGTATGAATGTTTTATCTCAAACGTTAGAGCTGAGCACAATAAAACAGGAATGATCTCGAGAAGTGAAAAGAAGTTATGAATTGATAGACAGACATGTAGACAGACAGACAGACAGACAGAGAGAGAGAAAAAAATATTATAAAGATAAATGGATACACAAATAGTAGGTAGTTAGGGAGACATTAGCTAAATAATGGAACAAAAAAAATTTTTTGGAAGCAGCTTTTTACCTGTTTATTGTTTTTGACCTGTCACGACACATATATATATATATATATATATATATATATATATATATATATATATATATATATATATATATATATATATATATATATATATATATATATATATATATATATATATATATATATATATATATATATATATATATATATATATATATATATATATATATATATATATATATATATATATATATATATATATATATATATATATATATATATATATATATATATATATATGTAAGCTTTCCATATCGTAAATTTTTATTCCTATAATTACATGAGAACCATGGGCAGCAGGATATGGCGCTGTTCTCTGTAACGACGTTAATTATATACCACGAAATGTAATTGACTTGAATATCTAAAATGACTGCATGTTCATCAGCAGTTATTGTTTACTTTGAGCGTGGGATTGTAATACAAGAGCTAGTGATTTGTAACTAGAAAAGTGTGGTTCGAACGGGAGCGAACACCGCGTTATCGATTCAACTGATTATCACTGTTTGCCGAACTTATCCCCATGTGGACATCCCAATAACCCTCGGCAACTAGCGCCCGCCACAGTCTGTATGACGCTGAGCGGTGAAGCATCATTCCTTATTTTAGCATGGTCGTCATGTACGCCACGTTCCCTTTTGTCAGAGTTTCTTTTTCTTCTTCTATATGTATATGTAAATATTTAAATACACAAACAACCGTTACTTGCAGAAAAATGACAAAAAAAAAAAAAATTGAGTTGTCCAAGAGTCCTTTCCTTTCCTCCCTCTGTCTATTTCATGTCTGCAATTAAAATTCTTCGTAATGATGTTTTCCATGCCCTCGCTGGCCTAAACCCTCGGAGGGCTTATGGACCTGATGGGGTCCCTCCTATTGTTCTCAAAAACTGTTCTTCCGTGCTTGCACCTTGCCTGGCCAAACTCTTTCAGCTTTGTCTGTTGACTTCTACCTTTCCTTCTTGTTGGAAGTTTGCCTACATTCAGCCTGTTCCTAAAAAGGGTGACCGTTCTAATCCCTCAAACTACCGTCCTATAGCTTTAATCTCTTGCTTGTCTAAAGTTTTTGAATCTATCCTGAATAGGAAGATTCTCAAACATCTGTCACTTCACAATCTTCTGTCTGATCGCCAGTATGGCTTCCGTCAAGGTCGCTCTACTGGTGATCTTCTGGCTTTCCTTACTGAGTCTTGGTCATCCTCTTTTAGAGATTTCGGTGAAACTTTTGCTGTCGCGTTAGACATATCAAAAGCTTTTGATAGAGTCTGGCATAAAGCTTTGATTTCAAAACTGCCCTCCTACGGTTTCTATCCTTCTCTCTGCAACTTTATCTCAAGTTTCCTTTCCGACCGCTCTATTGCTGCTGTGGTAGACGGCCACTGTTCTTCTCCTAAATCTATTAATAGTGGTGTTCCTCAGGGTTCTGTCCTGTCATCCACTCTCTTTCTGTTATTCATTAATGACCTTCTTAACCAAATTTTTTGCCCTATCCACTCCTACGCTGATGATACCACCCTACATCTTTCCACGTTTTTTCAGAGACGACCAACCCTTCAGGAAGTCAACAGATCACGCAGGGACGCCACAGAACACCTGACTTCCGATCTTTCTAAGATTTCAGATTGGGGCAGAGAAAATCTAGTAGTTTTCAATGCCTCAAAAATTCAATTCCTCCATTTGTCAACTCGACACAACCTTCCATACAACTATCCCCTCTTCTTCATTGACACTCAACTGTCCTTCACTTATAGTATTAACCGGAAACTTCACATCTCATCTCTTGCTAAAACAGCTTCTATGAAGTTAGACGTTCTCAGGCGTATTAGATAGGATAGAATCAAAAGCTTTTCGTCTCATCAACTCCCCTCCTCTGACTGACTATCGTCAGCCTCTTTCTCACTGCCGGAATGTTGCATCTCTTTCTATCTTTTATCGCTTTTTTCATCCTACCTGCTCTACTGATCTTGCTAACTGCATGCCTCTTCTCTTCCTGCTATCTCGCTCCACAAGGCTTTCTTCTTCCTCTCATACCTATTCTGTCTAACTCTCTAACGCAAGAGTTAACCAGTATTCTCGATCATTCATACCTTTTACTGGTAAACTCTGGAACTCCCTTCCTGCTTCTGTATTTCCGACCCCGGCTTGTCTTCTTTTAAGAGGGAGGTATCGAGGCATTTGCTCCCTAAATTTGGTTGACGCATTTTTTTTCCTGCAGAGAACCAGCACCCAAGTTGACTTTTTTTTTTCTTTCCTTTGCTGGCCCTCTATCCTACATAAAAAAAAAGGTGAACAGTAAGTGTAGGTTATGGGAACACATGTTACGATGCACTCAAACAAAGATCCCTACAGAATTACTGGAGAGAAACAAAAATTATAAAGTCGCTGTGATATGATACTCATGCGGTTTCCAAAGAGGCGAAATTAGAAACACAACGGTAGAGAATGTGCTGTGATGATACTGTTGCAGGACCATGGCGCTGGGCAAAGAGAGAGGGACAAGCCCCGGGCAGTGAGACAGCTAGAGGATGAGCTGCGGTCGGCCTTACGCCGCAGCTTGTGTTTCTCAGAGACAATGTCTCCACCTGCTGGAATGGGTCTCGACGTACACTCTGCAGTAAGTAAGCTTTTTTTTTTTCTCTCTCTCTTTTTTGGTGGCTTTATGCAGCTGCTTCTGCTTCCTCCTCCTCCTCCTCCTCCTCCTCCTCCTCCTCCTCCTCCTCCTCCTCCTCCTCCTCCTCCTCCTCCTCCTCCTCCTCTCCTCCTCCTCCTCCTCCTCCTCCTCCTCCTCCTCCTTCTCCTCCTCCTCCTTCTGCTCTTCCTATTACTACTACTACTACTACTACTACTACTACTACTACTACTACTACTACTACTACTACTACTACTACTACTACTACTACTACTATAAAATGAAACCTTTGATAAAGTTAGTCCCAAACTACATACAGAATTCAGTAGATCACTTCCTGCAGACTGTCTCTTTTATCTGCTCCGTACAGGAGGGTGGCGCCGCATTGGCAGAGGCCCTTAGACGACTTGCGGAGGTGACGCGTCCCTGTGGTGACCTGGTTGCCCTCATCAGCCATGGTTACGACCACGTACAGAATCATTTAGACGCCACAGTCAGACGCCTTCATGCTGCTGAGGTGAGGGCAGAAAATTCTACCCAGTTGCTAATATATATATATATATATATATATATATATATATATATATATATATATATATATATATATATATATATATATATATATATATATATATATATATATATATATATATATATATATATATATATATATATATATATATATATACATATGTATGTATTTTGCAAATTCTTCCTTCCTTCAGTAATGTCTTGCCCCACTCTCTCTCTCTCTCTCTCTCTCTCTCTCTCTCTCTCTCTCTCTCTCTCTCTCTCTCTCTCTCTCTCTCTCTCTCTCTGATTTTTTTTGTCCTGAATGCCTGCCAAGTGATGCAACACATGGAAACTAAAAAGAAAAAAAAAACCTTCCATGGAATGTTGGAACCAAAATTCTTCATCATGAAATTAGTCGGAATCTGATATTCATGTTGATTTTGAGACGTTTGTTTGAACTCGGGAAGTGACAATTGCCTCATGACCGTGTTTCCACCCCAGACGCTGCTCGGACAGACAGATGCCACTCAGAGGGATAAGGAAGCCACTCGCCGGATGGACATCGAGGCTGTTAATGCAAACCTAACGCAGCGCCTGGAGGAGAGCGAAGCAAGGAGCTGCGCTCTTGTCTGTGAGATTCAGCAGGTGAGGGTGATGTGTGAGAGAATACGGAAACTGCGTCTTCACTTCCTGACTGGGGAATGGTTGTTTTGTGGCTGAACTTCAAGAGCGGCAGGAAAGACTCGTACATATGAAGTAGTAGTTGCAGACTTTATTGGTCGCCATTTAGTTTGAGGGTTGGTGCTTTTCTGCTGTCATATTGGAGATCATTGTCTGGCAAGAAATAAATAAAGAAAATATTAATTAATGAATAAAAAAAGAAGCACATATATAAATAGATTTTCCTAGTAGGATAAAGAACACAGTAAAAAGACAATGTGCATAACAATCCCATTCAAACAAAGGAAGGGAGATCACTACTACTACTACTACTACTACTACTACTACTACTACTACTACTACTACTACTACTACTACTACTACTACTACTATCATTACTACTACCATTATTCCTACACTACTACTACTACCACTATAACCATCACCACCACTACTAGTACTACTATTAGAACCAAATATAGGGCCCCAACCATCAGTATCCTTCCTATCACTCGCTGCAGTTGGAAGAGTTCCTTGGTGTGGAGCGGCGGCGTGGACATTGCCTGGAGGAGGAGGTGCGGGGCTGGAGGCGCGGCTACTGGAGGTGAGGTTGTGGGAAAATGAAGAAAAGAAGGGAAGTTGCAAGAAACTGTCGGACCTGCATGTAGAAGTCTTTGCACATATATTACCTCCTTATTTCCACCAATCATTATCCTTTATAAAACAGTCAAAGGTTTTAAAGCTTTTCTTTTGACTCTTCACTAACAGCTTGATTACTTAGTCTATTCCAGTCATCTAACACTCTTTTTGCAAATAGTTTCCTTCATTTTTTCCTTCTTTGAGTTCATTTTTAATCATCTACCACACTATTTGCGAATCACTTCTTTCTATTTCCTTCCTGTCTTTATTTCAAATTTAACCATAAAAAGCTTGAACTCTTTCCCTCACTGACCACTAACTCTAAGGACATTGTTGCGGGACTCCGAATACAGGCGCAGGTCGACGCGGGAGCCCTCAGGAAGAAAATAGCATCGTACATGGGGGAGGGAGACTTCGTGGATCCAAAACTGCTCCAGATTGCCCTGAAAAAGTGCAGGTGAGGAGACGTGATCCCCCCTTCCCCCTACACACACACACACACACACACACACACACACACACACGACAACCACCACTGCCACTCCCACTAGCACCACTGAGGACTGATTACTGTTGCCATTCGTTGTACCAATCATTTTCAGTGGTTGTATTGCAGTTGTTGTTAGTATTTCTTATTACCAAGTACAAAGTTAGGGTTATATTCATTGACCTTATACTTATTTGATTTTTTTGTTTAGTTGTTAGTATATTGATATTATCTAAGTTGTTTTGTTGATTACTGTTGTTGTTATTACTATTACTATTGATATTATTATTATTATTATTATTATTATTATTATTATTATTATTATTATTATTATTATTATTATTATTATTATTATTATTATTATTATTATTGTTATTACTATTACTATTATCATCATTGGAGCATTTGCACAAATTAAATTTACTTTACGTAAGAGCTGCTTTCCGTTCCCGCCTGTAATGTTCATCTTATTTTGAAGTCCTCATTCAGCTCTTGGTCTTATGGTGTGCCATCACTGACCACCGTGAGGACACATCACCCGTCTATGCCTCGACTGTGAAAGAGCCTGCAATCTGTGAGACTGAGATGTGTCTGACTTGTCTACCTGGTTGTCCATTAACATTTTCTTACACCGATTTTCTTCGTCTTTTCGAGAGAGAGAGAGAGAGAGAGAGAGAGAGAGAGAGAGAGAGAGAGTATATTTCCATCAGCCCCATCCCGCCAGAGAGGACCTGAGCAGCAAGACGCGGCTGCTGCAGAGATGGAGAGGCAGTACAGGGAGGTGGTGCCGCGCGCTGACTTTGACCGCCTGCAGCGTCGCCTCGCTTCCCTCACCAACACACACAGGCAGCTCTCTCACGTGCACGAGCTTCTCAAGGACCAGCACGAGACCATCGTCAGTAAGTATATCAAGTTTTCCAGCATCAGCTCGTCTTATTCTGCTATTCAAAACTCTCTCTCTCTCTCTCTCTCTCTCTCTCTCTCTCTCTCTCTCTCTCTCTCTATATATATATATATATATATATATATATATATATATATATATATATATATATATATATATATATATATATATATATATATGAATTTTACAATTAACCAACGCGTTTACATGTCTTATACATACAATTAACATGGAAATCATATTGTTGTTCCTTTCTGCTCTAAAAAGAATGGGAATGATTAAGAGCATGGAATTAATGTTTTTTTCTGTAACAAGTTTCTTGTGATTGTTTAATTTGAAAGAGTGATTACTTTTGTCTCATTATCGTGGCTAAGGCTTTTTTTATGTTTTTCGTCTCGGTTTTGGGTTGACGGTGTTACAGGAGTGTAAGTGAGTCTCCCACAAAAAATAGAATACATTTTCCTTTGTTTAGTTTGACTTCAGAAAGTTTACCTGAACTACATGTGTGGACCTCTCCTCACTCGCTTGTGTGTATGTGTGTGTGTGTGTGTGTGTGTGTGTGTGTGTGTGTGTGTGTGTGTGCTGGCAGGGTCACAAGAGGAAATCCTGGAGGAGAGAGACAGACTTAGTGAAGAGAACCACAGACTGCGACGCTCCGCCACACCGAGGCCAGACTGGAATAGGTGAGGCTCCTCCTTCCTCCATTGGTGGTGTGGTGCTTCCTTCCGCAGACACTCTGTTCCCCATTCTGTCTCTACCTCTGCTGTTCCCTTCTTTATTTTCTCATATTTTTGTTTTCTTTATTATGGTTCTTTAGTTTCTTCTTCCGTTTCTCCCCCCCCTCTCTCTCTCTCTCTCTCTCTCTCTCTCTCTCTCTCTCTCTCTCTCTCTCTCTCTCTCTCTCTCTCTCTCTCTCTCTCTCTCTCTCTCTCTCTCTCTCTCTCTCTCTCTCTCTCTCTCTCTCTCTCTCTCTCTCTCTCTCTCTCTCTCTCTCTCTCTTTTATGTAAATATAACTTAGTACAAAGGACCATGTACCCAAAGGCGCACTGTCGTGTGCTACCTATTCTAATGGTACTACTATATATTTGTTTACAATATTTACAAAACTCTAAAGATAGATAATATACAAAATAGTCAGTACATAAATGGAGCACTATTCACTTTCACCGCACTGCACTGCACTGAGTGTCACGTCACGATGAGTGTCAGAGGAGTTGCAGTGTCTGTCTCCACTTATGAGCCATCAGTTTGACTCTGTAAGTGTTCATCTCCTGGAAGTGAGGCACCGCGGCCGTGAACAAGTTCCACATCCTGGAGACACGTCCTGCGAAGGTGCGTTGGTGCTGACACCCATGGGAACGTGGCACTTCTACGGCGTCACTACCATTGAATACCGTTCTCGTACCCTATGTGGAGATTCTTAGTGGATGACGCAGCCCCGCCAGATAAAAACATAAGAAAAGAAGGAAGCTGCAAGAGGCCTCCAGGCCTCTACGAGGCAGTCCCTGTGTGCTTAAGCTACTTAATTCCATCTATCTTCCCCATCCATGAACTTATCTAACCTTCTTTTAAAGCTCCCTATTGACTCAGCCCTAGCTACATCACCACTGAGATCGTTCCATTCATCTGCCACTCTGTTTGAAAACTAGTTTCTTCCTATTTCTTTCCTAAACCTGAATTTTTCAAGTTTAAACCCATTATTTCTGGTTCTGTCCCCGCTACTGATCCTAAGAACTACATTCATGTCCCCTTTGTTAAAACCCTTATACCACTTAAATATTTCTATCAGGTCTCCTCTTAACCTACGTCTCTCTAAGGAATGCAGATTAAGATTTTTCAGTCTCTCTTCATAGGGAATATCCCTCATTCCCTGTATCTTTTTAGTCATCCTCCTTTGCACTGACTCCAAGAGAGCTATGTGGGGACCAGAATTGTACCGCATAGTCAAGATGAGGCCTGACCAGCGCCAAATATAATTTTAGTATTACTTCAGTACCCCTGCCTTTAACACTTCTAAAACTGAATTCTAATACTCTATTCGTTTTATTCCTGGCCTCGATACATTGCTTCCTTGTACCGAGATCGGAGATAACTATGACTCCTAAATCTTTCTCATACTTGGAACTTCCTAGTGCCACGTTATCTATCGTGTACCTATTGCTTGGATTATCTCTACCTACGCTCAGCACCCTGCACTTGTTGATATTGAACTGCATTTGCCATCTATCTGTCCATGTGGCACTTTTTGCACCTTATGGAACACTTCAATCGCCGCCACGTCTCTGCATGCGGTGTTCCAGTGAATCGAGAGGATGCTTAGGCTCTGGGTGAGGTGGGGGATGCGGGATCTACTAGCCGTAAGGCGCAGCGTTGAGTGCTGTCCAGCCTCCTTCTGTGTGCATCGGCACAGGACATCCAGGAGAGTGCTGCGTACTCCAGGTGGGGCCGTACCTATGCCTTGTACAGCAGCAGCAGTCTCCCCTTCCTGTCGAGCGGAGATCCTGTGAGAGGCTGTCTTGGCAATGGTTTTGACACGGCTGTCAAACTGTCTCTCTCTCTCTCTCTCTCTCTCTCTCTCTCTCTCTCTCTCTCTCTCTCTCTCTCTCTCTCTCTCTTCTTTTTTATTTCTTGTTGGTAAATTTAATTGTGTTCTTTCGTTTTTCCTTTTTGTTTTAATTATTCCTTTTCCTTCCTTTCTCCACTCCCTTACCTCCGTCACCTTTTGTTATGCTGAAATGCTTTTTTTCTAAGAATTTTTCATGAGTTTTGTTTTTTTCATTTCCGCTATTTCTTCTACCCTTTTTTTTCCAATCCATATTTTCGTTAGTTTTATTATTCTTTTTACTATAATTATCGTTTCACGCTTCCTTTAAATCTATTAGAATATATAAATAAATATATATATATATATATATATATATATATATATATATATATATATATATATATATATATCTGTCTGTGTGTGTGTGTGTTTCACTGTTTGATCTGCTGCAGTCTCTGACGAGACAGCCAGACGTTACCCTACGGAACGAGTTCAGAGCTCATTATTTCCGATCTTCGGATAGGCCTGAGACCAGGCACACACCACACACCGGGACAACAAGGTCACAACTCCTCGATTTACATCCCGTACCTACTCACTGCTAGGTGAACAGGGGCTACACGTGAAAGGAGACACACCCAAATATCTCCACCCGGCCGGGGAATCGAACCCCGGTCCTCTGGCTTGTGAAGCCAGCGCTCTAACCACTGAGCTACCGTGTGTGTGTGTGTGTGTGTGTATTTACCTAGTTGTATTTACCTAGTTATAGTTTTACAGGGCCTGGGCTTTACGCTCGTGTGGCCCTGTCTCCATATCTACACTTATCCAATTTTTCTTTAAAGCAATGCACACTCTTTGCTGACACCACTTCCTCACTCAAACTGTTCCAAGTCTCAACACATCTTTGCGGGAAACTATATTTTTTAACATCTCTCAGACATCTTCCCTTCCTCAGTTTTTTACTATGCGATCTTGTGCTTCGAATGTCATATTCTTCTCTCAGGATCAGTTTCTCATTATCCACTTGATCCATTCCGTTAATTAATTCATAAACTTGTATCAGATCCCCTCTCTCCCTTCTCTGTTCCAGGGTTGGTAGATCCATAGCCTTTAGTCTCTCCTCATATGTTATCCCTTCAAATTCTGGAACCATTCTTATAGCCATTTTTTGTAGTCTCTCCAACTTCCTTATATGTTTCTTTTTATGAGGGGTCCACACAACTCCTGCATATTCCAATCTGGGTCTTATTATAGTACTTATCAATTTCTTCATCATTTCTTTGTCCATGTAGTGAAATGCTAATCCAATATTCCGTAGCAAATTATATGTCTCTGAAAATTCTATCATTCTTATCATTTGGCCACTTACATCCCTTTGTCCCTCTCATTCTTAGCATTTGCATTTCTTTTCCACCTTTTCATCCTGAGGCCAATCCCTCTGCTGCTGTTACACCTTCCTCTTGTGTTACTCAGCTTTTCTAACCTTGTCTGCTTCGTGCACAGGGACTCACTATACAAGTAGTTGCCTTCTGATCTTCCCTTTTTTCCTACTATTATCCTCCTGTGCATCTGTTAACTATTCACTGTGTCTACGAGCATTTTCATTTCTACAATTTTTCATGCCAGCCGCTCGCTATGTTTGTCTTCTTTCCTTTGCATATTTAATTCCTTTGGTATGATGTTTCTTCACCTCCTGCTCACCGTCGTCGTTCAGGGTGGCGGAGTACGTGGAGGGCGGCATCGGTCGGTGGCGTGAGGTGTCCAATGGTAGAAGTAGCGACCAGCTCGTGGACGTCCTCGTGTCGGAGCTCACTGGATCACAGTTGCCTTCCTCCAACGAATTCATTGACTGCAAGGTGAGTGGCACTGATTTCAATCCTTATAATATATGCACCATTGGGAATAAGTACCTGAAGAGATAGGAGTCAGTCATGACTGGTGCGAAAGAGACATTTTAATTTGAAGAAGAGATTGAAACTAATCTTGTGAGGAAAAGCGATTAGACTAAGTGGTTGGAAGTAAAACATATAGTTCATATTAATGAATTAAAAACAATACAGTCATTCATTGCATTTAGGTAATCTCGAGGCTCTAGTAAATACATCTTATACAGATACTAACTATATATATCACTACTGGCAAGGCACTTCGTCTGTCGGTACTTTATTTCCCAGTGGTCCCCTGCTCAGGACACACACACACACACACACACACACACACACACACACACACACACACACACACACACACACACACACACACACACACACACACACACACACACACACACACACACACACACAGCTCAGGCCCTGTAAAACTACAACTAGGTAAATACACACACACACACACACACACACACACACACACACACACACACACACACACACACACACACACACACACACACACCTTGCCTGTTAGTGTTGTCCAAGCATAACATCTACAGTACACAAATAGCAGTTCAGTTTAGAGTAGTTAGTCACATGTTTTACCTTTTAAGAGTACGTTTTGTTTTGGTGACCTGGAATTTCAATGTCAAATGCTCATTGCCACAAATCCAGCAGTCAGGGTTTGAGTCTGAGGGGGACAGACAATCTGCCTTTCCTTATATCATCTTCTCTCCATTTTTTTTTTCTTTTATTCTAACGTATGAAGGAAGCTCATCAGGAGATATAGAAATGAAAATAGAGAAATTTTGCTTAATTATCAATCAAATCTTCCTAACGTCAGTAAATAAGTAAATAAATTAATAAGAAAAAGATGAATAAGAGACAAAAAAATGAAATACAATATGACAAGCACATAAAAAAAATAATAAACATACTAATAAAAAAAATACACCAATAAAGAAAAAAAAACGAACAATTGGGAAAAATCCAATAAGTAGGATAGATAATTCGGCAGGAGTCTTGGTGCTTTTCTCTTGAAGTATCTGGTAGGAGGAGAAAAAGAAAAAACGGAAACGCAAAGGATTCCAGTGAAATAAATTAAAGTGATAAGCTAAGAATGAGTAGAAAGTCCTGTGCTGTAAGGTGTGGGTGGTGGGGCTGGGTTGCAAGTAGCAGGGCAGTCATGTAGTTGTTGAACAATGAATATAGTGAAAAAAATAAAGACAGAAAATAGAAAGGATGCAACAGTTCACGGGGGTGTAAAACATTGAGTACTGTCGAGTAAAGGAGTGAAGTCAATGAAGCCAATAGGGTTTATCTCCCCATTTGTTAAAGCGCCCATATACATACAAGAGCCGAACCCCTAGACGAGGAGGGATTACTTGTAACCTCTCAAAAGTATGGAAACCTTTTAGGTAGTTGTGGAACAGCTAAGCGTTCCGTTTGTACGTTGGTCAGGTGTATTTATCACGGCGGAAGGAAAGAGAGAGAGAGAGAGAGAGAGAGAGAGAGAGAGAGAGAGAGAGAGAGAGAGAGAGAGAGAGAGAGAGAGAGCGCGTCTTCTTTTGACATACTTTTCAAGCTGAGTGACTTAATCGGGATTATCCATTTATTTTCTTTATTTATTTCTCTCTCTCTCTCTCTCTCTCTCTCTCTCTCTCTCTCTCTACGTGAATATGTGCACCACCATTGTGTTTCGCGTTTTCCTGCACCCTTCCTCTGAATTTCACAATTTCACGTACTATGCATGAGCATTGGATACAAAAGGATGATATTCAATATTTGTGAAGTTACATTGATAACATAAAAGTGTAAGATGAGTTATAATTTAAAATATATTAAACAAAAAAATGAATTTAAAGTAAAATTTACTATACATGATATAAGAGATGACGTTGTATACTGAAGTATTAAAATTGGATCAAAAGTCATGACAGCATAAAATGATATGTGGTAATGCATTTAATCAATGAAACATAGCATATGGAGCTCATGGTTGTAACTTGTTAAAATGCTGCTCTTGCAATCGTGTTTTAAAGGTGGTGAGGGATGAAACATGTCTTATGTCATTTGGGAGACTATTCCCGAGAGAAGGTCCAGCTACTTATTGGGACTTGGTATCCGAATTAGTGTTACATATGGGGACGTGAAACTGCTTTCGTTGCCTTGTACTGACAGCATGGTTATGTATGTCGCTCACTGTGAGGACTGCTATGAGTACTACCGATACTACCATCATTACATTAATAACAATAAATATTGCTACGCTATTTCTACTCCTACTACTATTAATACTACTACTACTGTTACAACAACAACAACAACAACTACTACTACTACTACTACTACTACTACTACAACTTGCAAAACTCAGGGCACGGAGGAAGGGGTTCCGGCGTACCTGCGTTACGAGGGAAGCGTGAGGAACAGACGGTTAGGCAAGAGGGACCTGACACTGCTCATTGATGACATCTGGCGGGAGAAGCGGCGGCAGGGCGATCACGAGTCCATGGACCAGTTCGTCGATATGTATTTCAAGGAGAGGTGCGATGTCCCTAATTCCTTCCTTCCTGTTCTTCTTTGACGTCTCTGTTTCTGTGGGTAAATACGTACGTAAAGTACGTATATGTGTATATGTGCATATTTGATTTTATTTTTACTTTGAAATGAAAATGTGTGTGTGTGTGCATATGTGTGTAATTCACCACCACCACCACGGTCGTCTGCTAGTCACCCAGCCAGTCTTCCCCATTACGGAGCGAGCTCAGAGCTCATAGACCGATCTTCAGGTAGGACTGAGACCACAACACACTCCACACACCGGGAAAGCGAGGCCACAACCCCTCGAGTTACATCCCGTACCTATTTACTGCTAGGTGAACAGGGGCCACACATTAAGAGGCTTGCCCATTTGCCTCGCCGCGCCGGGATTCGAACCCGGCCCTCTCGATTGTGAGTCGAGCGTGCTAACCACTACACTATGCGGTGTGTGTATTTACCTAGTTGTATTTACCTAGTTGTAGTTTTACAGGGCCTGGGCTTTATGCTCGTGTGGTCCCGTCTCCATATCTACACTTATCCAATTTTTCTTTAAAACTATGTACACTCTTTGCTGATACCACTTCCTCACTCAAACTGTTCCAAGTCTCAACACATCTTTGCGGGAAACTAAATTTTTTAACATCTCTCAGACATCGTCCCTTCCTTAGTTTCTTACTATGCGATCTTGTGCTTCTAAAGTCATATTCTTCTCTCAGGATCAGTTTCTCATTATCCACTTCATCCATTCCGTTAATCAATTTATAAACTTGTATCAGATCCTCTCTCTCTTCTCTGCTCCAAGGTTGGTAGATCCATTGCCTTTAGTCTCTCCTCATATGCCATCCCTTTAAATTCTGGAACCATTCTTGTAGCCATTTTTGTAGTCTCTCTAATTTTCTTATGTGTTTCTTTTTATGAGTCCACACAACTCCTGCATATTCCAATCTAGGTCTTATTTTAGTACTTATCAATTTCTTCATCATTTCCTTGTCCATATAGTGAAATGCTACTCCAATATTCCTTAGCAAATTATACGTCTCTCTGAAAATTCTATCAATATGGCTAACCGGTTGATTATTTTCTTCCATTGTCACTCCCAAGTCCTTTTCCTTTTTACTTTTCTAGTTCTACTCCATCTCCCATATTATAGATTCCCACTGGTCGTCTTTCACTTTTTCCCATTTCCATGACATGGCTTTTGTCCACATTGAATTCCATCTCCCATTTTTTGCTCCATTTCCAGATCTTGTTTAAGTCTTCCTGTAGTATTTCACAATCCTCTTGTGTGTGTGTGTGTGTGTGTGTGTGTGTGTGTGTGTGTGTGTGTGTGTGTGTGTGTGTGTGAACAGTTTGTCAGTTCCTAAAATACCTTTTCTCATGCATCTTACATCCATGTTTACTTTGGAGTGTCATGCTGGCATGTGGCCTACACAGATACCACTTGGAGGAGGTGCGGGCAGAGTGGTGCTACTCCTTGGCCGATGCTTGCCAACGGCTGGCTCATGACGAGCAGGTGAGGCTCCTGCAGCTCAGTAAGCATAGACGTCACTCTGAGTAATAGCACACTAGAAGTGTTTGAATCGTCATATCAATTACTATGAAACATTATAGGATAGTCAAAAAGCTTGTGATCATTTTCCATCTAACGATGGTCATGGGAGGTGACTCCAAGACTTCCCTTGATCACCAAACAGACCCTTATGTTTTGGCTGACACATCTAACTAGGCAGTTCCCTATCACAGCCTTACCTCTTGACATTCCTCGCCGTTCTGATGATTATAAAATTGAAACGTAACGGTGTGTAAAGCCTGTTCATCTCACTTGACTTTTGCTAGGGTAGTTTCTTTTTTTATTTCTCTTTATTTGTTCGTTTTTTTTTTTTTTTTTTTTTGAGTCCGTGAATTGCCTATTTTATCCCATTTTCTGCGAATGAATGTGAAAATTTAACCTCTATTCACGGTGCCGCCAGGTGGGACTGTTCTGGGGCATCTTGTGTGGCCAGGTGCAGGAGCAAGTGTATCATCACCAGGTGGACAGCGTGTTGGCCCTGCATGCTGCTGTTAAGCTCGCCGATCCCCTCGACAAGGTAAATATGGTGGTGGTGTCCACAGACTTGCTTTAAACAACTTCGTATGTGTTTGGTTGCCATTATGAGTGTCCTTCGTGCAGGACATCACGCCGTCTTGTCGCTCCTTCTGGGATGACGTAGACACACACACACACACACACACACACACACACACACACACAGTAACTCGAGACGTTCTTACTCAACCAAAATAAAACTATGAACTAAAATATTTGAACAATATCATCATTCATTTAGCTGTCAGTGGTGCCTTTTGAAACTCCACTCTAAGCTTTCAGTGGATAATTTCTATCAAGTCTGAGAACCTGTAGTAGTCAGAGGAGAATGTATATTTAAGTCTCTACGAAAGGGCGCCGCTTCCTTTAGTCTACCCCTTGACAGATAATCGCATTTATGCCGGAACACAAAACAAACACTGACTTCAGAACGACGTCTCCGGCATCAAAAGAGACTCAACTTTACAAATCGGATTTAAAAGCATATTCCCCTATATCCCATTAGAATAGTTACTAGAGCTTCTGTCTTCCTCACTTTCGTTTCTATCCCTTCTCTTCTTTTTCTTTCTTGTGGTTCTGTTACCTATTATAATTGCTGCTACTATGGACTTTTCTCTCTCCATCTCAGGGACTGGTGCCTCGCGCGGCGCTGGAGGAGGCCCTACGCGCTGTGTTTCCTCTCAAACCCGAGGAAAAAGTTAAAATACTGATGGAGATCGCGGGTCGCGCAGCCTCCGCTAAAGATCCAAACCTCATCAAGTACAACAATCTCTTCCAACAGGTGTGTATGTGTGTGTGTGTGTGTGTGTGTGTGTGTGTGTGTGTGTGTGTGTGTGTGTGTGTGTGTGTGTGTGTGTGTGTGTTTGTTTGCGTGTGTGTGTGTGTGTGTGTGTGTGTGTGTGTGTGTGTGTGTGTGTGTGTGTGTGTGTGTGTGTGTGTGTGTGTGTGTAAAACTAGGATGGCATGGTACAGGGTGAGTGTGCAGGGACGCGTACACCACTGGGGACGGAGGTGGTGCAGCAGGCGAGGGACGAGCAGGACGCCTACATTCAGGAACTACTGCAGGAGGTGGGCTACGGCGCTGTAGACGTGACGGTGAGGGAGCTGAGCCGTGCCTTCACCATCATCGATCCAAGGATAGGTGAGTTACAGGGAAGGGAGGGGTGGTGTGGGAGAAAGAAGGGTTAAAGGGACAGTGTTTAAGAAGGGAGAGACAACAAAGATGGTGTTATGAAGGGAAGAGTCAGGTACAGGGATATGAGAGGCTACGGCGCCCTAGGGTGGAAGAATGACATGTCAGCAGGTAAAAAAATGTATATTTCATTATGATATACTGCTCTGTACGTACACAACACACACACACACACACACACACACACACACACACTTCACGAGCAAGCTCAGAGCTCATAGACTGATCTTCGGGTAGGACTGAGACCACAACACACTCCACACCAGGACAGCGAGGCCACAACCCCCTCGAGTTACATCCCGTACCTACTTGCTGCTAGGTGAACACGGGCTACACATTAAGAGGCTTGCCCACTTGCCTCGCCGTTTCCCGGGACTCGAACCTGGACCCTCTTGATTGTAAGCTGAGCGTGCTGTTTGTGTGTTTCACTGTTTGATCTGCTGCAGCCTCTGACGAGACAGCCAGACGTTACCCTACGGAACGAGCTCAGAGCTCATTATTTCCGATCTTCGGATAGGCCTGAGACCAGGCACACACCACATACCGGGACAACAAGGTCACAACTCCTCGATTTACATCCCGTACCTACTCACTGCTAGGTGAACAGGGGCTACACGTGAAAGGAGACACATCCAAATATCTCCACCCGGCTGGGGAATCGAACCCCAGTCCTCTGGCTTGTGAAGCCAGCGCTCTAACCACTGAGCTACCGGGCGTGTGTGTGTGGATGTGTGTGTGTGTGTGTGTGTGTGTGTGTGTGTGTGTGTGTGTGTGTGTGTGTGTTTCGTCCTTTGAAGTACCTTTATGATCTATGTTGTGTACACCCAGGGGTATACGGGCACCAATTTGAACAACACTGACCTACATTATACATGTCAACCTGCGTGGTTAACATGTATGTTAATATGTAGCCCATTTAGAGAACGTGGCGGGGAGCATCTCCATATTCAAATAGGGCCGGAGCGAAGGAGCCCGGTGTCTCCTCCTGTTTGTTCCTACGATGTATAAGGTGCAGACTGTAGAGGGCAAGGGAAGTTTAGTTACCCTGATTCACTTTAAAGATGTCTTGCCTCACTCCCTCCTTTTATGGGAAGTATCAGCTTAGTGTATAGAAGGATACTTCATGATTTAAAAACGTCCTATATATTCATTCTTATCATCTTATAAAACAAGTTCTAGATTAGCTGTGACATAATTCCTACGCTCCGAAAAGCTCTCAGTCATAACAGTCCAATGAAATACAAGAAAAGTAACATGGGTAGAATTCATGATGTAGGTTATAAAAGCTCGTTAATATTGTGATGAATTATATGTGTGCTTTGTGTTGATGTAATTAAAATGTGGAGTGGCATGAGTAGGTGGCGACAGTGTGTATGATATAGACTAGAGAGCATACACTCAAATCCTGAAGGCTGTTTCTTCACAGAGCAGAAAGATCTGGACGCCTACCTAGAGTGGGTCTTCAACGTGTCCAAGGAGAACCTCAAGACGTGCCCGCCTGTGCCGCTGCCTCTGCTCGCAGCCAGGCTGCAGACAGGACACATCGTCAGGATCGGCGCTCGGTCATGAAATGTTACGGCCAAGAGGAAGAAACAAAGGTGTTGTTAAAGGGGAGAAAAACAATCGCACATCATTCGTTATTCCTACGAGTGTAATCATTCTAAAGAGAGAGAGAGAGAGAGAGAGAGAGAGAGAGAGAGAGAGAGAGAGAGAGAGAGAGAGAGAGAGAGAGAATATATATATATATATATATATATATATATATATATATATATATATATATATATATATATATATATATATATATATATATATATATATATATATATATATATACATATGCTGATTTTCCATTTTTTCAGTGTTGATTCCGGATCATATACCGAAATTCACTTTTTTTCTACTTCTTGGTAAATATTTTCAGTTTATCAAATCCTACACTCATGTATGTGAAATATTATAAACCTCGTTTCTTTTTCCTCGCTGGAATGCAGGTGTCAGAGGCAACTGACAGTAACCCCTTCTTTGTTCCCTTCTATTTTCTCCATCAGCACTTTCAATTCAAAGCTGGATTTTGCACCAACCTGAGCTACAAATTAATTTACTCTCTTGCCCATGCTCTGCATTACAAAATGAGCAGTCATATCAGGGTGAAGTGACAGTGCAGAGAGTAAAGGGTATCCTAACAAGCAAGGTGCCACCTCTTCCTTACTGGAACCTTTGCCCTGAATTTGTGGGGCATACGAATTAGTTTTATGATATGTATATCCTACGTATATGCCCATATCAGACCTGTAAGTGATCATACTGATAGGAGTACATGATATATCGGCAGTAGTCAACTGTTTGATGTCCAGGACGACAGAAGCGTGAAGTAAAGGTGAGTACAGAGGACTTCAGCAGGTTATATCTAACGTGTGAGTGACGCCATATATTGGGGGTGAATTTTAGTAGCCCTAGAAGATGTTGATTGTTAATCCGACTGTAAGAGGCTTCCGGCAAGGAGCTTAGTGGATGAAAAAGTTGAAGAAGAAAGGAAGGGAAGAAAATAGAGGAATAGGAAAAACCTAGTCAGATAATAGAACATGGTAGGTGATGACCTCATTCAGTACTAAAGATGGTCATACAAACTGTTGAGTCGTTCCTCACGGCTCGTGTTAATAAACGTGATGTACTGTAATTTCCATCGTATTTGTGCTTCACCTCAGTCTTGTGTCATCTTATCTGCAAATCATTTCCCTACACCATTTTGACAACTGATTCATTTGTAACAGATGAGAGAGAGAGAGAGAGAGAGAGAGAGAGAGAGAGAGAGAGAGAGAGAGAGAGAGAGAGAGAGAGAGAGAGAGAGAGAGAGAGAGAGAGAGAGAGAGAGAGAGAGAGAGAGAGAGAGAGAGAATGCTGCTCCCTAAAAACTCGATGAAATATAGGTGATAAAAAAAGTTGGTCACTTTAAATGTTGAAGAGCTTTCATGCCTTTCATTTGAAACAGTTCATATCGTACTAAGAAAGAGAAACTAATAGACAGGTCCAGAATGGACTGCAAAATAATGTTTAATTTTAATATGAATAAAGGACAGAATAAAGGTTATAATGCACAGTGAGGCCATGTCGCGGGTAAATATGAAGTTTGCAAGTTCATACAGGCAACGACCGTAATTGGTGCGACAGAACACAAGGATTCATAAGTTTGGAAGAACAGAAGCTGTCAACTACTGCGACGACAGAACGTCTTAAAGGAAAACTTGACATATAAAGTGCACAAAGATATACTGTTTAGCGAACGTGTGAAGGAAGCTGGGAAACTATTGACTTATGCCAGACTCATGTAAAAAGCTTTGATATATTTAAGGCAACAATGAAGGTTTCACCAAAATCCTTAAGAGAAGATGACAAAGCTTCATCAAAGGAAAGTTTGAAGTGGCCGGGGAGATACGGTGAGGTTCGACAGTGGTGAGCAGGTCACATCAGACTGTGCCAAGTATACAGGAAAGACACGAGCACAACAAACACTATTAGACTCATGTAATGTAATCTTTAGAGGCTTTCAGTCTAAAAGAAGCCTGCAAAGAAAGCAAGTATTCATGTATTTTGTAATAATAATGCAAAGAATATTAAGTCTGTAAGGTATCAACATTTCTCAACCCTCTTATGATCCACACTGTAAACATTGAAAGGAAAGCTCATCTTGAATCATAAGAGTCATAGGTGGCAATGTAGATATTTCTCGATATCTTCTTATAATGCAGTATCATATTTGCTTCATTGAAATGTAAATGAATTAATGTGATATTAGGGAAGCCAAAATTACAAGTTTAGTCAGCTTCTCTACAGTTCCTGCCTTCCCAGCACAGCATGTCCTCTTGCCACCATTGCCCTTAATGCTTCTTGAATCGTTGACTTTGATTAACGCTGATCAAACTACTTCACATGTCCTTCTTTCTTTGGTTAAAACATATTTGCCCAAAGCTACCATCCCCCCCCTCCATCCCAACACTTTACTTTGTTTATGTAAAATCATATATCTTAAAATTGGTATTATAACATTATTTAGGAAAAAAAACCTTCTATAGATTAAGAGAAATGCAATAAATAGTAGAGGCAAGGAAAATTTTTGATAAACAATTATTTTCAAAGAAGAGTAGTATCCTTTATTTTTATTTATTTATTGTTTTTTTTTTTTTATAAAATTATCAAAGTATATTTCTTTCTGTGCGTGGAAGTAGGTTTGTACTATTACATGGTCGTGTCTACATAGAATGTGCATGCAAGCACCGTTTCTAACTAGCTACATGGTGACGCCAATGAGTCTCCCTCTTGAAAGACGATACGCACAATACTATACAGCAGCTTTTTATCTTTCGATTATTACTATTTTCCACACTTAGCAAAACAGTGCACTTTGATCAAATGTTTATGATGTTTTTGTGTATTAAACTGCAGTTGGTTACCAATTCTTGACAAATTCTGGCGTCCTGTTAATCGAAAACCGTTGATGTTGATAAATCTGGTGTTATGGATCAGAAAACATCCATGCTTCTATTCTTTGCCTCTCATGTCTTCCAAGATTCCTTATCCTAAACATTACTCTATCGGATAATCACAGTCCAGGCTGTGATAGCATCTTACTGTACATGTATCGTATTTTTACTTTACATGTTTAAGTTTTGATAAAGGTATATTTGATTTCAAACGTCAGAATATAAATTTCTGTTGTGCTGAAATTACAATAATCTTTGTGTTCACTAAGCATTCATACCACATTTATCGTTCAATTACAACGTTTGGATATAGACGCTGGACTTAAGGAAGACTTAAGGCAGTACAGGTGACAAGAGAATAAGAAAAGCGAAAGGAACACAAATCTAGTGGAAGATGGGATAACCAGAAGATGTGTGTATGGAACCACCAAACTACTGCTTTTTTCTACTGTGCGATCATCAGGTTTTGAGTGCAACGTCTCCTCAACATTAGAAAAGTTCACCAGTGCAAAATAAAATAGTGTCATCTTCCTTCGGCCACTATTTTTATGGTTGACAAGAATAAATCAACTCTTCTAGCGTAGATGAACTTGAAAAATACCACAAGGCTCAGCACACCTGGGAAGCCTGACAAGGCATTCCTTGGACTTCGAGCCACTTAGGACTTTGAGCGGGAAGACGTAGTTGTTAGTGCTAACAAGATATGGACGGTTACGTAAAGTAGCGCTGAGGATTATAAATAATCGAGCAACAACGACGACACTCAGAGCCGACCAGTCCCTCTCACAGATCGCATCCCGACCCCCTGAGTCAGGATCTCTTCGTGAACTTCTGACGAACATTACGCAGAAGTGAATTGTAGAAGAAACCACCTCAGGTAACTTTTTTCACCCTTACTTTTTTCATCTAATTTTTATAAAATCAGATGAAATCTATTTTCTTTTCATATTACTGCAAAAAAGTTCCATCTTTATGAATAGATCCTTGTTTTGGATAACTCCAACTTTGTTCCTTCCTCACTTCCATCCTCCGACCATTTCATGCCTCTGAAGATTTTTCGTAATTTAGGCTTATGAACCATAGTGTGTCCTTCCTCTTGCTCTAAACTGTGCCTTCGTGATTGCAACTTGCCTAATCAAACTCTTCCAATTTTGTCTATCACATCTATCTTTCCATCGTGCTGGATGTTTGCCTATGTATATTCAGCCTGTTCCTTAAAAGGATGATCGCTCTGATCTCTCAAAATAACCTAATTGGTTTGATTTTATGCCTTTCAAAAGTTTTAACCTCTCCTCAGCACGAAAATTCTTAAACGTCTATTGCTTCACAAACTTATACCTGACAGTTTTACTAGTGATGTTTGCTGTTACATTAGAAATATAAAAAGTATTTTTCAGAGTCTGGCACAAAGCTTTGATTTCCAAACTATCCTCCTACAGTTTCCATCCTCTTATCTGTAACTTCATTTCAGATTTCCTTTCATACCATTTTATAGCTGGTGGGGTAGACGATCACTGTTCTCCTACTTTTGAATATTAACAGTGGTATTCCTCAGAGTTCTGTCCTGTCACCCACTCTCCCTGATGATACCACTCAGCATTTTTCCACGTATTTTCTTATAAGTTCAAGTATGTAGGAATTAAACAAATCACGCGGGGAAGTCACAGAACGCTTGACTTCTGATCTTTCTAAAAATTCTAATGAGGGCAGAGCTAACTAGCAAAAACTCCACTCTTTCGTCTATCAACTTGAAGCAATCCTTCCGATAAATACACTGTCTTCTGTAATGACTCTAACGTGTCACTCTTCTACATTCAACATTCTTAGTCTGTCCATTACTTATACTATAAACTGCAAACTTCACAACTTCTCTCTCGCTAAAACAATTTCTAATAAATTACACATTCTCGGTTATTTCATCTAGTTTCTCTCTGGAATTCTCAGCATTTCTTTTATCTATGACTTGAATTTTTCACGAGAAAGTTTTCAAACACCTTCCTTCAGTTTCCGACAATCCTTTTTCTTCTTTTATTTTAAAGGTTGGCTCCTCAGTAGGCCTTTTATTTTTTTTCTTTCTTCTTTTTTCAACCTCCTCGTACATAGAAAATAATTATGATTATTTTTTTCATATGTCTTTACTATGAGTCACGGGTATTTTCCTCAGGTGAAAATGGCGGCAACGATGATGTCCAACGTGACTGGACCTCAAGCTATGGCCTACGGTTCCGTAGGGATGTCCTTTGGTTACCCCGAGGGCATGTCCGTGACTGATATGGTCCCAGATCAAATAAAGCACATGGTTCATCCTCATTGGAACAAGTTTCCTCCCGTCAATCCCATGTGGCACTATCTCCTGGGTGTGGCGTATCTTTTCCTTGGCGCCATCTCCTTATTTGGTGAGCCTTGGTTGCCTTGCTCTCTGAGATACATGTAACACTGCTTCCTCTTCCAGGAAATACTCTGCTATCCTCCTTTCTGGTGTATTTTTCAGGAAATGGCATGGTCATACTGCTTTTCCTGAAGAATAAGAACCTACGCAGTCCAGCCAATTATCTCGTAGCCAACCTTGCCTTCAGCGACATGTGTATGATGATCTCACAGTTTCCCTTCTTCGCCTACAACTGTTTCAGTGGTGGCGTATGGATGTTCAGCCCATTCTTCTGTGAACTCTATGCCTGCCTTGGTAAGTAAGTCACCTCGTGCTATTAAACACAATTCACGCGCTTTTCATAATCTCTTAATCTCAAAGTCATCACTCAGCAGCTCTTTATCTGTTTCCCATGTCTTTGCCTATTCGCTTAAATGATTTTCCGTCCTTCCATGTCTTAAGAACTGTTTCCTTTATCCATTGTTACACTTAACACACTCACTTCAATGCCAACCACCGCTTCCAGGATCTATCTTCGGCCTCTGCTCCATCTGGTCCCTTGTATTCATCTCCTACGATCGCTACAATGTGATCGTGAATGGTGTCGGTGGCTCCCCCTTGACCTCCGGCAAGGCGTTGATCTTCATGCTGTTCTCTTGGGCCTACGCTGTCGGCTGGTCCATCCCTCCCTTCTTTGGCTGGGGAAAATACATCCCTGAGGGTGAGAATGCCTGCTTCCTTCTTTTTTCACGAGCTATTTATTATTATTATTATTATTATTATTATTATTATTATTATTATTATTATTATTATTATTATTATTATTATTATTACCAATATTATTATCATTATCCTAATGGAGGTTCTTGGCGCAGGCATCCTGGACTCCTGCTCCTTTGATTACCTCACCCGCGACTGGAACCTTCGGTCATTCGGCATTTGCATCTTCGTCTTCGACTACTGCGTGCCGCTCTTCGTGATCTTGTTCGCCTACATGTTCATTGTGAAGGCGATCGTCGCTCACGAGAAGGCCATGAGGGAGCAGGCCAAGAAGATGAACGTGTCCAACCTCAGGTCCAACGCTGAGGCCAACGCCCAGTCCGCCGAAGTGCGCATCGCTAAGGTGGCCATGACCAACGTAGCCCTGTGGCTTATCTGCTGGACTCCCTACGCCTCTGTTGTGGTCCAGGTTGGAAACAACTCCATTTTTTCACCTTTTCTTTAATCCACCACTCAGCTAATGGGCTCGTTCTCATTCATAGCAATATGCGGTCTTGTATGTACATAATCTCCGTTAAACGCTAAATTGCATTCACTGATCAACTCTCGTTTTCAAACTCAGTGCGGCAATGGAGCATAACTGACGTTATATCAAACCTACACACGACTCTTTCATGACAGATTCACTATATCCTACTCAAATGCCGCGATTGCACTGAATTAATTCTCCTTTTTTCTTATGCGCCTTCGCCAGGGATTGTTCTTCAATCAAGATGACATCACTCCCATCGTGTCGATGCTGCCTGCTCTACTCGCCAAGAGTGCCTCTGTGTACAACCCAATCATCTACGCCATCAACCATCCTAAATTCCGCTTGGTAAGAATAACGGCATTGTTTTTCCTGTCTTCCAAAGGCACTCATTGATGAGATTTATTATTTCTTAATAAGATAAGTAAGTTTTTGTCACACAAGGAAATTTGTTAGTGCCGGATTAAGTGAGGGTTTGTTCTCACACAGGAAGCTTGGGTAGCTTGATTCTCTTGCATTTCTAACATCAACCATGAGGTTAATTTGCTTCATAATGATAAGGAACGTAATTGGTTGTCCATGGAGAATACAGTGCAGGTCTATTATAAGAAAATCCCTTTCGTGGCAACACCTTTCCTTTTCTACCAGCTTTTCTCTGTTAGTGGGGGTGAACAAAACCGTTGGCAAATAATAATGCTAGATAAGATACTGAGAGCAGCTCTCGTGACTACACTAATCACCAGCAGGCCTGGGTATAGTGTCCTTTCTACATACATAATACCATCCTGAGATGTATACCACTGACCTTCTTTCTCTCTTCCCACCACCACCACCACCACCACCACCACCACCACCACCACCACCAGGCCCTAATGAAGCAGATGCCTGGCTTCTGCATCCACGAAGAGGACGACAAGGCATCTGGCGCGGACACCAAGTCCACCGAAACTGCTAAGGCGTAATAATATCTTTTGTATTTATAAGTTTTCGAATGACCGACTCAGGAAGAGATACGACTGTTCTGCTAAGTCCGATAAACGACTGATTTTCGACAAAGGATTTCCGAAAGACATGGAGAAGGAAATGCAAATGGAAAACTAGAGTGAACCGGTTCTTACTACGTTTTTCAACAGAATGCTGAGCGATTCACGACCACGCACACCACAACCCTCGGTAGATAATGTCCCTGCATGTCATGAAAAAAAATACAAATAAAAATACTGTGCATTGATAGTTATTTGACTCATCTTTGGTGGGCCACATTCCTACTCAAGATTGGCATGAACGAATCCAGATGCTCTCTCTCTCTCTCTCTCTCTCTCTCTCTCTCTCTCTCTCTCTCTGAATAAATAAATAGATAAATAGATAGATAAATAAACAAACGGATAGACTGCAGTTCATATTATGATAATACATTTCAATTACATACAATAACAATTACATAATGATAACAATAATAATAATAATAATAATAATAATAATAATAATAATAATAATAATAATAATAATAATAATAATAATAATAATAATAATAATAATAATAATAATAATAATAACAATAATAATAATAATGATAATAGTAATGATAATAATAATGATAACAATAATGATGATAATAATAATAATAATAATAATAATAATAATAATAATAATAATAATAATAATAATAATAATAATAATAATAATAATAATAATAACAATAATAATAATAATGATAATAATAACAATAATGATAATAATAATAATAGTAATAATGATAATAATGATAGAATAACAATAGTGATAATAACAGTAGTAATGATAGTAGTAATAACAATAATGATAATGGTAGTAACAAGAAACGGTTCATTGAATAATGATTATGAATGTATACTAATGGTGTTGCCTTTGGGAATGTATATCACAGCCTGGTGGAGACAGTAAGAAAAGAACAAGATACATCCTATCTTTTACAATGGCAGCTGTCATGCAAGATACCGAGGGTAAAGACGCGCAGAACAGCAGTACAGTACCATCATACGACATTGAAGACGCCGCGCTAGGCCTTGCTCTCACACGAGTCATCCATTTCTGCGCAGATATATATGTGGGAAAAAAAATGTTTGTACGGTACAGCGCGCTAGAACGCTGCCGAAAAAATGTTGAAGAAATAGGAATCATTGATTGACCGGAGAAATGGGAAGAAAGAGTTAGGGGGTGACTGGCAACTACTGAGTGTGTGGAGGAGAATGCCGCAGTCACCAGCATGGAATGAGCAGATGAGGTAGTGCACACTGTGTGTCTGCCACATTCGCTCATCCTTCATCACTCACGTGTCCAGCCGCTCCGTGTGTGTCCATCAGGTAAAGAATGCACAAGCTGAACAAGCACTATAAACAATGAGAAAATTTGCAAAATTTTAATACAATTGACTGTCTTCAATCTTTCACTCAATTGCGCAACGTCGCATCTTTCGCTATCTGTAACGTGATTTTTTGTAATTAATGGTCCGAATTTACCATCCGCATGCCTTCTTCGTCCCCGCTTAGACATTTTGCTCTTTATGCTTATTCTATCTACCTCACTGTTGCAAGCTATAGCCAGCATCGTTATTTTTACTCCTTTCACTGTTCACTCTGGAACTCTGTACCTGGTTCCGTTTTTTTCTTCCCACGACTCGAAATGTTTCAATTTTGCAAGGAGAATCTCAAGGCAGCTCACTAACTAAACAAATTCTGTTTATGTATTTTTAGTGACTTCATTTATTCATATATGAGTGCTGTTCCTAAAGAAGCTAGTGGACTTACTGGCGAGTGGCGACTACGAGTTATCACCAAATGTTTTAAGCTGATTATGAATCGAGACTGCTAAGTTAATTTATTTCTTACCTCCACCCCTATCTCTCTCTCTCTCTCTCTCTCTCTCTCTCTCTCTCTCTCTCTCTGTGTGTGTGTGTGTGTGTGTGTGTGTGTGTGTGTGTGTGTGTGTGTGTGTGTGTGTGTGTGTGTGTGTGTGTGTGTGTGTGTGTGTGTGTATGTGTGTGTGTGTGTGTGTGTGTGAGCAATGCCGTCGCGAGCAAATGATAGTTTTTTTCACATTAAGTAAATTACTACTGACAGCAATACCTCGCATTGCAGGGAAGTATGCAACGTAACCTACGAGGAAATATAATTTCCTACCGCAGAATAAGACTGGAATGCAATTATGTAAGTTTATTATAAGGTCCTTCATGTCACAGTGCTACTTCATTAATGAATCACCGGCTGCTGAGGTGCTTCAACCGTAACTTCATTTTCTTAAAATCTGGACCTCATTCCGCATGCAACTGTGAATGGACAGTTGGGTGAGGGAAGAATCTCGTCTCGCTCTCTCCAGCCAAACACATCGACCTGACAGGAACGAGCGTTTTGATGGCGGAGGTAGTAGTAGTTTTTTGCTTGTTTGTTTGCTTATTTATTGCCAGTTATCGATTACATACATCACTGAACATGTATACGTTTATAATGCATTAGTCTGTTGAGCATGAGCTCCCTAGCAGACAAGAATTTCATTTTACATGGAAGAAAAGAAATCAAAGCGACGTCAATAAGCACACTTAAAAACACAGATTAACAAGATTAACACCACCATCTAAATATTTGATCAATATAGATCTATTACATTATTCCTTCTTGTTTTATGACAGTACCACTTGCTTTTCTAATTAGTATGTGATGATCAGGTTTAATTTTGAATTGATTAAAATTATCTATTAGTATTTTTATGTCATCTGGTAATGAGTTCCAACATCTCGGCCTAAGAAATATATGAATAATTTACATAATGCTGTTTTATGTTGTGAACTTATCAAAATGTTGTTTCGTCTGGTGCCTTGACCGTGACATATTATTCCAATGTGACCATCATCATTCAAATCATATACAGCTAGAAGGCAAAAATATTTAAACAAAAATTCAAACTTCAATAGTATCAAATTATCAAATAAGAAATGCGCAGAGTCTCATGTTTTCCTCTAAATGTTATGATCCTTAACAATCGACAGCCACGTGTAATGCCAAATGGACAAAAAAAAATATCCACATGCAACCCATTTCGGTTCACATTCCTCTATGTATACTGACCCCATGTTGTGTACTATAGGTGTAGTAGTAGTAGCAGCAGCAGCAGCAGCAGTAGTAGTAGTAGTAGTAGTAGTAGTAGTAGTAGTAGTAGTAGTAGTAGTAGTAGTAGTAGTAGTAGTAGCAGCAGCAGCAGTAATAGCAGAAACAGCAAGTGTAGCAGCAGTAGTAGTAGTAGTAGTAGTAGTAGTAGTAGTAGTAGCAGCAGTAGTAGTAGTAGTAGCAGTAGTAGTAGTAGTAGTAGTGGTAGTAGTAGTAGTAGTAGTAGTAGTAGTAGTAGTAGTAGTAGTAGTAGTAGTAGTAGTAGTGGTAGTAGCAATAACAGCAACAGTAATAGTTGTTGTTATTGTTGTTGTTGTTGTTGTTGTTGTTGTTGTTGTTGTTGTAATAGAAGTGATGTTCATCATTATGAACAATTTTGCGTCTTTATACGTAGTGTGCAAACTTTCTCACCATTCTATTATCCTTTGTATAAAGTATATTCCAAGGTTTTTTTTTTCGTTATTCCTATCAAGAATCGCTCATGATGCTTATCAAATACAAGAATTTTTTTATGAACTGAAGCTGCACTTCCTCCAAATGGAGATCCAGACGATTAGCCCTAAAACACAAAATCTGTATTTTTGTCACGTAAATACAAACCCCGGGAGAATTTTTCCCGGTTTTGAAAAGTGTAAATAAAATATTCTCCTTCAATTATTTCTTATTATGGGACTTACAATGATTTGAGTCACAATTAACCTATTTTGTAATATGAATTCATATTGTTTTTATGCGTCAAAAAGATTACTAAAAAATAACGATTTTGTTACATGTGTTAGCCTAAACAATCATGAAAAAAAAGACATTAGCGCAAAGCACTAGACGTCTGAGTCTAATCGCTCTTCATCCCATCTATTGACCTTCACTCGATGCTGTATTGTAGACACTTAAAGGGAATTTTTTCGTTGGTAAATGTTTTTTTTCGTCACATTTCTATGAAGGGTAATGTGGCGCAAATGATACCAAAACATCACACATACATGACTCTACTGTCTGGTGTATCTTGTCTTTATATACAGTCACCACAGACCGGGTCCGGTGACAAGGGCACTTGTGATTGGCGCACCTGTTTCACCAGTGCCGGGTCTTTTTCTCTAGCCTACTAGGGCAATCAAATCAGCTCACCAAAGTGGGCTTGCTGTCGGCAAGTGATGTCCCTGGAGACCACACAGCACTGTCCACTGACGGGGCTCCTAGTGAAGGCTGAATGGCAAGGAAGGGGATGACAGCTTCCACTAGGCCCATGGTGTGATGAGAGCCTTCCAAAACAATAGCATATATTTTCGTCTCTTCATTGGTTTGGCGCCTTCCCTAACGACATCTTCACGGCTAATTATGTATGTATTTACACAAGTGGCATTCAGCGTAAAAAAAATTTAATGGGCTTAGCCATTATTTCTTCTTATTTTTTATACAAGTTTATAAAAATCACTAAATCTTGCCTTAAAAAAAAAAAAATGCATAAGGTTTCACAAAATACCACGTAGAAAGAAACGTCACGAGATTTCCACTCGATTTATAAATTATACCCGAACGCAAACCCCGGGAGAATTCTACCCGAACTGCATATTATGAGAAAATATCGTGGAGCAACTGAGACCGTAAAGCCACCCTTCAACTCGTCTCACGAAGCAATGCAACGATAGGCAACGACACTACTGTAGATATATATATATATATATATATATATATATATATATATATATATATATATATATATATATATATATATATATATATATATATATATATATATATATATATATATATATATATATATATATATATATATATATATATATATATATATATATATATATATATATATATATATATATATATATATATATATATTGCCCATTTCATATAATATATATATATATATGAATATATATAACCTAACCTATATATATATAACCTAACCTAACCCAATTCATGAAATGTGCAATGGAGAGGCCATTTCATGAAATGGTTAGGTTAGGTTAGGTTAGGTCAGGTTAGGTTAGGTTAGGTTAGGTTCATTTCATGATTGGGTTTGCCATTTCATGAAATGGGCAATTTCACAAACGGTATATATATATATATATATATATATATATATATATATATATATATATATATATATATATATATATATATATATATATATATATATATAATGTACGTATGTGTAAATGATGACAGGACTCCTTGAAATACACAATAATGAAGTCCATATTTTAAAATTTCTTTTGCCAAGAGACACAGTATGGGAAAGTACATCGAACTGTGATGAATAAACTCCATCAGTCCAACAAGCACTATATCCGTCTTAGAGGGCTACTGCACGCGCTGTGATACTATCGGGGAGGGAGAGACATGAGACCATGTGCTTAGAGAAGATTTTGGTAGCTCACTTTGCATCCTTTATCAGACGTGGGATAAACACCTTAGCTACAACCACGACCTTCATATTGTAACAGATATAATCTATGTACAAAACACACACACACACGCGCGCGCACACACACGCTCTCTCTCACACACACACACACACACACACACACACAAACACACACACGCTCCGCGTAGTGTAGTGGTTAGCACGCTCGGCTCACAATCGAGAAGGCCGAGTTCGAATCCCGGTAAGCGGCGAGGCAAATGGGCAAGTCTCTTAATGTGTGGCCCCTGTTCACCTAGCAGTAAATAGGTACGGGATGTAACTCGAGGGGTTGTGGCCTCGCTTTCCCGGTGTGTGGAGTGTGTTATGTGGTCTCAGTCCTACTCGAAGATCGATCTATGAGCTCTGAGCTCGCTCCGTAATGGGGAAGACTGGCTGGGTGACCAGGAGACGACCGAGGTGAGTCACACACACACACACACACACACACACACACACACACACACACACAGTAAAATGGATAGCCTATTCACTCATTGGTTTTTATAGTGCAAAAAGTATTATCGATATGAAGATCAGAAAATATTAATATCATGATTTCAGCTATGAAGATTTTAATTGTTGAAATACACAGAAAAAAACAACAACTGGGCAGATGAGAAAGAAAAGTAAGAGGAGGGGAAACAAAATTGAAAGGAGTAGAAGGAAGGAGATGAAAAAGAGATGGGGCGGAGAAGAAATAGGATACTGAAAATGCGTTATAAGAGGAAGACAACGAGAAGACTTACAACCCGGCGCGAGTGTGGTAATTCTTCAAAGAGAGTTAATTCAAGTGAGCGAGGAGCGAGTGTGTCAGAACATTGCTTAACCGAAGGAAAGTGTAAAGAACAAAGAGAATCCCGTCCAGGGTTACGCACTCAAATTTTTGTGGGCTTCAAAACATACCTACCTATATGTAATTAGTAAAGAACGTCATCAACACACACACACACACACACACACACACACACACACACACACACACACACCCGCAGGCACACTAGTTAGGGTCTTTTGAAAACACGCATGTCTCTACTGGTGTCTATCGTTGTTGTAATTTATTATGTATCGTGAGGAAAGGAGGGAAGGGTTACACTTGTCATTAGGCAGTGGCACGGTGGTGATGTGGCGCTAGTGTGATTTAATGGCACCGTTATAGTGGAGAGGTACAAACATAGTGATGGAGAAGGCAGAAGTAGTTAGTAGTTAGTAGTAGTAGTTGTAGTAGTAGTAGTAGTAGTAGTAGTAGTAGTAGTAGTAGTAGTAGTAGTAGTAGTAGTAGTAGTAGTAGTAGTAGTAGTAGTAGTAGTAGTAGTAGTAGTAGTAGTAGTAGTAGTAGTAGTGGAACTTGTAGTAGTAGAAGTACAATTATTATTATTATCAGTATTATTATTATTATTATTATTATTATTATTATTATTATTATTATTATTATTATTATTATTATTATTATTATTATTATTATTATTATTATTATTATTATTATTATTATTATTATTATTATTATTATTATTATTATTATTATTATTATTATTATTATTATTATTATTATTATTATTATTATTATTACTACTACTACTACTACTACTACTACTACTACTACTACTAGTAGTAGTAGTAGTAGTAGTAGTAGTAGTAGTAGTAGTAGTAGTAGTAGTAGTAGTAGTAGAGAGATAAAGAGAGAGAGAGAGAGAGAGAGAGAGAGAGAGAGAGAGAGAGAATCACCGCACCTTCAGCAGAGGTTGCAGCTTTTTTATGTTTTTTGCTGTAATACGTAAGTGTTAGGTGACGTCACTAATCCTGGTTTAAGAAGACTTTGCATTTGACCTCTGCAGGCATTAGCACGACCCCGGCACTGCTTCACGCTGGCGGTGTCAAGAATGGCTATGAAGGCGGGTTCTGTGGCGCTGACAATAGTGTCAATGGTGGGAATCAGGGCGGTGTTAGCAGTCCACTTGACCCGCTTGTCCACACTCGGTAAGGATAACAAAAAAAATGTGTCAGCATACTTATACTACCAGTGCGTCTTGTTAAGTTCCTTTTTCTCATGATTTTGTTACAGGTGGGTACATTGTAGACTATTCTCATCGTTATTATATCATATCTCTTCTCCTTTCTTCGTTCATCTTACTACCATTCATCTTGTTCATTGAAGTATACACATGCAAATACTGTATATGCACTGAGGATTTCGATAGATCACACTTCAGTCCTTATATGTTGCAGCTCTTTGTAAATACGTGTGATTGATAAAATTGAAAAAGCAAATAGTTGAGAACGCTATTTACAAATCTTCGTTCTTCTTTTACATGTTAACGGTTTCCATCAACTCTATTTTTTGTTTCTCGTTCTTCACTGCTTACATTGATGACACCATTTGTAATTGCAAACTTAACACTATAACCGCCCTGCAGTATGCGTTATATATATATTTTTAATCTGGTGTCAAGATTGCACGGCTAAACACTGACGAGACGTGACTCTATTAACAAATCCTCAGCCTACGCACTATAGTATCTCCTTCCTTCACTGTTATCACTACATCGTTATTCGTTGTAGCAGTCTCGCCATACTGTCTTTTTTTTTTACTTATTTACTTATTAGGTAATTTCCCAAGCGACAGGTCATTTCAACTCATTTGTGAGTGTACAAACAATGTGTCAGAGCCTGTGTACAACTATTAAGTACTACTGTTGTTACTGCTACTCCCACCACCATCACCACCACCACCACTATTACTGTTACTACTACTACTACTACTACTACTACTACTACTACTACTACTACTACTACTACTACTACTACTACTGTTGTTGTTGTTCTTGTAGTTGCTGTTGTTGTTATTGGTGGGGATGGTGTTGTTGGTGATGGTGGTGGAGATGCTACTATTACTACTACTACTGCTATTACTACTACTACTACTACTACTACTACTACTACTACTACTACTACTACCGTTGTTGCTACTTGCTGCTGCTGGTGCTGTTATTGTTGTTCTTGTTGTTGTTAGTGGTGGTGGTAGTGGTGATGGCGGAGGTGGTAGTGGTGGTGGTGGTGGTGCTTGTACTACTACTTTTACTACTACTACTACTACTACTACTACTGTTACTACTACTAGTACTACTATTACTACTGCTGCTACTTTTACTGCTGCTACTGCTACTACTACTACCACTACTACTACTACTACCACTACTACTGCTGCTACCACCACTGCTGCTGCCACTACTGCTGCTGCTGCTACTACTACTACTACTACTATTATTACCACTAGTTCTACCACTAACTACCTCTACTACCACTACTACTACTACTACTACTACTACTACTACTACCTACTGCTGCTACTACTACTACTACTACTACTACTACTACTACTACTACTACTACTAATACTACTAATAATAATAATAATAATAATAATAATAATAATAATAATAATATAATTAATACCACCACCATCACTACTTTATAAATTCCATTGACTAAAATGTTTGCGCCTTATTCCTGGTGCCTCACGTCAACATCTCTCAACATTGTGACGCAGCGGTGGTGACGAGCGACGCTTCGTTACACTTCCAACTACCCGTGGAAGCCTTGCTAACTCTCCAAGACGTCAGCAAGCGCGTAGGACTAGGCCTCGTAGTGTCTTCGCTACCCAAGCGTCCTCTATCTTTTCCAAGGTATGGCTGACAGATGGGAGATAGCCTTAAGCCGGTCAAATCCGTCTATACCTCATTTTGAACGGGGACGGCGAGTTGGTGAAGCCTTGGCAGTGGTTGTAACGGCTCAAGACGCATTACGGGTTAGGGGCGGTAATCTGGTCAGTAGGGAGACACAGAAAATACGCAGAAAAGAAGGTCGTGAGACAAACTGAAGATAAGTGTTACGTGTAGACATTCAACAGTGCACCACGGTAATGTTCTTTGCTTGATTTCTCTTAACAAATTCATCGTTCTGGATTTCAAAGGAACTCTTACATTTCTTCTAGATTTCTTAAGAATAGACGCATTTCATTAAGTTGTATCAATAGTTTGTAGTAAAAACATTCTTTCTAACGCCTAATCTTAAACATTCTTCTAATTACATCTGACGACTACTCTTGTGTTTTCATTTTTCTGTTGTCCTTCAGTAGAGTGTCGGCTGTGGTGGGCGTGGGCGGGTGCAGGCTGCTGGGGGACATCCAAGGCGCCTTGCTGACCCACTCACAGCCTGCTTTAGTGCTCTCGCCCCATAACTGCAGCCAGACAGAAGTCCTCCACACACACTCCTCCAAGGTGATTATTAGTTTTTACCTATCAATTTGTTTTCACTTAGTCACATAGCCAGCTGCTATAGGCCCTGTCTCCTCCTATACACAACAAATGTTATCATCGAGAGGACAAAGCGGAGCACAAGTGAGCTCTTTAGGTTCCGATCACTGCTGAGCACAGTGAACACTATATAGATTTGATCCATTAGACAGTAAAATGCAACATCACGTGTCAAACTCAAGTATTGCTTCATCATCTGTTAGAAGATCCAGTGAAGCAGAAGAAGAGTGTTATCACGTTCATTAAGCGCCATGGTTATTGAATAAGCCAGGCACATTCCACCAGTCGGCACAGTATAGACTTTCCTCCTGTGTCTTCATTGACAGAAATACTTAGGAATATTATCTCTTTAAAGACGCTGCGATTGTCTCTCAAGTCCTTCATTAGCAAAAGACCGTGTGTGTGTGTGTGTGTGTGTGTGTGTGTGTGTGTGTGTGTGTGTGTGTGTGTGTGATTCACCTCGGTCGTCTGTTGGTCATCCCAGCCAGTCTTCCCCATTACGGAGCGAGCTCAGAGCTCATAGACCGATCTTCGGGTAGGACTGAGACCACAACACACTCCACACACAGGGAAAGCGAGGCCACAACCCCTCGAGTTACATCCCGTACCTATTTACTGCTAGGTGAACACACCCCACACATTAAGAGGATTGCCCATTTGCCTCGCCGCACCGGGACTCGAACCCGGGCCTCTCGATTGTGAGTCGAGCGTGCTAACCACTACACTACGCGGTGTGTGTGTGTGTGTGTGTGTGTGTGTGTGTGTGTGTGTGTGTGTGTGTGTGTGTGTGTGTGTGTGTGTGTGTGTGTGTGCGAGTGTTGGGGAAATAGTACGTAAATCTCCTCATTGATATGTTCATTAATTCTTTTCTTTCGTAATATAAGCCGATCTCATTCAAGGAACGTGTTGTATTGCGTGATCGCTATTCCAAAGTTTTACAGTTAAACAGGAAAATCAGACAATCCCTTGTCCCGCACCATTGTACTCATGTTTGAGCCTCGTGGCAGTCGGTCACGTCACACGCCACTGCACATGGAGAGATAATGTTTTCATTGAGCAACAATTGATGGGAAAAGTTTGCACGTCATATCTTGAAAGAAAACAAGAAAATCAGAGACAATTAATAATCTTGTTGTATATTGTTAAATTTTCTGAGTGATACTTGGCTTAGTATCATTATCATCATTTTCATCATCATCATCATCATCATCATCATCATCATCATCATTTTCATCATCTTCCAAGCAGCAACAACAGCACCATCACTTGTGGCCGTGCATCGGATGGGCGCTCCACTGGTGGCTGCAGGTGGCCCTCCAGGGAAGGGCATGTGGAGGAGGATGCGTCACTGTGATGCCACGCTGCCTTAGCCACACGCCGCGGTGAGTCTCTATATATACAACCATCTCCGTCAAGAAACAAAGGTGAACCTGTTGTTGTGACGCACCGGGTGATTGGAAAGCAGGTAGAGGAGGTTTAAAGGTTGCTCATCCTCATGTAAGGGAGACTGAATTATCTTTGTCAAGAAAAGATGTGTGTATATATATATATATATATATATATATATATATATATATATATATATATATATATATATATATATATATATATATATATATATAGAGAGAGAGAGAGAGAGAGAGAGAGAGAGAGAGAGAGAGAGAGAGAGAGAGAGAGAGAGAGAGAGAGAGAGAGAGAGAGAGAGAGATGTGGGGAAAAATGAGTGAACTAATAATCTTTTCAGGGTAACTGATGCTTCTAGGATAAAGGAAGATTCCTCAACCTGGCAATAAATTTTCCCACTAGGGCATGAAAGTATGGACTTCGATGCTCAACAAAGGTGCAGAGCTGTGTAAAGGACGGTTCAGTCTTTTGGTGGGAGCAGATCAGTGGCTGCTTAGTGATTTGGTTGAATGGAAACATTAAGGAAGAAAATCCGATTACAGACTGCATGTGTGACGGCCGCCAGACGGTGAAGGCTTAAAGGAGAGAGACATGAACATCTGTAATGGCGGCAGGAGTGCTGGGAAGAGTGTGTCAGCAGTTACCGTCTCTCAAGTCAGGAAACTCTAATACTATCTGGACCGTGCTCTAAACATGACACAAGCGCGCTCGAGTGGTCTCTCTCTCTCTCTCTCTCTCTCTCTCTCTCTCTCTCTCTCTCTCTCTCTCTCTCTCTCTCTCTCTCTCTCTCACACACACACACATTATTTTCTCATCATTATTATTTTTCTCCGTACTATTGTTATTATTGTCACTAATGTTGTTATAGTCATATGACTTATAAGAAAATATTTTCTGTCAAACACTTTAGCTAAGTTTATATGAGAATATAATCCTGACTGTCGAGAGCTTCAACTTGGCAGTCTAAGCCATTTTCAGTAATTGTTTATTCTCAAATGTATCTTTACTCTAATGGGCAATGAACCTTTACTTACTTACTTACTTGCTTGCTTACTTGTTTACTTACTTACTTACTTACTTACTTACTTACACACACACACACACACACACACACACACACACACACACACACACACACACACACACACTGATTTGTTGGTTGATGAAAAATACCTTTATTATGTTTAATTTTTTTTTTTCAGCTATTTGATTTATTTCACTTGTTACACTGAATCAAACGTCTCTGTTCGTGTTTTATTCCTTATTTATCTATTCACTGTTCACTTGTGTGGCGCTTTGCGTGAGGGACTGGCAATCGCAGAAAGAATGATGGCATGAGGCAATTGATTCTCTTACTCATGCAATATAATCATAGCGGCAGCAGGTCCGCTTTGTGTTATAAGCGACGTTCATATAGCCTAACTCTGTCTCTTTCAGTTATTTCTTCGCCTTACATAAAAAGATGACTAAGACACATATCTTGCTCATGCAATGTTCACATCAAATATAATCATAGCAGCAGCAGGTCCGCTTGGTAATGTAAGCGACGTTCATGCAGCCTAACTCTATCTCCTTCAGTCATTTCTTCGCCTTACAAAAAGATGACGAAGAGGAATAAAAATGGAATAAGGCAAAGGAAGCGTGGTGGTCTCTAAAATGCACCCATACATAAGTTCCCTTCAGGCAATAAATCTTTTCTTTGTATATACAATTGTGCATATAGAAACCCTGTGAGCGGTCTGCCACATGCGGTATTTACTGAATACACCAGCGAATCTTTCACCGCTGTTCCACATTCAATCATAGCGACAGTACACATTTGGTGGGTTAAGCTTCTGTTAGGACATAATAACACTATATGAACATCCGATTCGCCGCTGCGCTTAATGTCGGCAGCAGATTAGGCTATCATAGAATCTGTGAATGACTATGAAGAGAAGAAAACCTTCAATTGCTGCTCTGTTTAGAAAAGCCAGTACATTTTCTGAGAGTGTGTATACTCGTATATTTTAAGATTTAGCTTGATGCTTCAGGCAAGAAAATAATGTGTTACAAAGTGCAGATGACAGCAAGGGAGTGTGTGTAATTCACCACGGCAGTCTACTGGTCACCCAGCCAGCCTTCCCAATTAAGGCCGATTCACACGAGCCGTTTTTGTTCCGACAGGCAGGCCGCCAGCATGACATCAAGAATTCTTAAATGCATTTTAGTATAACTATTCACAAGACCCGTCACCCTGCTGGCGGCAGCCGTTCGTCAGCCGACCGACACGGATCGGATTCCGTCTCGAGAATCCCTGGCCGGTTGAACGGCGGCTTTTCTTTTTTTTATACCATGTGGGCTTTTCACGGGAATTTATGGGCTAAAGGGGATACTTTTGGGGAACCTCCTATCTCAAAGCCCACCCGCTAGGAAACCGTTGCCCCGAGTGAGGAAGCCCAACCTACACTCGGACCGTGGACAAGATTCGAACCCGTGCGCTTGGAGACCCCTCGGACCCCAAAGCACGCATGGTTTCACTGTACCACAACGCTTGATGGCGTTCTGGCGGATGGGTGATGAGTAGTGTGAACATGGACCCGTACATCACCCGTCCGTATAGCACATGTAGCTTGCCCCTGTCCCATACACTTTCATTTAGTTTGCTGGCTGGCACAATGGACGAAAGGTTGATCGAGCTTGTGCGGGGGTATGAAGAGTTGTTTGATATGACAAACAGAAGGTACAGTGATAATTGCTATAAAGACAAGATTTGGAAGGTGATTGGTGAAGAATTAAACAAACCAGGTAAGAGTATGTGAATTTTATTACTCATTATTTGCATACATTTTTAATCTGTCAAGGAAAAACTATTGCTCCATATTATGTCCAGTATCTGAGGGAACACTGCCAGTGCTAGTGTGCTGGCGACAGACTGTCTGCAGTGATTGTCGGTCGGGTCGCGAACGGTCAGTGTGAATTTACGGCGGTGAGCTGGCGGCCTGCCTGTCGGAACAAAAACGGGTCGTGTGAATCGGTCTTTAAGAGGCTTGCACATTTGCTTTCCGGAACTCGAACCTGGACCCTCTCGGTGGTGAGCCGAGCGTGCTAACCACTACAATACGCGGTGTGTGTGTGTGTGTGTGTGTGTGTCCAAGTAAGTAAGTAAGTAAGTCAGTCTGTTAGTAAGTCGTAATTCATTGCTAACAATAATACATATGTTTACGGAGTTACAGAGTCCTGACGGATATATTGCTTCTCTACAATTAGTTAGACACAAGCTAAGCCTAACTTGATAAATATGAATGAAATTATATTTAGATATACGAAGACATAAGAAAAAGTGCGTACCTACATATTTTGCAATTTAGACAGGATGGAACCAAAAGCTTTTCGTTTCTTCAGCTTTCTTCTCTGAAAGACTGCCTTCAGCTTAATTCTTTCTTACCACCGCAATGATGCATCTCTTGCTATCTTATACCGCTATTTTCTTGCCAACTGCTCTTCTGATCTTGTTAACCCTATTCCCGTGGTCTTCTTTCTCTCACTCGTATTCTGTTCATCTCTAGTATAACAGTCAACCAGTACTTTTAGTAATTCATCCCTTTCTCTGGTAAACTCTGGAACTCCCTTCCTGATTCTGTATTTCTACCTTCCTATGACGTGAACACATTTTTATAGGAACGTTTCAGGAAATTTGTTCCATTCTTTTAGCTAACATTTTTTACCCTCTTCGGGAACCGCCACCGCAGTGGGTCTTAATCATGTTTTGATACAACTTTTGCTGCCACAGTTCGGTTCCACTCCTACATAAAAAGAAAACATGCTCATATAAAAACTGAAGTATACGCAATAATTAATGAAGCGCTTTTAAAAATATGAGTTCATGAGTTCATTCATCAATATCAATTGCTGAATGATAATGATAACAACAATAACAAATGTAATAACGATAATAGTAATAATGTAAATAAAAAGAATGGTGGTATTAGTAAGAGTAGTAGTAACAGGACTTTATATTAGAAGTAGCAGCAGCAGCAGCAGCAGCAACAGCAGCAGCAACAGTAGTAGCACTAGCAGCACTAGTAGTAGTAGTAGTAGTGGTGGTAGTAGTAGTAATAGTAGTAGTAGTAGTAGTAGTAGTAGTACGAGTAGTAGTAGTAATAATAGAGTAGTAGTAGTAGTAGTAGTAGTAGTAGTAGTAGTAGTAGTAGTAGTAGTAGTAGTAGTAGGTGCAGCAACAGCAGCATCAGTACCTGTAGTAGTAATAGTGGTGTGTGTGTGTGTGTGTGTGTGTGTGTGTGTGTGTGTGTGTGTGTGTGTGTCTTTGGTATAAAACATTGGTTCCCTTACTTTGGGTTCATATAGGAATCCAGGGCAGATGTATTATTTAGTAACGAGAAGATCCTAGTTAGTAGTGTCTGAGCTGTCAACACGGAAATACAGAGCTGAGTGGGCAGTGTCACTCCGGAGTGGGCGACGGACATTGCAAGGCTAATAACTTTTGTTCACCTCAGCCCCAACTTTCGCTTGTCTTGCCCTTCGAGACGCTGACACACCTCGTTCCTTATTGCTCCGGGAGGGCTTTTGTTCTCGTCATACATTGTTTGAAAGAACAAAGGCTTATACGAATTTTACCTCAGTCAATTTCTACCTGTGCAACTCGATCTCTTTATTCAGAAAGATTTATAGAATGTTTATGAATCAATAATGTTAATAATGAATAAGTTTTATATCGAATTATTATCACGGAGCTGTTCAGCTGGGGCGTGTCGCCGCCTCGCATTCATCAATTAGAGACGAAACTAACAACTGTGAGTGAATAGTGAACATTGTAACCATGAATAGCGAGTGAGTGAGTGTATAGAACATTGTTTTACTGAATGGACGTTACGGAATGTTGCTCGTATTTTGTAGTATGAATTTCTCGATCAGATCACTGTTGACGAGCAATTGAACTGTTGCTGACGAAAAGATCCACAATAATTAATAGAACATGTAAGAGGGCAACGAGCAGTATTATTAAGATACATGATGAAAATAAGAAGCTCTGTCTGTTCCCTCAGGGAAGCTCTCGAGGACTGCCTGGCAGGACGAGGCTTCAGGACGCCCCAGAGTGCTGCTCTTCGCCTTCCGTCCTTGGCACCAGGCACCTCAGCCTTCACGCTCCGCAACGCCACCATCACGCTGGCTACCATACACGTGAGCTGCGCCACGTTCTCTCCTGCCTGTCTCGTCAGGTTCCTTGATGTGTTGTGTCAGGCTCTTTCCCTGATGTGCTTGGCTCCAGAGTGTGCATGTTATGTAGTTTCTGTTGTTAAGTTTTGATCTTACTTTTTCGTACTAGTAAAAGTGATATCTGAATGTGCTGCACTCACAGACATCCTCCTCATATTTGTTTTACGATCTCACATGATAAGAGACGTTGGAACATGTTCCACGTCCTTTCAGAGACAACCAACCCTTCAGGAAGTCAACAGATCACGCAGGGACGCCACAGAACGCCTGACTTTTGATCTTTCTAAGATTTTAGATTGGGAAAGAGAAAATCTAGAAGTTTTCAATTCCTCAAAAACTCAATTCATCCATCTATCAACTCGACACAACCTTCCAGACAACTATCCCCTGTTCTTCAATGACACTCAACTGTCTCCCTCTTCCACATGCACTTAATATCCGTGATCTGCCCTTTACTCTTAATCTTAACTGAAAACTTCACATCTCACCTCTTGCTAAAACAACTTCTATGAAGTTAGGCGTTCTGAGACGTCTCCGCCAGTTTTTCTCGCCCCTCCAACTGCTAACTATGTACGTACAAGGGCCTTATCCACCCCTGTATGGAGTACTCTTCGCATGTTGGGGGGGGGGATTCCACTCACACAGTTTTATTAGATAGAGTGAAATCAAAAGCTTTTCGTCTCATCAACTCCCCTCCTCTAACTGACTGTCTTCAACCTCCTTCTCACCGCCGAAATGTTGCATCTTTTTTTTTTATCTTTTATCGCTATTTTCATGCTAACTGTTCTACTGATCTTGCTAACTGCATGCCTCCATTCTTCCTGTTGCTCCGCAGCACAAGGCTTTGTTCTTCCTCTCCTCCCTCTTCTGTCCAGCTCTCTAACGCAAGAGTTAGCCCGTACTATCAATCATCCATACCTTTCACTGATAAACTCTGGAACTCCCTACCTGCCTCTGTATTTCCGTATTCCTACGAATTAACTTCTTTTAAGAGGGAGGTATCAAGACATTTGCTCCCTAATTTTGGTTATTGAGAACCAGCACTCAAGTGGGCATTTTTTTCAATATTTTGTTGCCCTTGGCTGGCCCTCTCTCCTACTTAAAAAAAAAAAAAAAAAAATCTCAGCCAAACTGTTGGACCATGAAAGTTTATTTTCATCATTGTGTTTCTGACTCAACATCGTCAATTGTTAACTGAACTGTTTTTTGAGAATAATTCCAGTAACCTCTTCAGTCTCTGTCAGTCCACTTTCACTTTTTAATTTATTCTTATAATCGAGATTTTTCAAGTAAAATAATATTTCATTACATTTCTATTTTTTTATCTTTTCCATTTTATCGTCTAAGGTGGCAGCTAATCTCTTTTTTTTCTTCTTCATTATTACAAACGCTTCCTCTATCCTTCCCGCCTCCTCTTCTTGCTGTGTTCCCAGCGGCCTCCCTTCACTATGCTGAGGAAGGACCACAACAACGCCATCCTTTCTACCTACGGGCTGTGCTTCTCGATGCTGGAGCTCCTCAGCCAAACGTTGGGCTTCAAGTGAGTGTCAGTAGGCACGCTATACCTGGATCGATTCTAATGAGAGATTAAAGAGTTACAGTACCCCGAGATCTCCGGCCTAGAATGCAGTACATTAGTACTAGCGGTAGAACAGAGTATTCAGCTTTATGAATAGGAACAGGAATCATATTGCTAGCGTCTTTAATACAAAAAGACGTGGGGAGGGCGTAGGGTGCGTGGTTTTGTGAGAAGTGTTTCTATGGATTAAAAGTTCAATGAAAGAAATATATCATCAGGTTTTCCTTGTAAGGAGACGGGTATGAATTGTTATGAATTAGAAAGAATTAAAACCAAAACGAAATATGCAAAATGTATGTTCGCAAATAGGATTGTAGATGTGTACATAGGAACATAAGAAATTTAAGAAAGTTGCAAGAGGTCGTCAGCCCTACACGGAGCAGTCCTTGTGAGAACAAAACTACCAAATTCCACTTATCATCCCCATCCATTAATATGTCTAATCTTCTTTTAAAGTTTCGTATTGACTCAGTACTAACAACATGATTACTGTGTCTGTTCCATTCATCTACAACTATGTTAGAGAACCAGTTTCTTTAGCAAGAACGTGGTAAGCACACATATACTGGAAACTTTCAGGAGATTAGATAAACGTGTGATATGTTATGATGGTAAATAGTAAGCTGTCCGTGTTCGGCAGCTGCCTTTTGCAGGTCATCGCCCTTGTGCAGTCTGTTTACTCCCTTATATTCTCATGTGGGTCTGTCAGCACAGACTTTAGGCAGTCACACCAAGGCAGCGTGCATCGGCGTTATCATGAACGTTAGGTCGAGTCTTCATCACGGAGTCATTCTGAGTCACGATCAACTAAGTGTTTCATTTGAACTTTCATGTAAAGTGAAAAAAAAAGAATGGCTGTCACATTTTCTGATAAATTACTTTTTGGAAAATATCTTGATTTCTGAAACACTCACAAATCACTTTATATTTTGTGTCAATGTTTCTATGTTCATGGAATCCACTTTTGACACTTAATACTTGTTCTCATAATTTTGTTTCTGATTTAGATTTGTGAAATATATGTATACAAATACAATTGCAATTCTTTTTTTAGCAAGTTAAATAAGGCTTGTAGCGGACACTCCCACCTGGTGTCCTGAACATCGTCACAATTCATCATCAGACAGGCAAGGTACGCGTTCATGGGTCTCCGAAAATCATATGATAACTAATAATGGTATTTGAGTCCGGATGGGCAACAATCTTTGATACTAACCAAGGAAGTGACCGCGATGCCTCGGAGCAAAGAAAGCATCAAGGTGAAAAAAAGTGTATTACACCGAATTGATCTCTACCTGAATGACATTTTCCCACAGTTCATATACGCATATATGACATGTGCATCTTCCATGGGGACGCTGATATCAAGAATGTATTCTGAACAAAAACATTCCCTATATCAGCTTGTGTGATGAGGGCGCTGTAATACGGCGGCAGACAACCGTTCTGAGGAGAAAAAAAATCAAGGTTTAGCAATCAGGTTTTCCTAATGTCATTATAATTTAAGAATA
>NC_059270.1:11365444-11380444 GCF_017591435.1 Portunus trituberculatus
TTGTAAATAGTATGAGGTTGCGGATGAAAAGGTGGGATGGGGAAGGAGGTGTGTGTGGTGGGCCACAGTGCGGGCCATGAGTGACACCCTGCGACCCTCCCTTCCAGAATGGTGCTACTGGCGCAGAGCGGCCTCACGACTAAGTGGAGGCGCGAATTTTTTCCACCGCCCAACGAGTGCACACGACCCAAGGCGAAGGGTTAGTATTGGCCACCTATTTCACAAGTCTTAGAACAAATTAATTATAAATAATCATTATATAGCAAGTACATACTTGCTTTTTTTTTTTTCAAACGATGAATAGATATATAAACAAACTAACAAATAAGCAAATGATTAAAGTTTCCGTAAATGAATAAGAAAATAATAATTAGCCAAATAAATACATACAGCATTAGTATCTTTACAATATGTACTACACCTGTCCGGTAACCGGCAGGTCCGCGGCGGCTGTCTCTAGAAGACCTGTCCGGCTGCTTCACCCTCGCGGCAGCCGGCATGTTACTGGCTGCCATGGTACTGCTGGTGGAGCTCCTCTTGGCCCGCAGATACCCCTTCCTCTCTTGGCACTGAAGACTGACCAGCTTAAAAACTATTCTGTGTGTGTGTGTGTGTGTGTGTGTGTGTGTGTGTGTGTGTGTGTGTGTGTGTGTGTGTGTGTGTGTGTGTGTGTGTGTGTGTGTGTGTGTGTGTGTGTGTGTGTGTGTGTGTGTGTGTGTGTGTGTGTGTGTGTGTGTGTGTGTGTGTGTGTGTGTGTGTGTGTGTGTGTGTGTGTGTGTGTGTGTGTGTGTGTGTGTGTGTGTGTGTGTGTGTGTGTGTGTGTGTGTGTATAGCATAAAACAATACAACAAGTGCAGCATGGGGTGATATCCTTGCTTTCTTCAGCGTCTCGGTACAGATATTATATCACTGTCAAAGATCTGGAAAAAAATAGTGTAAAATTCTGAAAAGAAAAGTAGAAAAAAGCAGCACGTACGCATGTAATTAATCAATATACAAAGGAAATATGGCCCTGCTACGGAGCGAGTAGCAAGAAGGTAGAGAAGCACAGTACTGCAAAATTTCGACTCTATTTTCCTTGCTTGAGTCGGGAATTGCAGGAATCCCATCATTAGAGCAACACTAGGAAAAAAAAAAAAAAACTTGGAAAGAGGGAGGATGTGCCTTAGCTCCTGGCCAAATGCCGCGGATCACCTTAGTTCGTATTACACCAACTCACGAACACACATACTGCACCATGAAATAGTATATATGTTCGTCAGTACTTAGTAACAGGAACTGAGGTGTTCCCGGAATATGTAAAGATTATTGCTTTCCCTCTCTCTCTTCAGAATGTTTTTTTTTTTTTTTTACCTATTTATATATTTCTTTATTTTTTTTTTATTGTTTTATTACTTGTATAACAACATGTAGTACTGTATATGTGTATAGATATCAATAACGGGAACACATACATTCAGGGAGACACACATACCGCCAAGTACAGTGGATCCGTGCGTGCTTTGGGGTCCGAGGGGTCTCCAAGCGCACGGGTTCGAATCCTGTCTACGGTCTGAGTGTAGGTTGGGCTTCCTCACTCGGGGCAACGGTTTCCTAGCGGGTGGGCTTTGAAATAGGAGGTACCCTTAATAAGTATCCCCTTTAGCCCATAAATTCCCGTGAAAAGCCCACATGGTATAAAAAAAAAGTGTATTTAGTAAACAGTGAATGTATATTATGTGTATAGCTGTGTGACACGAGACTCCCTCGTCTAATCAGGGGAATGGGACTGGTAACATACACATTGATATTAATTTGTTTGAAGAATTGATCATTATGAGATCAAGTTAACATTTCTACAAACATTAACGCTGCAAATATCACCATGACACTAAACATGTAGTTAAAACTCTCTCCAACTGTACATTTTCTCTGTCTTTTCCTCATTCATTTCATCAATGGCACAACTGTTATCTCTTCCTCTGAACTCGAAATATTCTCTCAGACTTTTATTGTCACTGGATAATTCAAGGCTGTCTGTTATCGTAGCGAGAGAATGATCAGAAAAAAAAAACTGAAGTAAGATAAAGGTGCAGGAAGATGAGCAAAGGCTGAATGAGAAAAGATTTATAGTAAGCTTTTTTTTTCTTTTCTTCTTCTTTTTAAAGGGTAGGAAAACTGGTCAAACGTACGAAAATTAATGAAAAGTGTGTGCATGTGTGAGTGTTGACACACACACACACACACACACACACACACACACACACACACACACACACACACACACACACACACACACACACACACACACACACACACACACCTACAGGAGGCGGTAGTAGACACCTACCGAAACGATAATTTACTCCCAGCGAGGTCTAATAGCACTAGCTCAGAGGGTGCTGTGAACCTTCCATTAAAGCTAGTTGTGATCTCGCTGAACGTTTTCCTTTGTGTCTCACAACTCTAAAAACTAGCCTTCAATTTTGCTATTCTCCATGACCTAGAACAACTGGTGCAACACCCTACTCGTATTCCTGACCGTCGTGGAAATATGCCCAGCATTCTTGATCTTTCCTTACGTCTAATCCTTCTACTGTTACCCTATCTTCTCCGTTGGGTTCCTCCGTTCACAATCTCATTTCTGTGTCTTGTCCTATTTCTCCAATCCCTCCTCAGGATCCCCCAAAGCGGAGGTGCCTCTGGCGTTTTGCCTCTGCCAGTTGTGGGGACCTGAGGATGTTTTATGCTGATTTTCCCTGGAATGATTATTGCTTCCGTATCAGAGACCCAACTCTGTCTGTTGAACGCATAACAGAGGTGATAGTGTCTGGCATGGAGGCGTACATACCTCATTCTTTTTCTCAACCTAAACCTTCTGAACCTTGGTTTAGCACAGTCTGTTCTCGTGCTATATATGATAGAGAGGTTGCGTACTAAAGGTACTTGAGCCTTCCATCTCCTAAATCTCACGCACTTTATATCTCTGCCCGGAATCATGCCAAGTCTGTTCTTTAACTTGCCAAACACTCTTTTATAAAAAGAAAATGTCAAAACTCTCAATCATTCATACCTTTCACTGGTAAACTCTGGAACTCCCTACCTGCTTCTGTATTTCCGACTTCCTACGATTTAGCTTCTTTTAAGAGAGAGGTGTCAAGTAATTTGTCCCTGGCGTTTGGATGACTCTTTCGGACCTATAAGGGAACCTACATTTCCAGTGGGCATTTCTTTCTAACATTTTGTTGTCCTTGGCAGCCTTCCCTCTTGCACACACACACACACACACACACACACACACACACACACACACACACACACACACACACACACACACACACACACACACACACACACACACACACACACACACGTGTTTATAATAGCAATGAAGGAAATAAAGGAGTTTACTTTTACGTGGAGCATCTCGATTTTGCTCATCATTGTTAACAATGGTCAACATTTAGATTGGCATGTGGCTTGCCAGACAGCAACATTTTGTGTATGTTTTTTCATCTTAATGAAGGTTTCGTGTTTATGTCCTCTGCTTGTGTCGGCATCCAGACTGTCACGAGTTTGTAATTTTGTGTCGCTTTGAAATAAAGGAGGTCTAATGATTGGATAGTGGAAATAAAAATCGATTACGGTCTGTGTGTGTGTGTGTGTGTGTGTGTGTGTGTGTGTGTGTGTGTGTGTGTGTGTGTGTGTGTGTGTGTGTGTGTGTGTGTGTGTGTGTGTGTGTGTGTGTGTGTGTGTGTACGACCGGGTTCCAGTTGTGACTCAGCAAGGTAAGTATTATTAATATTATGTTAGTATTGTGAAAATCCTCACGTTACCATTATTATCGAGGATAAATTTAAGTAATGCTAAAGAGTTTCATGACGACTTATTTTATGTTAAACTAAAATGTGTGAATCAAAATTTTGCAGACAAGTTTTCGTTGGTGAATCGGCGGTGGCAATTAGATTCAAATTAGATACATTTGGATGCAGAAAAATGGGATGGAGGGACAGGTTTACGAATAGAGAATTGGCTGAATGGAGCACACCGCGCAGCCATTGGCCGAGTGTCTGCGATAGAAGACTTTAAGAGAACGTTTTGTGGATTTATGGGGGAAGATGACAAGTGTATTAAGTGGTTACACAAAAGTTGTCTTCATTTTTACGGTGGCTTCTTACGTCCTTATTGTAGTATTGAAAACACACACACACACACACACACACACACACACACGGTCAAATAATCAGCTATTCTTGGTGTGTAGGACTGAGGTAAGGAGACAAGACAACGCCTTACATGTAGCACAGAGTGATTCGTTGTTCACAGGTGTCGGGGAAGAGAAACCATTCGGAGGGTGAAGTACGCTTGGAAAGGGATTATAAAAGAAGAGCAAAGGTTAACCGATGAACTCAGGAACAGCACTTTGAAGGTATCACCCAGCGAGGGAAATTGCAAGTATGTATCAGGTCACACACTTACTAGAATGCACCGGACATCGCTTAGTTTTGAGATTTGATACTTGAAAAAAAAGTTGCTCTTTTACACCTAATTGCACCCAAACTAGACGCCGATACACCAGAAGGAAGAACATAATTAAGAAGTAACTTATGTTTTAGCTTGTCGTTAATTAATACTGATAAAAAAGAAGGTCAGCGATTCGTGTTGGCGTCACCGTTAGTGTGCATGTAGGAGTTACGCTGAGACCCACAGGGCACTAGCGGTCAGCCAGGCGTGTTCCGGCCGGCGTGTGTTTATAGCGGAACATCTTACCTGTGTCATCGCTGTGTGCCCCACTTGATCAAAAGACCAAAACTTCTGTTCCCATACGTATAGACTATTCGATATCTGGATTATTTTTAAACCAATCAACAATAAAGAAAATAAATAAACGCAAACTATTAGACTCAAGTTCCAAAATGATGAACCAAGCACATGGTTGTTATTTATCATTTTTTTCCCTATTCAACCTTTTACTTCTCCTAATCCTTGGTGGATTTACTTATCGACATTCAAAAGTGTTTACAACTCGGCTTTCAGCGTCCATGCCTATCGTCCACCGACTGTACATCTCTGACTAGCTTTATTTAATGTGTGCCCAAACCTGTCATGGAGGATAACTATGGGAGGAAAAGTATTGCTGCTATCAAATGAACTTTTTCCTTTCCGTTCACAATCCGGAATAACCAATTAACACTGCAAGTTTCTGATTAAGTCCTATAATTTCCTTCTTGATAATATTCTTCAGTAATTAGATCGGTTATTAATCTGTGTCTGCTATTTTCCTTCAATGAATGGACGGTGCAAGACATCTTCAGTCCCTCGTCTCTGTGGTCGCGATTTGAAGATCAGTCAGGGAAATGAAGTCTTTGTTTTGTATCAGATCAGTGGAGAGTAGCAGGCATGAAACGTAAGCGAAGATGTTTTTGGTATATCCGTAATCAAAATGAATATATGGAAAGTTATTGAATTAAGAAATAAGTAGATAGATATGTGCAATTTATAATATTTCAGGCTCAAATTCTTGAGATAAGAATAATCAAGGGAAATTTGGAAGTTAAGTCTTCTTATGATGCATTTTGGTGATATTGTGATTTACATAAAGGTAGTGTCGGTAAACAAATGCTGGAAACTGTGAAGAGTAAGGTTTGTTTGAAGTGGGATACAACTTGAGATTGGCTAAGTCTGTGTGAGGGCTGTGAAAATATCAAAGAAAATGACACAAGAAAGGGCAGACTACTGTTATTCAATAAATACAAGTGTGTGTGTGTGTGTGTGTGTGTGTGTGTGTGTGTGTGTGTGTGTGTGTGTGTGTGTGTGTGTGTGTGTGTGTGTGTGTGTGTGTGTGTGTGTGTGTGTGTGTGTGTGTCGAGCAGGGCTCAAAGTGACCTGTCTCCATATCTACATTTATCCAAATTTTCTTTAAATTTGTGCACACTTTCTGCTGCTACAATCTCTTCACATAATCCATTCCAGATATTCACCATCCTATGTGGAAAACTTAACTTCTTAATGTTCTTCAGACACTGAATTTTCATGATCTTGGAATGTCTGGTCTTGTATAACTTATACATCGTTATTAGGTCTCCTTTCTCCCGTCTATCCTTCAGCCTTTCTCCATAAGAAAGATCCTTAATTTTCGGGACCATCTTTGTAGCGGTCCTTTGTATTCTTTCTAATTTCTTGATGTCTTTCTGCCTATATGGTGACCATACCACTGCTGCATATTCTAGTCTAGGTCTTATCATAGTGGTTATGATGTTTTTCATCAAACTCTTATCCATGTAATTTAACACCACCCTAATGTTAGTTAGTGTCTTGTACGTTGAAATGTGTGTGTGTGTGTGTGTGTGTGTGTGTGTGTGTGTGTGTGTGTGTGTGTGTGTGTGTGTGTGTGTGTCCTCGCGTCAAAACAATAGAGGTGACTCACGGTTCGCTTCTCACATTGATAATAAACCGTAACTTGTTTTGCGTTAAGCAATTAATTTCCATCGACATCAAACACGCCGCCACACTCAGGCAAAGCAAACAGCCTTCACTGTCACTGGATTATGACGCAATTAAGGCTTCGAGTGATTTCTTCTTTATATATTGCTCACTCATAATTGGACTGGGTGAGTATTTTTCGTCTTAAAAATGTCCTAAAGCAACAATCATAATAAAACTTTTACACCACCATTATGTGCACTTCGAATACTCCTACACACGCAAAGATTTTTTTTTTCTAATTATTTATTCACTGATATATCCATCTATTCATTTATTTGTTTACCTTTCAAGTGTCGGCATCTGCGGGTATCACAGTGGTCTCTAATGAAGTAGCTACTTTTGTCTAGATAAACTAAGCTCGCCAACAAAGAATCACCAAAACAAAAGCTGGTCTTTCTTTTTGCTTTTCTTTATCTTTTTTAGAAATCTACTGCACCTCATCAAATAAAAATAAACATTACTTACTCTACATTAATACGGTAAGTAGGTCGTAGATAAGCATCTAAAGATACTACATAGCTGTTTGTCTGTAGCTTTCTGTCTGTCTGCCTCCTTACCTGCCTGTCTGGTCTAATGAGGGGTGAGATGACGCGATGACGGCGTGGCTGCCAGATTGTCATGTAGTGTGGTGGAGGGAGTGTTGTGAGGCGAGGTGATGAGGGTTTGTGGCGGGGTGATGAAAGGGCTGCGGGGATGGTGTGGTAAATTGTGGCGTGGGAGGAGCAGTTGGTAATGTCAGGCGCGGTGTGTGGTGTGCTGGTGAACGAGTAGTAGTTAGTATTTCTGCAGTAGTGTGTGGCGGTGGCTGTTAACGTGTATGGTTGTGGCGCCACCGCATGATACCGCTACGATTGTTGTTATTATTCTTGTGTAACTGATAAAACTGAACATGACATTGAAACATCCACTGCATTCTATTCTTAAGTTTTCTATTTTGTATGATTTTTTTAATGTCGTTATTATTGTCTATCTGCTTATTTATTAATTTTATTTTACAAGGAAGGGATGTAGTTAAGGGCTAAAAGAAGAAGTCAAAGAAGAAGAAGAAGAGGAGGAGGAAAAGGAGGAGAAGGAGTAGGAGGATGACGATAAGGAGGAGGAAAAATTAAGAAACCAAAGAAAAAAAAAAAACGAAAGACCCACTTAATCGTCACTCCTGAACAAGTTTATGGAGAAAAAAGGGTTCAGATCGGGTTGCTCAGTTTAATTGTTGAGTTACTTTTCTTTTAAAACAGTTCAAGTCATGAGAAATTTCGCGGTTTTAAACGAAATATAAAAAAAAGAGACCAATAACCTCGTCCAGCATCAAATAAGAACATGTTTTTTTTTTTCTTATCTTTAGATTCATTTGATTCGAAACATTACTATTTCCCTTGAAAAAAGATGAATGAGTGAAAAGGATAGAAAGCAATAAAAAAAGAAATCGAACTCTCTTCTTCTTCTTCTTCTTCTTCTTCTTCTTCTTCTTCTTAAAAAAAATAATAACATCTACATTACATATTCAGTCACACATTCGATTTTTCTTTTTTTTTTAATTAAAGAAATTAACGATGCTGGATGAGGATTAACGAGCGAGGGACACACGATGGTGATAGCTTTGTCATTAGATACAAAAGCAAGCATCAGTAAAACAAACCCAAAAAACACATTCCACGAAGGTCAGAAACAAGTCTTAGAGGTTGACTGTCCCTTGCTGAAAATATGAGAGTATGTCTAGAAAGGAATTAATGTTATGATTCTTGGTGATTGGACAAAGTAATGTAGGTAAAAATTCTGCCGTTTGGAGGTAGTTGTGGGTGTTGGTGTGCGTTGTATTGGTGGTGTGGTAATGTTTTCGATGAAGTGTGAGCAAAGTAAGTATTAGTACGGTGTTGTTAGTGGTGATGACTTGGTGAAGTGAATATCGGTGATGTGTGTTGCATTGGTAGTGTTGTGTTGGTTTGGTGTGTGTTGGTGTTGAAGTGTGTATTGAAGTAGTGTGGTGGTGAAGTGAGTGGTGGTGTAGTGCTGTCTTGACCCTCGCAGCGTGGCGGGGGTCCAGGAACAGGATTCTGTGGTCTGGGTAATGTGGGCTTGGTTGCTTTGCTTTCCAAAATCAACCTCTCATTATGATGCAGGTGTGTGTGTGTGTGTGTGTGTGTGTGTGTGTGTGTAATAATAATAGTGATAGTAATAATAATGATAATAATAATAATAATAATAATAATAATAATAATAATTAATAATAATAATAATAATAATAATAATAATAATAATAATAATAATAATGATAATAATAAACAGCTCGAGAGCTGAACATATACAGTTTTAAGGAAGGGAATATTGCGAATAAAATTAAAATTACAGACTTAAGAATAAGAACACAGAAACAGTGTTCACAGGTTAACACTGTGTGTGTGTGTGTGTGTGTGTGTGTGTGTGTGTGTGTGTGTGTGTGTGTGTGTGCGTGTTGTGGTGGCAAGGAAACTAACTCATGCTGAGGTAGAAGTATATAATATTATCTAACACATCGACCACACGTCATATTTAGTGACAGTGTGTAGACGGAGAAAATGTACCGGTCAAGGTGACATGTAATGGTAACATTAAAGAATACAGTATTTCACCTTCAACCAGAGTTTTCTTACTACATTTCCCTTTCAGTTGTTACATCATCGTCCGGCATTGTATGATGATATTGTTGGTACTGGTAATGACTGTAGAGGTGAGTATGTTAATGTATTACCTCTGCTTATGCGAATTAACTGATATCTTATATGGAAGTTTGGCCCATAACTTTCTTTTTTCGCCTTGTGGTCGTTTAGAATTGAAATTTTCATTTTCACTGCACCGAGGCACTGGTCACGTGCACCGAGCATAAAACTTCATTACTTATCAGGTGCACCTACATTGATAGATCTATTTTTGCGTTCATTGCCAGGTTATATCTATGGGATGAACAGAAAATGAAGGCGTATTTAGCATAATGAAAGGAATACGGGAATTGATCAACTGGTCTGTGTGTGTGTGTGTGTGTGTGTGTGTGTGTGTGTGTGTGTGTTTCACTGTTTGATCTGCTGCAGTCTCTGATGAGACAGCCAGACGTTAGTTACCCTACGGAATGAGCTCAGAGCTCATTATTTCCGATCTTCGGATAGGCCTGAGACCAGGCACACACCACACACCGGGACAACAAGGTCACAACTCCTCGATTTACATCCCGTACCTACTCACTGCTAGGTGAACAGGGGCTACACGTCAAAGAAGACACCCAAATATCTCCATTAATGCTATATGGTGAACGCATGGTATTAATGTGTTTTAGTTTCCCACGCACCATTAACCCAACACAATCTTCTATTACCAATGATCAAATAGACGGCACACTCGTCTGCAATAGAAGATGTTATCCATCACTGCCGAAGAACGATGACGTCACGAGCAGCACCCACCAATCCCCGCCGAGAAAGAGAGGCTGCGTCCCGGGCTCCTCCTCTCAGCCAATGAGCGGAAGGAGCCTCCGTGACGTCGGCCATGACTTTTGACACGTGACGACGAATGAGATGAACTTATCACAACGAAGCGGACAAGGCAACAGCTCCGACGAAGAGCAGAGCTTCAGTGAGTGTTTGGTGCTCTCGCGGTGCAGGTGTGGCGTGTGCTATTTGCTGACTGTGTCTCTCCCTCCCTCCGGTGCATCCCTCCCTCCCTCCCTCCTTCAGTACCCTGCGAGGAGTGGCGGAGTGTGGAGGTGCGGCGCGCGCGTGTTGGCTTGTTGGCTCAGTGAACACTCCAGCGGCCATGGAGGCATAACAGTGGTGGAGTGAGTGTATCAGTGAAGCAAGCTTATCTTGTGTGTATCGGCTGCAGACAGACAGGAACCACCACCACCATCATGCTGGACGGTGAGTACTGTGCCTACCCATTGCTGTAGCTACGTGTGTGTCGCCATGGTGACGTACCGAGGGAGGCTGTGCCAGTGCGTCGCGGCGTGGCGGGGCTGTGGTGATGTCGCATGTTTTTGTTATGGGTAATTTTTTCCTTCCATGCACTCCCTCATGTACTAAGTGTCCAGGCAGAACGTGTTGAGGCAATGATGCGATTTTGCAAACTATTTATGGGATCACTTGAAGATGAGCCACCGGCAGATGTGTTTGGAGTGACCGTAGATAAGTTTAGCTATGTTCGATCAGGTTACCTCAACCAATGCAACCAAACAAACCGCAACATTACCACCCAAAAGTGACCGGAGTGGTTGCCTTTCATGTGATCCTGGTATCCTTACACTTCATGCCGTGTTAAGTTTCCAGTTCCAAGCTGAACAAGTTGTGGTAATGAGGATTGCTTATTGCAGCTCATGTATACCGCCCGATTATATTTTCTCTTGTGGATGCCTACGCCTACTGGTGTGGTGTAAATGTGGGGAGCCTTTGACAGAGATTGACCACTATGTATGTTTGGATTATTGTCTCCATACTAATGCTCTGCTCAACACCCTTCTCTGCTCACCCATTCATGATATCTCAAGTCTTCAGTAAAATGGGAGTTTCCTTCAATTACTGCAGGATTTAATTAATGAGCCATGAAGGATACACTTATAAGTTTATTAGCACAATTATGCACCGAGAGGCCATTAAGTGGATGTTTAATTATAGATGCACGCTGTTGAGTTATGTCAGTATGATTTGTCCTGTGACGTCATAGGGAACATAATAGCGTAGTTAATATTTTCTAATTCTAAATAATTATTAGTGAGTGTGTGTGTGTGTGTGTGTGATGGTCGGCTGTCAGCATTCGAGAGACAGAGGGAAGGAGTGTGCGAGGTGGGGGCTGCCTGGCCACTCGAGAGCCACCCTGCAGATAGCGCTGCCTCTATCTGTTAATTGTGAGGGACTCAAGAGGCATTTTGATGCAGCGCTACTGAAGCACCACCATCGTTGCCACCACACTACTACTATTACTACTAACACTACTACTTTAATATCATCACTTCTGTCACTGTTACAACCACATCATTATTTACTATTACTTCTGCTACATCTACTATTGTTACCTCGTTTAGGGCCTTCTTATCCTTTTATAGTGTAATGCCTTTGGTCAGTGTCACTCGTATCAAAACAAAACTGCTACAATTTCTATCGCCACCACCACCATGAAATTCTACCAATAAGACTACGGGAACGCTTTAAACATAGGGACAGGTGGGGGAAGTGGGCAGCCAGATGTCTGTAATAAAATAAAACTGGTTGTGACAAGGAAAGGAAGAGGGTGAGGAGGAAGGAGGGAAGGTGGAGTTGAGGAGGGAAGGCGTGGAGGGGGGAGAAGGAAAATGAGAGAGGGGGAAGGAAGTAATGAGGAGGGGTAGGGAAGGGGGCAAGGCTGTGGTGTCATTGTCGGTCCGCGAGTATTGGTTTTAATGAAGGTGTTAGAAGGCAGGTAGAACAGAGCACCAGGTGGGCAAAGCTCTCTCTCTCTCTCTCTCTCTCTCTCTCTCTCTCGTGTTTGGTTCTTATAATATATTTTTCTTGCTAAGTTATTGATCTCGTTTTAACTTCTCATGTGTCAATAATTTATGTCTTCTTCCAACAAGCGCACCTGTTCATCGTTCATCTTTTGTTGTGTGTGTGTGTGTGTGTGTGTGTGTGTGTGTTTGTCTAGTTGCCTGTCAGCCTCCGCCGCCCTATTCAGTTTGCCCAATCCTCTCAGCCATTTACCTGCCTCCAACTGTGGTTACCTGTCGGGCCTAATTCACATGTACCAGTACAGCACCTTACCTTACCTTACCTTTCCTCTCCACCCAAGCCTTCCCTCTTGCCTCACTTCCCTTTTCTTATTAACCTGCTTCACCTTGCTTCTGTTACCTTGATCGTCTGTTTCTTTTCCCACCGACATCCATTATACATTTCCTCCTCCTGCCTCTCCTTGGCGCTCTACTCTTATCATCCTTCTCTTCTTGACACGTTGATGCGACTATTACCACCACTGCAGCATACTATTCCACGTTTTCTACTTTTGATTGCACTGCATAATTTATCACGAATAGTCTTGTATGGATAAAAAATATGTGATTGCAGTTTATTCTTTCTTAGCGTTCGTGTGTTCCTGCTCCTTTTTTCTCCTCTTTTGTTGTCCACATGGCCACGTACCAACTTCATTCAATCTTAATCATCTCCTCCTACATCCTCCTCCTCCTCCTCCTCCTCCTCCTACACACCCTTCTCCTCCTCCTACACACCCTTCTCCTCCTCCTCCTCCTCCTCCTCCTCCTCCTCCTCCTCCTCCTCCTCCTCCTCCTCCTCCTCTTCCTCTTACAGCTCCTCATTCTCCTCGTCCTCCTCCTTCTCCTCTCGTCGTCTTCCTCCACCTGTTCCCCCGGGCAGGTAAGAAGACGGCGTGTGGGGGGAGGGGCGTGAGAATATCCCCGGGGCACACCGATTCTCCTCGGCCTTGACTTCTGTGTGTGTGTGTGTGTGTGTGTGTGTGTGTGTGTGTGTGTGTGTGTGCCGCGTAAATGAGCGAAAAAGTGGTTGGACAAGGGTGTACTATAGTACGTAAATGTACATGCCCACATACACGCATACATACACATGTACGTTGACTGTGTTCATTGATACAATTCAATAGATTATCGACGCACACACACACACACACACACACACACACACACACACACACACACACACACACACACACACACACTTCCTTTTTCTTTTCTTCTTTATAACAATTACCTTACCACCACCACCACTACTACTGCTACTACTATTAATACTACAACTACCACCACCACCACCACCACCACCACCACAACAAATACAAAAACCACTGCATAACTTTAGCAACTCTACGCTAAGATACACTTGACCTGACCTTGCTTCCTTTCCTCTCGCCCCTGCATGCCCCGCGGAGCTTCCCAGGCGAGGCGAGGCGAGGCGAGGAGTCCGGCGTCCAGGGCGTGGGAGAGGAAGTGGACTGCGAGGTGATTGCTGGTAGTGGGGGGAGAGAGAGAGAGGGAAGGGGAGGAAGGGGGTAGAGAGAGAAAGAGAGAGAGAGGCTGGTGGATGCGTTACTGGAGGAAGAGAGTAGAGAAAACACACACACACACACACACATGTAGTCAGGCTCACAAATATATACGCACTGTAGACTAAGAATAGTTTTTGTTGTATATAATATGAGAACCAACCTCTAATGATATATTCCACCTCTCTCTCTCTCTCTCTCTCTCTCTCGTTGAGTTATTCCTTCCCAGTCTGCCAATCAGTAGCATAGCGGAGGTGGTTTCGCTTCTTCTTACTCCGACTCGGCATCTGGTTCTCCTCGGCCGGTGTCTGAGAGTGGTCGTGCAGAGGATCCCAGCTGGTGCATCTACCCATCTCCTTCCTGTCTCCGCCGCCTCTAGCCACTAATCTCGGCATGAACATTTCCTTCTCAGGCTGCATTTGTTGTGATCTTATTGGTGCCTTCTTGCTTTCTTTTTATTTATTTTTTTTTTCGTTTCTTTATATTGTATTATTTTGTTCCTGTTGTTCTTGTTCTTATTTTATCGTCGTCTTCATCATTGTCATGTTCGGCGTGATCATTTTATATTGTTGTTCTTGTACTTTTTTTATTTTTATCTTGTCCTCCTACTCAAACTACAACAACGATGACAACAGCAACAACAACAACAACAACTGCTACTATTACTACTACTACTACCACCACCACTACCACTTCTACTACTACTACTGTTTCTACCATTACTACTGCTACTACCACTACTACTGCTATTACTACTACTACCACTACTACTGCTATTACTGCTACTACTACTACTACTACTACTACTACTACTACTACTACAAGTATGTATCAGGATAAGTTAAGAAGTCAAATGTAATAATATAAGTTTGCTTGAAGAGAGAGAGAGAGAGAGAGAGATTTATACGTACATTCGTCCTTGCTGGCAGTCTTATAACCTTCGAACACGGACATAAACGTTCATAGACACCCACAAACACGTTAATAGTTGCACACAAAACACACACACACACACTCTCTCTCTCTCTCTCTCTCTCTCTCTCTCTCTCTCTCTCACACACACACACACCCGGTAGCTCAGTGGTTAGAGCGCTGGCTTCACAAGCCAGAGGACCAGAGTTCGATTCCCCGGCCGGGTGGAGATATTTGGGTGTGTCTCCTTTCACGTGTAGCCCCTGTTCACCTAGCAGTGAGTAGGTACGGGATGTAAATCGAGGAGTTGTGACCTTGTTGTCCCGGTGTGTGGTGTGTGCCTGGTCTCAGGCCTATCCGAAGATCGGAAATAATGAGCTCTGAGCTCGTTCCGTAGGGTAACGTCTGGCTGTCTCGTCAGAGACTGCAGCAGATCAAACAGATCAAACAGTGAAATACACACACACACGCATACACACAGACGCACAACCGCAGTGACATAAGCAAAACTACACACGCACGCACACGCAAGGAAAAAACAAACTAACCACGCCAGCCAGAGCACACACACACACACACACACACTCACTTGGCGGCGGAAATAAATCAGTAACGGAGAAA
>NC_059270.1:11387944-11420444 GCF_017591435.1 Portunus trituberculatus
GTGTGGCATCAAACAAGAAATCGTAAATAAGATCCAGTTATCCTGAGTTATTGTGGGTCGGCGCATTTCCTTATTACTTATTCCTCGTAAGAATGGATGAAGGACTGCGTTGTTGTGGCGATCAGATCCCTTCCCTTCAAATGCTTGCGTTTGTTTTGTTCTGATTCCACGGCGGCCTTTTTGACTGTTCCCGTTTTCATCTCCCCTTCCCCTCCCGCCTTTTTTTTTTTTTTTTTTTTAATGTTCCTGGAGCGGGGACAGAAAAGATGAGAAGAGTTTTGATTCTGGTGTTTTGACTTGGAATGGAGATTTTTTTGGTGGCTTTGGTGGCGTTGCTCTTTTTCTTTCTGTCATTGTTATCATCTTCGTTTTATTTTTGTAGGTATGGCTGGGTTATTTCGATTGTTTAAGTTCTTAGTTGTTTATCGTTTTCTTTTTTTTTTTTGTCTTTTTCCTATGTATGTGGTGATCTATGTGTGAAATTCGTGGCTTTTATTTATTTATTAATTTTTTTTAGTTATTGGTTCACTGGGAAAGGTTGAATGAGTTTTGTTTTTCAGTCACATTTGATGATTCTCTCTCTCTCTCTCTCTCTCTCTCTCTCTCTCTCTCTCTCTCTCTCTCTGTGTGTGTGTCAAATCTCAATATCTATGCTTTTCGAAATCTGCGGGTATTGCTAATGCTACTACCGCGACTATTACTCTTTTTCTTCCTCCTCCTGTTCTTCCTTCTCTTCCTCCAGCATCAATATCTTCCCATCTTTCCCTCACCACAAGATTAGCAAACCCAACTCGAAAAGCTTCCCTCAGACTTACCTCATCCTCCATCTCCCGTCCCTCTTCCTTACCTTACGCATCAGATCCTGCCTGACTCCGCCTTCCCTTTCTCTTCGCCAGCCAGTCATTCATCTCTCTTCTCTCTCCTTGTGTCTGGGCCTTGCCACCACACCCTCTTCTCATTCACTACTGCTCCTTTCTCTTAGCCGGTACGTGTGTCCCTTAGCGTCACCTCTCCCTTCTCTTATTCTGTGCCTTTGTTTCCGTCTTTCCCTTCTCGTTCCGTCCTGTATGTCTCTTTCATCTTTTTTTATTTTATTTTCATCAGTTAATGTACCCGAGTCCTTTTTCTGATTATTCTACATGTTGGACTAGCTTTTTATCTCGTTACCTTACCTCTCTCTCTCTCTCTCTCTCTCTCTCTCTCTCTCTCTCTCTCTCTCTCTCTCTCTCTCTCACAGGAGGCAGGATGTTCCCATGTCACCTGTCCGCGTCACTTAACCTTTCTAAATGACCTGCAGGCGGACCCTTTCATCTCCCTCCACCGGCAAGTCTCGGCATCCTCTCACCACCTCTTTACTTTTGATCTCCGGCGCCTCTTCCCTGCAGCCTCAGTGAAACGTGCGTGGCTGTGTAAGGCCTTGTTTTGCTGCCTTCTCATTTCATCTTCGTATTGTTGTCAGTTTTCCCTCCGATCTTGTTTTGTTTTGTTTGGTGTTCTCTATTTGTTTTTTGTTTGTATATTTGTGGTGTTTGTGTGTGTGTGTGTGTGTGTGTTTTCTCTCTTACAAAGTTTTAACATAATTTTTTTAGGTTTAGTGAGGAAATTCAAGGCTTCTTTTTCTTTCTCTTCTCATTTTTCCTTTTCTCTTCTTCTTTTCTTTTTTTTTTTCTTTTCATCATCATCATCATCTTCTTCTTCTTCTTCTTCTTCTTTTCCTATTACAACTACAACTACTACTTATCCAATTTTCTTCAATTACTTCCTTGTTTACCACCGTCTCTCTCTTCTCTCTCTTTCTCTACTTCCTTCCTCCTTCCTCCTTCCTCGTATCTCACTCCTTCTCTCGTATTCTCACGTCATCTTCCTTTTCTCCGCTTACTTGCATCCTCTTCCTCTTCCCTTCTTTTGCTGTGTATTTCTTTTACGCTTTAGAGAGAGAGAGAGAGAGAGAGAGAGAGAGAGAGAGAGAGAGAGAGAATGATAATTATTTTGACTTGAGAAACACGAGATATAGAAAGAAGTAAAGCAATTTGCTCTTAGATGTAATGGAGAAAGCTATTTTGTGTAAGTGTTGGGTTACTTGGAATTACTATTGCCTCCTTATGAGAGAGAGAGAGAGAGAGAGAGAGAGAGAGAGAGAGAGAGAGAGAGTAATGATGTATTAGCTTATTTATGTGGCAGCGGGAGAGTGAAAACATCTACAAGAAAAAGAAAAAAAAGAATTATGAGCTATAAATTACAGAACTAATTAAGTCTTACGTGAAATTAATTAAAATCTAGTGAAATATTTCTTCACACGAGAGAGAGAGAGAGAGAGAGAGAGAGAGAGAGAAACCATGTGCTCAAACTTGTCTAAAAATATATAAAAACAAAGTGAACAATATAACTAAAATCTTGCAAACCCCAAAAATGTAAACAAGAAAGAAAGACCCAAGAAATAAATTTACCTCACCATACCTACTCATACATCTTACTCAGTCTTGTTCCGGCAGTGGCTTGATTTATCGTTAGTATTAATATTATTGCCCATTTCCTCCCCGTCCTCCTCCCCCTCCCCCTCTTCCTCCTCCTCTGAAGTGATGGCAGCGTTACTTATGAGGCGCCGTCACGGGATGGGCAGGAAGGACGGCCGATGCTGCTGCTGCCTGGCGGCCTCAACTCATTACCTGTCGATCCGTGTCACATTACCTGTAGCTAGTGTGAGACGAATGTGAGATGTGTGTGTGTGTGTGTGTGTGTGTGTGTGTGTGTGTGTTAGAGAGAGAGAGAGAGAGTAGTCTAAAAATGTTCTCAGACATAGAATAGGATATGACATTTAAAATAATAATGAGACTGAAAAAAAGGGTAATAACGTATTTTGATTGGATGAACGTAATACATTGCCAGTAGGATGAGAGAGAGAGAGAGAGAGAGAGAGAGAGAGAGAGAGAGAGTGAGTGGTGTCGTGGCAGTAGGTTGGAGCATTGCCTCAGCCTGGATCGTTGTGGGCGTGGGTGAGGGTGGCGTGACGCAAGGCGTGTGTCGCCAGTGTGCCATCTTGTCGAAAGCTGGAGGTGGTGGTGGTGGTGGTGGCATGTACGTAATAATGGTATTAGTAACAATAACTAGTAATGTTAATGGCAGGAAGAAGAAACTCCGTATTTTTTCTGTTCATTATTGTAGTTACATTTTCATTTTTACATTTGGTTCGTATACTGCTTTCCTTCTGTTAATAGCGATAATGATGCTAATGGTGATAGGAATAATAATAGTAGTAATAATAATAATGATAATGATAATAATAATAGTATCAATAACAATATCAATAATAATAATAATGATAAAAACAACAAGACCAGTAACAGCACAAGAACAGCAGCAGTCACCCACCATCGGCAGCGACAAAGACTTCCTGTCATAAAGAAGGAACAAGATGAGACACAAAATCAATACAATATAAACTATCACGTTTCCCAATGACACAAAACGCACTGACAGATCCATGTTTAAGTCGAGACAATCATGGCAATTGAGAGCCAACACAAAATCTGGAGGTATGTGTAAAAACAATTACCAACGAATGAACACGCTAAGTATACATCATAGTTAATAGTTTGTGTGGACAAGTAAAACATTTAATACTTTTCTACTCCATTATTAAGCTCTTTTTCTTCCCAACACGTAAAGCAGTGCAGTTTTTGGTGTGGGTGCGGCGGGGTGTTAGTGTGGGAGGTCTCAAGATGCGGGTGATTACGTTTTGGCGTGAGAGCGAGATAACAGGACTGGAGAAGAAAGAAAACGAGTGGAAACGGATGTGCGGGAAACAGGTTAATGAAGGAAACTGCTTGCGGCACTCAGGTGTCTGCCTTTTTTTTTTTTTTTTTTCTTGGTCGTGGATGGAGAGATAAGGGTGTCGGTCCCACTATTGACGGTAAAAGTGGATTGAAAATATGGGCTAAGAAAGGTGGTGATAGTATTATTGTCATTAGTGTTAATGATGCTGCTACTACTACTACTACTACTACTACTACTTCTGCTACTACTACTACTACTACTAGTAATTAATGGTTATAATAATAATAATAATAGTAATATATCCTGTAACTTTAAACACTTGGCCCCAAAGTAATCAACAGAGGGAAAGATACAAGATATGCTCGTGGTAATAACAACATCAAAAATAAACAGTGCGTGTGCAGCAGAAATTAACATTGATGCATTGCTGGACAGAGACAAACAGGGATTTAGACAGAAAGATTGATAACACATGAATAATGGAACAGGAAGAGCGGCAAGCGAAGCAAGTGGAGGGAGGAAAACCAGATAATTTGAGAGCTTATTAAAAAGATGAGTCATGAATAAATTTATAGTCGTTAAGTGTTTATAAAATTGATTGTAATGATTAGAAAGTAGTCAGATGATTATGAAGATAATTAGACAGGTAGAAAGACAGATAGATTGATGGGTTGATAAAGAGTCATTTAAGCTAGATAAAAAAAATAGTAGATAGTTAAAGACGAAGGAAAGAAGTAGAAAAAGAGAGAGAAACAAGTTGCAAAATGAGAATTAATACCTCGTCTTCCAGCGATGGCTGTGGAATCTGTGAGAACCTGCTGCTCCAAACTGAAAATATGTGCTTTAGAATACATCGTTCATGAATATTTAAAAGAAGGAAGAATGGAACATCAAGTGATATCTCGAAACATGAGAAATTTGCCTTTTTGCCCTTTTTTGCAGTTCTCGTGATTATTAGCTTAAAAGCCCACGAAAAACAATCTCTTAAGCACTTTTATTTATTTTGCGATGCCTTAATCAGAGTGTTCTCCAGACACTTGTGCATACTAAGAACAAGTCCTGACACTAAAGGAATGGTCCGCCAAACTCAGTAATATTTTCTGCTGCATCAGACTAGTATTGATTAAAATCTCTTGGGTGTTGTTGTTGTTGTTGCCGTTGCTGCTGTTGTTGCTGTTACTCCTGCTGCTGTTGTTGGCGGTGGTGATGTTTCTATTGTTCTTGCCGCTGTTTATATCCGAATCATGTTTTCTTCAGTGTACGAGCTTTTTGCTGCAATTACTGATGTTTAGTGCACTTGGCTATATATAAAATAACAGTAAAAATAACAGTTATAATAAACATTGGCTTGGGAATAGAAACTGTTATGGTAACGAGTTGAAAGCCTGCTGTGAACCACGAAGTAATTCCTGCATTGTTACAGGATATCAAGCATGGTGGTCAAATGTGCCAGCGGCGGGAACAACTCGCTGCAAGATCTAGGCTCAATATTTTCTCATTAGCGTGGCGGGATAAGCACTCCAAATGAAACTTGCACCGTTGTTCTACTCTGGCTCACTTGAAAAAAAATATTCAAAGATTCTCAAAGAGTCTAATATAGCATTAGTAATTTACATCGATCAAGATTAAAAAAGAGAAGAAAAAACTTTGAATCAGATAACCTTACCAGTATATTAAACCCATATTTGTCACTAGTCTGAGAAGCTTTGTGACAGTGGAGAAAAGAGCGATTCACTGTCAGGAGATTACATTGAACAGTGACCGGAAAATGCAAACAAATAGTTCAGGTTATAGGTTCATTCTAAAACACTTCCTCGCTACACCTCCACTACATTTAAAAGACTCTAGTTAAAGATAGTTTTTTTTAAGGATGCTTTTACGACTCTAGTGACAGATGAACAAAATTTTTACATTACCATTAGGAGAAACGCTCTTGAGAACCTGACTAATAATGTCTGTGGCCTTTGAAAATAGTCGTGGTGAGAAAGGAAAGTATTTAAGTATAAGAGACCTTAGTTTACTTTGCGGCAGCGCTGTTGTTACTCTGAGCAAACTGTATCGCGCGTTTACTGCGGGAAGGACAAGACGATGAAAGCTGGACGGGTTAGACCGGAAAGGCAGATGTGGGATGTTTGTTACCTAATGATCAGTGGTGAGAGAGAGAGAGAGAGAGAAGTAAGATCTAATTCCGTGCTCATTTACTCCTCCCTCTCTTTTCCCTCTGCTCTATTAATCTTACATTCTCTCTCTCTCTCTCTCTCTCTCTCTCTCTCTCTCTCTCTCTCTCTCTCTCTCTCTCTCTCTCTCACGCACGCCTCCGGATCTCTCCCCTCGTGAACACAAGACTGAAAGAGCTGCCTCAGAATTATCCCTTCCACTGTGACTCACCTACCAAAGCCTCCTTCCTTCCTGCCATCCCTGTGCCGCCTCATCCCGCCCGCCCTTCGCCACCACCACACGCACTTCCCCTGAGTCACCCCTCACCACCACCGCCGCCGCCACCGCCCTCGCCACTCGTCTGACTCAATTTACTTACGTGTTGCCGACTCAACCGTGACTTTTGATATGAATGAGTCACGGGGAAGGAAGTGAGTAAGGAGGGATGTAAGCTTTTGTGTTTCCTTGACTCATTGGAAGTGTGTGTGACTAAGTTATTTTGATTTCGCTACTTGGTGACTGTGTGTGTGGGGAGGGTTGGGTAATCAGTCTCTCTCTCTCTCTCTCTCTCTCTCTCTCTCTCTCTCTCTCTCTCTCTGTGTGTGTGTGTGTGTGTGTGTGTGTGTGACATGAGACAAATTGACTTCTTATGTCCGGTGATTTCGAGTCATAATGATTAGCGTTTTAAAGCGACACAAGATGCAATATCTCTCTCTCTCTCTCTCTCTCTCTCTCTCTCTCTCTCTCTCTCTCTCTCTCTCTCTCTCTCTCTCTCTCTGACACGTAAATTTTCGTCTTCACATTTTCTCTTTTTTTTTCATCTTCTCTACCAAACCAATAACTCCCACCACCTCATCACACCTTTCCTCACTCTGCTCACTCTCTCCATTACCTTCACCTTACTCTCTCTCTCTCTCTCTCTCTCTCTCTCTCTCTCTCTCTCTCTCTCAAATATATTTCTCTCTCTCTCTTTCACATCTTACTCTGTACATTTATCAGCAATATTTCTTTTCCTTCGTGTTTTTTTTTTCTTCTTCGTTCGGTCTCTCGCTGTTTCACTCTTATTGGTTTTTGCCTCGGTTTCTATGCTATTTATTTTACAGGGTTCGTACTGTCTTGTCTTCCTAGTTTGTTTATTTTTATGAATGTTTGAAGTTGGTAAGTTTTCGGTAGTTATTCTTGTATTTATGTTTATTCTTTCGTCTGAACCTCTCTTATTTACTGACAGTCTTTTACGCTTTTTTCTTTGTCATAATATATCTTGTCTAAAATGCTAATACAGGCTGATAGTTTCCTTGTTAAACCTGGCAACTGACTAACTTTAAGCATATATACGTATACGAGGGTCTCTGATTAATAACTTTTGCTACAGTAAACCACAAATCGCAACACTAAAGACAATGCATGGTACTTTTATAACCATCTACGAGAAAGATGTAAATAGAATAGATTTGGCAGTTTCTTGCTAAATAGTACAATATTTGGAGGTGGCGGCAGAATGGGCACAAGTTACTGAAAGATGTGTAGGTTAGTAGCGAAAGGGTTCAGAGAAGACTTGACACAACAGAAGAATATGCGTGGTGAACCGACTTCTGACCATAATTGGACTTGCATATATGAATGTACTACTTTTGAGAGTGTATATTCATCATATTTTGAAACGATCCAAGCTCCGGTAATTATTTCACTGCCACTCAATATATCTCTTCGTTATCTACATAGTTTTTGATACTAGTTTTTCGTAGCAGTTTCTCAGTTCCGTATTTCTGTAGCTTAGCGGCGATAAAACTGACCTCATATTCTTTTTCCTTGTCCACTCAAACCATTCATTACAGTGATCTCAGTGCTAACAAATTATCACATGTAAAAATCTTTATAATTATTTTTCAAGAGACCACGTTCGGAATTTTGTTAAGGCTTTCATCTGAATTTCTCCCAATAATGATAAAGGAAACTTGTATTATCACCTGAATATTGTAAGCCTCCTTTCAAACACCACTAACACCCAGCAGAGACAGTTCAAAGTGATCCAGATGAGACGTTGAAGTGTTTGAAAATGTTCATGTACCAACTCTTACTTCTCACTTGTAAGTACGCACCACCGCAGCCACCACCAGCACGCAACAGGTAGTCCGCTGTGATTGTATACTCGCACCTTCACTCCGCAGGTGTTGATTGGTCATGAGTGTCGTGGGAAATTAATAGTCTGGCGGTCTCCTTTAGCAATGTAATCTGATGTGTGGGCCGCCACCTACACCATGGTACTGCTGCTACTCACTATGATCTCTCCCTTGTCGGGGGTAATTAACGGTTTTCTCTTCACAGGTGTGCGTGAGGTACAAGAGAAAGAGAGAGAGAGAGAGAGAGAGAGAGAGAGAGAGAGGGACGGGAGGGGCGGTGGCGGGAAGACAGAAGGTGGGAGGGTAGTGTATACAAGAAAACATTAATCAACACATTCTTTCTTTTTATCACTGTATCACTCCTTTGTCTCTCTCTCTCTCTCTCTCTCTCTCTCTCTCTCTCTCTCTCTCTCTCTCTCTCTCTCTCTTGCCTCACTGAACTATCATATATACCACGCTGCCGCCATCACCACCACAACCACCATATTTTTTTTTTTCCTTCCAGTTTCTTCTGTATATCCTCCAGCATCATCAGTGTTATCATACTCGTCATCTCCGTCTCGATTTCTTTTCTTTTCTCGCTCACTTTCCGTTTCGTTGCATTTCTATTTCTTGGTCTTGTCTTGTGTTGTGTTTATGTATTTTTCTTTTTGGTGTTCATTGTTTGCAGTTTTTTTTTTTTTATATGTTTCTATGCAAGGACTACTGTTGCTGTTGCTACTACTACTACTACTACTACTACTACTACTACTTCTGCTACTACTACCGCTACTACTATAACTGAACTACTACTACTACTACTACTACTACTACAATTATAGTTACCACCAGCACCACCACCATTTCAAGTGTTACCACTACTACAACAACTACTACACCACCACAGCAACTACTACCACCATCACCATTACTATCATCATTACCATCATTACTACTGCGGGTACGCGTTCCCTCGCCACGCGCCTTCCTCTGAACACTCGGTCTGGCTCGTGGCACGGTTGTGAGGAGCGTGCCGTCCACACATGCAAAAACTTACAAACATACAGACACACACAAGGAGGAGATCTTAGCACGATATACGCGCATTACTTTTCCTTCCTTCCCACACACCCACACACACACACACACACACACACACACACACACACACACACACACACACACCTAATCTGACACACTTAAGTCCCGTTTTTATACCCATGCAGCAACGCTCTGGTTACGTGGAGGAAGAGAACAAAGGTGGGGGTGGGGTCTACAACGCACCCAGAGAGAGAGAGAGAGAGAGAGGGGAGGGGGGGCGGTAGACGGACAGACTGAGAGCGCATGTTGCTGGAGGGAGGAAGGAAGTGATGAGTAATAGGTGAATAACAGATGAGAGAGAGAGAGAGAGAGAGAGAGAGAGAGAGAGAGAGGGAGGCCTTGTTAGGGATGCTTATCCTCCTGCTGTGGGGTGACGCCCTTCCAACCGGTTTTCAGCGGCGCCTGTCAAGAATGAAAGAATGTGTGTGTGTGTGTGTGTGTGTGTGTGTGTGTGTGTGTGTGTGTGTGTGTGTAGTCAGTCAATCTGCCTGTCAGTTTCTCTAAAATAGCGTGTATCTACATTGTTATCTTTTTTTCGTAATTCACTCTTTTCTCTCTTTCCCCTCGCTGTGAAGGAAGCAATCGTGACGCTGATAGTGACGGATGGGTGGCTGGGGTGACGGTAGCAGTCGTTGTGGTAATTGCGACAGTGGCGGCGGTGGTGGTAGTAGTGGTTGTGGTGGTATCAATAATTGTGTGTGGCTGGAGGTCGCCTGGTGGTGGCAGTTATGGTTTCTGCAGTAATGGTAGCAAGGAACAAGATTGGCAATTAGACTTAGAGTGGTATTATATGCGATCAAGGCTTGTTAGGTGCGTAGTAGCAGCACGATCGTCACCTTCCTTCCTTCCTTCATGCTTCTCTCATTCCTACTCGATCTCCCTTCCTCCATCATTCTTTCAGTTCCTTTCAAGCTCTCCTCCTCCTCCTCCTCCCTCTCTTTTTCTCTCCTCTCCCTTATCTGTTTCATCACTCCCTTCCTTTTCTCTACCTTTCATCCTCCCTCCACTTCCTCCCTCTTTTTCTTCACTAATTCCTCTTCCTTCTCCATTCTCTCTGTAGCTCTTGCCACACTCTTCGCTGTCTGTAATGTTATCTCTCTCTCTCTCTCTCTCTCTCTCTCTCTCTCTCTCTCTCTCTCTCTCTCTCTCTCTCTCTCTCTCTCTCCTCTTCCATTCCTTCCTTCTTTCCTTGACATTTTTTAAATCTATCATTTTTTCTCAGTCCTCACATAAAACCAAAGACTGACGAAGAAAAATACAGAATAGGATAGAGTAAAATGTAACAAATGAATACAAATGGGCAAGAATATTTATGCAGAAGTTTCAAAGGAGGTGTTAAAAGCACAGCAAGATGAACAAAACGAAGGTGATGAAGAGACATGGGAGGATGAAAGAGAGAGCCCCGCGCAGTGTAGACAGAGGAAGAGGGAGTAAGTGAACAGTGTGTATGTGCGTGTGTACGTAAATAAACTTGTAGGCAGGAGGAGGATGCAAAAAAGAGCAGACAGGTTAGACACGTGGTAAAATGGAGAAGAGAATAAACTCACTCCCACTTTAACAGAGAAGGAGAAGGAGAAGGAGGAGGAGGAGGAGGAGGAGGAGAAGGCAGCGGAGGTTGAGATTGGAGATGAAGGAGTAGTAAGAATAGAAGGATGAATAAGTATGAGATATTGACAGTGTGGGTGAACTGACTTGGGAGAAATGAGGAATGAGAAAGCAACACGAAGGGTGGAGAAGGAGGAGGAGGAGAATGTCGAGGAGAAAGAGCGGGTAATTAAAATGAAAGATGTACGTATACAAAATGATCATGCTCAGGTGCTTAAACACACACACACACACACACACACACACACACACACACACACACACACTGAATAAAAGATGTCATATATTAGTATTTCAAGAACGAAGAGAGAGAGAGAGAGAGAGAGAGAGAGAGAGAGAGAGAGAGAGAGAGAGAGAGAGCAAAAGAAACGGAGAACGAGTAACGGAAAAGGGAAACTGACGGAAGTAAAATGCTACCAACTCAAAAGCCACTTGAGGCAAATGACAATAGCGAAAAATGAGAACAAGAAAAGGAATACGATAGAAACAAAATTACCTGCATTGCTTTGAGTGTGGGAAAGATTGAGGAAAAAGAATGAAAGGCGAAATTATGGAGAGAGAGAGAGAGAGAGAGAGAGAGAGAGAGAGAGAGAGAGGGACCCTTCACAATAGGTCTAACGGGAGAAACTTCCAAGAAAACGGACACGAGTGGTCACCCAACCTTTGCCCTTTCGGCGAGGTCAGGTCAGGTCAACAAAAGGGGCGAGGAGTGTGTGTGTGTGTGTGTGTGTGTGTGTGTGTACCGTGCGAGAGGCGAGGTGGGAAAGGCGGGGGTCGGGAGGCAAACACGCACACACTACATGATAACCTTACAGTGTGGTGCTGACACGGTTTGTTTGCCTTCCTTATGGTTAGTTTGATATGAGAACCAAAGGATACTGCGACCACAACCCCTTTCCCCGTTCCTCCTTCTCTACCCCCCACACACACATACACACAACATACACGCACACATTGGTCAGTTTCTAGCTTAAATACGTGGGAAACTCGCAGTAACAATACCATCATCAATTTTAAGAACAATTCGACTCATATGTACGCTTCCTCTTTCCGACTCCTCTTCCTCTTCCTCCTTCCTCTCTAGCTCTCTTATTTCTTCTTCGCTTCCGTCTATCTCTCATCGTCTTTCTCTCTCTCTCTCTCTCTCTCTCTCTCTCTCTCTCTCTCTCTCTCTCTCTCTCTCTCTGCCCTCACTTGAGTCTCGGGAGGGCGTGGCATGGCGTGGACAGGTAGGGTGGTGATGGTGGTGGAGAGCAGGTGTGGTTATGGTTCGCAGGTGAGAAACAGGTCGTGTCCATAGTGCTTAGGTGTGTGTGTGTGGGTGTGGGTGGGTGTGTGGGTGTGTGTGTGTGTGTGTGTGTGAGGCTTCCTAGATTGTACGACTTCAGACGCAAGCACGCACACACACACACACACACACACAGACACACATTATCTCTCTCTCTCTCTCTCTCTCTCTCTCTCTCTCTCTCTCTCTCTCTCTCTCTCTGTCGTTTGTTTAGCCATTAGACCTCGACATGAGTCCACACACACACACACACACACACACACACACACACACACACACACACACACACACGTATACACCATCCTGTACACCCATAAGTATACTCTCTTATTCCTTCTCGTCGTCGTCCTCTTCCTCCTCTACCTCAACACCACCACCACCTCCTCGTCCCCCGTCAACACCTCCATCACCTCTCATTTGTCACTCTTTGCTATGTAGCGGTGGTGCACCGTTTTGGCCCCTTCCTCCCTCCCCGTCCTGCCTTTCCTTCCCTTCCCTATGATACGTGAGGCGAGTAAGTGCCTCCCAGCAGCGGGTAGATGAAGATTACTTACGTCCAGTGCTCTAGCCATTCATCTTGGTTCCTCCTTAATGTCCATCCGTATTACAGCTATGATAAAAGTGCCGAAGAGGTTCAGGTGCTGGTTTTGTTTATTTCCATGTCTGTAAATGTGTGTTTCATGAGTGCTTTTGCTCCATTCAGGTTGTAAAGTGTTGTGGAATGAATGGGGTTTGGTTTGGTTGGTGTCATGGTGCATAACAGGATGGCAGATTGTGCATGTACGTATGTGTGTAGGTAGGAGAGGTATGTTAAGTGGTGTGTGTGTGTGTGTGTGTTGCAGTGGAAAATTGGATGGATGGTCGTTGCTTTTCATGTCTGTCTTTTTTTTTTTTTCTTTTAATGCCGTTTTCGTCTTGGTGGAAAATCGTGGAAACCCATTTTGTGTACTGTGTGTGTGTGTGTGTGTGTGTGTGTGTGTGTGTGTGTGTGTGTAGTGCTCGTTTTTCTCTCACTTTGTCTTGCTGTCAGTTAACTTCCGGCAATGTCTCTGTTCCCTCCACCTGTCTGCCTCTTTTTTTATTAAAGTAACACGAATATATTATTATTTTCTCATATTTTATAATGCTCGATTGCTCTCACCTAAAACAGCCCCCAACACACACACACACACACACACTCTCTCTCTCTCTCTCTCTCTCTCTCTCTCTCTCTCTGGCCAGTTATGTGACGCCTAATTTACCTGTCAGTTAGCCAGGCCGTGTGTGTCTCCCAGGATCCACTACCCGCTAATTTACATGTTTGGTCCTACTGCTGCTGTCCTGGGAGCTGCCCGCGTAATGGATGCCTGCAAGCGGTGGTGGTGGTTGTGGTGGTGATGGTGGTAGTGGTGGCAGTGGTGGTGGTTAGTGTCTTTTCAAATGCATAACGAACAGAGGGACCTCGTTTGTGTGTGTGTGTGTGTGTGTGTGTTGGGGAATTTCCTCGTTTAGATGTTTTTTTTTTTTTATATCTGTTCTTTTTGTGGATGCTTATTTCCTGTTGCATTGTAATAGTTTCTTCTGGGTTCTTTTTTTTTTTCTCTTCCTTTTCCCTTTTCAATGTTATTCACTTGCTGGAACATTATTTCAACAGAGACGAGACACGACAACCTTTTTTTTTTTGCATTCGTACCTTATTTTGCTTCATCTCGTGCCCTTGAATTTCAGTGAGACAGAGAAATCAAACAGAGACAGAGAGAAGAATTGTTCCCAAACCTCTATTTTTTTTTTTTCTCCTTTATACTTTCCTGATTCTGCTCGACCACTGTTACCGCGATTCTCTTCCTTTCCTGCTTTGATCTGCCGGCGATTTTGATTGATCGGCCTCTTCGGATGTCCAGAGGAGCGATTATTTCCTGTTGTGCTCGGTAGTAAAGTTTGTTCTCCTTATATTTACGTGTAACGGCATTTGGTATTATCTTCCTCGGCCCGCCACACGAAGACAGACACACAGACACACACAGAGACAAATATATACACTTGTTGGAGGAGTTATCCCGAGTGATGGAGGATGAGAGAGAGAGAGAGAGATAAAAGTCCACATTGTTTCCTCATCGTCTTACTTCAGAATGACAAAACAAGATGAATGGACGGAAGCTCAAGAGGAGGAGGAGGAGGAGGAGGAGGAAGAGAAAGAAGATATAATAGAGTAAGACGAAGAAGAGAAAATATTTGAAGATGAAAGAGAAGAGTAAAAAGAACAATAATGATGATTGTGATGATGATGATAAAGAGGAGGAAGAGGAGGAGAAGGACGAGTGGAAGGCATCAAAGGACGAGGAAGAAAGCGATGATGCTGACATGGAGGTGGAGGACGAAGAAGAAAAGAAATAAAGAGAGGAAAAGGAAAAATAAGTAAAATAAAAAGAGAAGCACCAAGAAAAATAGTTGGCGAAGGGGAAATGAAGTAAAAGGAAAAAATAATAGGATTAAAAAAAGGAAGAGGAAAAAAAAAAGGAGGAAATTTTGAACAGGAAAGAGAACAGAAGAAGATGGAAGAGAAGATGGCGCGTAATACATAAGAATTCCAAACAATTTCACCCAAATATGTGTAACGAGATTTTTTTTATGTAGATTTGTAACGACATACATTTGCACGTCGAGAGATAGAGAGAGAGAGAGAGAGAGAGAGAGAGAGAGAGAGAGAGAGAGAGCCATTACCGCTAAGGAGGACAGGTGAGGTATGAACAAACAGGAAGGGAGGAGTGGAGGGAAGTAGAGACTTGAGAGGGAGGAAACCAAGAGAGAAAAAGGAAGAGGGAGGGAAGGGTTGAGAGAGAGAGAGAGAGAGAGAGAGAGAGAGAGAGAGAGAGTGTGGGGGGAGGGTCTTTGCTCCTTCATGAGGCAGGAAAGGCAGGTAAGTAACTCAATTGGCAGGTAGAGAGGGAAGTGGTGGCGAGGTGCAGATGGTCCTCGTGCACTGGAAAGACGAAAGTGACAGGGATTAAGAGTTTGAGTGTCTCTTATTGTTATTATTAGTAGTAGCAGCATTAATAGTAGTAGTAGTAGTAGTAGTAGTAGATGGTGGTGGTAGTAGTGGTTTTGTTATTAATATCAATTTGTATCAGTTTTACAATCACCAACAACATAAACAATAATAGCAATACTCTGCTACTACTACTACTACTACTATTACTACTACTACTACTACTACAAATTCTGCTACTACAAATTCTACTACTACTACTACTACTACTACTACTACTACTACTACTACTACTACTACTACTACTATTACTACTTCTATTACTACTACTACTACTACTATAATAATAATAATAATAATAATAATAATAATAATAATAATAATAATAATAATAATAATAATGATAATAATAGCAATAATAATAGTAATAATAATGATAAAATTATTAGTAGTACGAACACAAACACTGCTGTCTCTTCAATTTTGGCAACAACAAAAGAGAGAAAGAGAAGCAGAAGGACAGGCTAAAAACACACATCCCTCTAAAGATTATGTAGTTTATTATCAAGTAAAAATAACAAGGAGGGTGTTCACAATAATCCCTCAGCAGGTGTTATGTGCTTAATTAAACCTTCCTAGACATTACTCTTCTCCTACATCATGGTTCCCTCCTCTCCACATTCTCCCTTCTTCCCTCCTCGACCTCAATCACTCACACCATCTTATCTTTATTCTTTCCTTGTCCCGTGTTCAAAAAACGCTTTGCTCTCTCACCAGTACTGTTTTCAATGGCCATAGACATGATTAGCTACCTTCTCGAGAGTGTTCTTCCTTTCATTAATGTGGATACCTAAATAATCTGCCATTAGAACCATAAAAACACCCTTAAAAAGCAGTGCCGCTACAACTAAAGTCTTTCTGAATATAGTCACGCACTGTCTTACCTCTCACTGCCTCCTCCAGCCGTCCATCCCTCCTCTCCTCCTGCCACTCTCTCCACCAATCATTTATCAGCCTCCCTCCTCCCCTCAACCCTCTCTATCCTCTTCCTTGTCTCCCTCCCGCAGTCACATATCTGTCTTACTCATACCTTTCTTCCTATTAGCTTGTGGTGTCTCTTCCTTCCTCCCTCCCTTCCTCATGTATTCAGCAACTTCTTCCTCCTTCTCTCTTTTGTCTTTTACTCTTCACATTTTTTTTTCTTATATTTGTTGTCTTATTTTTTTATGTATTTTTTTTATTCCCGATTTTATTTTGGTACTTTTTCTTCCTTTTGTTTTTAAATCGTGTGTTTATTGTTGCTTCTTTCCGTTTTTTCCTTTCTTTTTTTTTCTTTCCATTCGTCTACCCTTTTCTTCTTTTCTCCTTCCTCTTTTGCTTCCCTTATGTTTTCTTTACTTTCCTGTCCTTTCTTTCCCTTTTCTTATCGTTCTTATCTTTTCTCTTTAGTCATCTATTTTCTCTTTATTTATTTTCATGTTTCCGTTCTTCCTTCCTTTCCAGTATCGTCGTTTTTCTTCTCTTCCTATTTTCTTCACCTTTCTCCTCCAGTAAATCACTTTTCCTTCCCTTCTCTCTTTCTGGCCAGCCGTCCTTCAGTCACCCTTCCCTTCTCTTCTTTCTCTTCCATTCCCTTCTCTTTAAAGTCATCCGTTCATTTTTATTTTTATAGTATCTTTCATTCTCTTTCATTCTCATATCTTCTCTTATCATTCCTGTCTCTTATTTTCTTTCCTTTTCTAGATTTTTCGTCTCTTTCCTCTCATCCATCTATGCCTTCTTCAGTTACCTCTTTTATCGTTTCCTCTCCCTCTCTTTCCTTTCTTTCCTTAATTTCACCGGCGTTATTTACTCCTTTATTTCAATCTCTTCATTTCTTTTTTTACATTTCATTCGTTTACTTAAATTATTTGTCTTTTTTTTTTTTTACTTCTTATTTCACTCTTGTTTCCATTCTGTGCCTTCCCTTCTTCATATCCATCTTTCTTCAATTTTTCCTTCATTTTCATTCACTCTTGTGTCCTGCCATTTCTAACCATACCTTAAAATCTCCATCTCTTTTTTTTCTCCTTTTTCTCTCTTCTCCCTACCGTACTTTCCCCGTCTTCTTCATAATATCCCGTCTTCCTTTATTTCCTTCCTTCACTTTCCTTCACTCTTTCTTACTTTCCTATCCATCCATTCTTTAAAATCTCTGTCTTTTTGCCTCCTTCTGTCAGTCTCTTCTTCTCCTTCCCTTCGCCCTTCTGGCTTCTGCACCGGACGCTTTTTGCTCCTTCCTGCCTCAGTGCCTCCGTGCCTCGCCTCCCTCACACGCCTCCCGGACCGGTCAGTAGTTGTGGAGTCGCCTGCGATGGAAAAATGAAAATAAGAAGCAGCAAAAAAAAAAAAAGAAAAAAAAAGAAGAAAAGAAAAAAGTGATCATGGTATGCAAGCCATTTTGGGAGAGGGAATGTTTTTCTTTGTCTTGACGCTGAGAGAGAGAGAGAGAGAGAGAGAGAGAGAGAGAGAGAGAGAGAGAGAGAGAGATTTTTAAAAGTCACATGGATTCTTTCTTTCTCTCCCGTGAAGCTCCGGGTAGCTGGTCTTAATATATTGCAGTCATCAGAACAATAATACAATATGGCACTTTTAATATATTGACTATTGCCGTCGAGATAATAAATAACTCGCGATAATGTAAAGCCAGCGACGTATAGGAGCGAGCAATGTATAATTCTCCGCTATCCTTCGTTTGATTCTTTGTATGTTCGCACAGGTTAGTGTTGGGATCGTTCATTCAAGGTCCTCCCTCAGCAGTGAAGTGTGTGCTAAGTTTTGTATTGTATTGAATTAATTTGTTGTGTTAATCCTGTTGTGTACGGTTTCTGTATCTTCGGCTTTTTCGTGCGCCTAACCCCTTCAGTAGCATGACGCGTTTTTATATTAATTCTGCTTACTGTTTGGTTATTTTATACAGCTTCAGAAATTCATGTGGGGATTGAAATATTGAAGGCTCTGGCTATTAATCTTCTGTCCTCAATAGACCCTTCTTAATGTGAATAAAATCGTCTAATCATATAAAAAATGCGCCTCTGAGCGGTAGACTTCTTGTGGTTTTGTTCACCCTACGCGAGGCAAGTCTCCAGTTCCGTCTAGAATGAGAGAAATGGGGTAGATGCAAAGCGGGATGGTAAATTGTTGAAGATGCATCCTGGTGTCAACTTCAGGCATCCAGAAATCGTTTAATCATATACGAGTAAAGAAGTCAAGGTGAAAATGTGTCGCAGTACTGAGGAGGTTAAGAATGAATGCCTGTTTTCAAAGACTATGGAGTTATTTATTTAAGTTTTCACAATATAATATCTTGTTTATGTTGAATCTTGAACACATCCGAATGTAAAATAAAATCGTCTAATCACACCCAAAACTCAAGGTAAAAAAAGCGTCCCAATGCTGAAGGGGTTAAGAATTGCTGGCTGGGTTAGTTGTGGTAAAGCTTGAACTGCAGTAAATATGTTCGGTTTATGAATTATTCTCGTTTCTTTTATACATCTTCCATATTATTCCTGCGCGGTTTGTGTGGATGATGATGAGACAGGTTTCGTGGTGCATAAGTTTGATTCGTCCGCGATTTACACGTTTTAGATCTTTCTTTTTTATCACATTTGAGTTTGCAGGGTTTTTGTGTTCGGTTTTTAGTTTCTTTTACGGTCCATGTTTACCTTTCCTGCTTTTTTTTCATATACCTTAGATCATTCTGTATTGTATATCTTAACTTATGCTATACCTTCATTTCTTTTTCTGCTCTTTGACACATTGTTCCTTAATCACAAATCTCCGCGATATTTTTCCTCGACAGTCATCTCTAAATATTACACTGGCGAGACATATGGCAAGTTATATTCTTCCGATACCTGTTTTTCTTGTACTTAGATGCTTGGTGGTGATGTGAATTGGTGCATATTGTAGCTACAGCGTTAGTATTTGCGTCTATATGATATGCATCTCCTTCATACTCAATCATCGTTTTGCTCGCTAATTCCTGTCCAGAGATAAGACTGAGTGAAGTGCCCAGCAAGGGAGCAAAAATGACACGGCCAGGCTACTCCATCCTTCACCATGACTGCAAGTACTACACATGGTGCCTCGTCCGGTCTTGCAGCGCTGTCCCCTTGCATTAACACATGAAAATTATTATAACTAGTCCTGGATCTCCACCGTCCCAGCGTCAGTTTCATTCAGAGCCTCCCAGTGTGGCTGTCTGATGGGCGAGAGTTGCTACCCTTCAGTTATATGCTAAATAATCATCATCGGTGTCACAGTAAGACGGGAGTGATGCAGGCGTTGTCTCGGTATCTTTCTTTGCTTTGGTAGAGGTCAGTTGAAGTTAGAGTAGCATTTCAAGTTCAAGATCAAATATTTCTTGCCTTGAAGAATAAATAGGGAAGTATCATACACGCTTCAAAGGAAAGGAACTTGTCTGCCGAGCCGAGACTGAATGCCAGAAAGAATAAGACTTCATGGCAGACAAAATAATGAATAAGTAGTGATAGTAGTAGTAGTGGTGGTAGTAGTAGTATAGCAGCAAGACATGGCATGAGGACAGGATCATTATAGACTTCACCACTGTGTCCACCAATACTTCAGCGTGTCCCTCGAGGCTGTAGCTACGGCTGTTAGTCACCGGCTCGCCAGGGACACGCGGGACCACTCACTCACTCACTGCATCGTCAAGGTTACCACAGCTCGTTACTTCCTCGTGTGTCGCCGGCTAAGGTATTCATTTACTCCAGCGGTCATGGGAAGGCGGCCGGACAGCTGCGTGTGGTGACTCGGCTTGCTGTTTGTTGGCTGCCCTTGTGGAGGTTTTAAGTCCCGCTGCATAGCTCAGTGGCAGGAAGTGATGTATTGGTCAAACCAAGAATCAAGGTATATTTTTGTTTCATGGCCTGTAAGTCTGGCAAATTTAAATGATGTTTAGATTTGTAATGATACTGCAGTATGATTTATCAAGAGACAAAAATATCGACAAAAACCACCGCATGGCAAGACAAAGCTGAGAGTTCTGTTTCTCGTCTTAAAAACACAAGAACAAAAGAAAATAAGGAGAGCTGCAAGAAGTCGTCAGGTGTACACGAGGAAAGTCTCTGTAAGAAATTATAGTCAACTTAAGGGTATCATAGACGCTCTGGTGAGGGTACAATTTGATTACACAGGAAACTCGAGGGAAATCAGAAAATCGAATTATAAACCAATGAGACAAAAGACTTTATTTCGTGATACCTGGGGACCGATATAGTTTGATATAATTTGTAAATAGTTTTTTTTTTTTTAGAGTAGTGAGATATTTGGCATATCATCACGGAACATGAAAAAAAAAATGACAATCTGGGTTAATTAATTTTATCATCTTAGTGTATTATAGAAGATTTTAAGTGGCATTTCAGGTGATTGTTTAGATTAGATGTTTCTCAAGTGACTGGAAAATCAGAATATACGACCACATCTTATTCAATAACTAAACATATATTTCTTTCTCAATTCAACTTTTTTACATTTTCAACATTATTTTCAAGGCACTATAAAACAAAACGAAAAAATTAGTCTTGCACTTCATCCATTTGTGCAATATTTTTCAATCTCCACCCATCCACATTTTTAGAATCAACCTGGTACTCTTTATTTCATGATTTCCGCGTAGCTATATAAGATCACATTTATATCACCGTCCTGTCTCGTCGTTATGTTATTTTGCTACACATCCAAGTCGACAATTCCCGCAGGTAAGTGTCGTGGCGGTGTGTGCATGCGGCGAGTGTGAGGCAGTGTTATGATGTGCGTGGTCAATTTGGTGTTTTGCTCCAACGTGACGCTCACACCTGTTTCAGTTTTAGGTGCTTGCTTCACTTACTAGAGGGAGGGAGAAGGGGGAGGGAGGGCGGGAAAGGGGGACTTAGGGGAAGGGAGGAGGGGTTAAGGGCTATTATGGTGTAACGACCCCTCACACACACACACACACACACACACACACACACACACACACACACACACACACACACACGGGTTTGGTATACGCTGCACCCCTATACTGCGTTCTTACATCGTTTGTGTGTGTGTGTGTGTGTGTGTGTGTGTGTGTGTGTTTTACCTTTCAGCACCACAGCACCACTTTAGCATTATTTTTGGTACCATTGGAGGATTTCAGTAAGTTAATAATGGTAATCTTTGTTGCAAGAGATTGAAAAGGAAAAGAAAAAAAATAATCACCCTCAGTTATTCTTTGACTACTGTTTATATACGTACTCCATTTTGACTAAATGTATGTTATTTTGTAAAGTATGAATTTTGTTTATATATTTATGTGAACAGGTTAAGTTTGAACCCTCGATAGTTTTCCCTTAGCCTTTTATTTTATACATTTGCTATTATTCATATGTTTTGGTCTGTCTTTCCTATATCACTCGTCACCCATACACATTAACTCTTGCTCTCAACCATCCTTACTTTTGTTTTCATCTGAGTTATGGTTTCTTGTTGAATCTTTCGCCTCCTTCCATTATTCTTGCTCGGTTCGTCTTTCCTTCACCATTCGTCACTTGCACTCTTTCCTCCCTTGTTTTTTACTTTTACTCTTATTACTGGATACTCTTGTTTACTTGTTTATTTTTCTCTCCTTGCTTTTTCATTTATTCTTTTATTTTACTTATCAGTTTCACCTTCCCCTCTTACTCTCACACTGCACATTTTCATCGGTAGTGTTTACTTTACTGTCATAGTCATTTCTGTATACACTTGTTATACCTTGCGTTCTTAATGTTATTCTTTTTGTTATAATTTCCTTGCTTCATCTTTCCTTCCACAGTTTTTCATTCTTACTGTTGTTATTTTATACTCTTATTTACTTTTTTTTCCTATTTGTCGTGAGGTAAGTGAGGCCTATGGCGAGCCAGAAAAGGCCTCAGCAAAGGAGAGCATGTTCAACAGTGGCCGTCAGTGATTAAACAACCAGGATCTCCACAAAAGATCTTGGGTATGGCAGTCTAAATTCTCCGTAACAAAGGGATAGCTGACAAAAAGAACAATTCCGCAAGTATATGAGAATTAAGGGAGTATCATGAATCTTAATTACGGTAATCGGATGTCTCTAAAAAGGTTTGAGAAATACAATAAAAAGTACGCGTGCTACAAGGGAGCCCAGCGTGCTATGAAAAATAACCAAGGAACAAAAAACATGGTGAATCAGAGGCATGTGACCCAGTGGACAATAAAATGTATACGTGCTATGAAAAGTAACCGAGGGAATTCAGAGAACAGGAAAAATAGGGTGAATCAGAAACATGTGATCTAGTGGTGAATCGAAATGTAACAATGGTCACACTACACACACAAAAAAATAAATAAATAAATGTGATGATAGCATATTTAAAGAGAGCAACAGGTGAAGTGGGGAGAGAAGGCCAAGGTAGCTTCTATCTCTAAACACTCTGGTGTGAGCTTCTCATCATGAAGCCTTGGGTCCTCCTCTGTCTTGCTACATTTGTGAGCAATACTTTAGAGTATTTTCCTAGGCGTCTTGTGGTCTCGTGATGGATACTGTATTATTTTAAGTTAATTTTTTTGTGATCCTTCGCATGTAGTGATCACTTAATTAGTGGTGTGGTGGTGTTATAAGGCTAGTGGTGTTAGATGTATGACTTGTTGCCGTGCTGAATATCGTGAGTTACTGAGGAAATAAAGAAACTGTAGTTTGAGTTGAGTAGAGTACAGTGAAGAAAATTCTTAGAAAAATGTGGTCGTGTTGTTTCAATCGTTACACTTGCTTATATGTTATTCAATATATATATAGTTAGTTTTGAGCTGCGTTTGTGAATGCCGCAAGGAAGAATCCACTAGCCTTAGTCACTTGGTTGTCCTTCACCTTGCAGGACATAAGTACAGTGACAGAGTATTATAGGTAAGCAGCTGTATGTGGTAGCCTGCCGAGGGCCGGTTGCGACATATTCGTTTTTTTTTTTCTCTCTTTTTTATTTTACCGACCTGCTTCATCCTTTCCTCTTAGTCACTCACTCTTGTAAGTCACCCTCAGCGTGAATCATCCTCACTTTACCCTCTCACTCTTCCCTTCAGTTCCACTCTCACTACCACGAACCCTCCTAAAAACTGCCACGCCCTTGTATTCTCCCCACTTTTCCAGACACGCCCACGCCCCTCGTTACATTCCCTTCCTCCTCCTCCCTCACCTCCTCTTCCTCCTACTCCTCTTTTTCCATCCGCCCTGTCCTTACCTCCTTACCGCCCGTTCTAACTCACCAAGCGTTCAATATCCTCGCCCTTTGTAGCCCTTCCCGCCCCTTCCCGTTCCTTCCTTCCTTCATGAATCGCTCGTCTCTAGTCCAACAAGTTCCTTCGTGCTGTCATCTAGTAACCAATCGTTCTCAATGTGGCTGTGATTAATGGTGTGTGTGTGTGTGTGTGTGTGTGTGTGTGTGTGTTATATTTCCTTCCTGCTTCATTTCCGTTAGTTTTGCTTTGCCTTTTCCTCTTTCCTTTCCCCACCTGATTATTTTTTATTGTTTTTGTCATTATGAACATTATCGTTTTAGTAGTAGTAGTAGTTGTTGTAGTAGTAGTAGTAGCAGTAGTAGTAGTAGTAGTAGTAGCAGTAGTAGCAGTAGTAGTAGTAGTAGTAGTAGTAGTAGTAGTAGTAGTAGTAGTAATAGCAGTAGTAGAAGTAGTACCTGAAAAGAAGGAGCAAGTAATAGTTTAGTAGGAGCAGGAATTCAACGTAGCAAGTGACGTAGTAGCTAACAGTGGCGGCATCAGTAGCGCCACCAAGAGCAGCACTGGAATGTGTGGTAACGTTACGCAGTATACATAATTGCACAAGGGCAGCCTCATTACCTGCCAGGACCTTGTGTGGCTACGGCAATTCCTGCTTTTTTAGGCGAATTGCCCACGCACACGCGCGCTGCTGTGACGGATGTGGCCACGACACAGTTGCTCGCTCTCCTCTCTCCCCCGCAGACCAGAGGCAGTGATTTGCTCTTTCATCATACATTGTAATAATAATTTCACTGTTGTTTCCATCTAGCTGTTCCTTATTACGTCTATCTCAATAAAGATTAGCAGTGCATGTAGTCAACTTTACAACTTATTAATTCATGTGCATTCTTTATTTACATCTCCTGACACTGAATAGTTTAGTCGCGCAAGCAGCCAGTAGTCGTGGTGAGCTACAAGGTGTGCCAGCCAACTCCACAATGTTTAGGAGCCAAAACATACAAGGCAACCTTTATATTTAGTGATTTTCCCTCTTCTGTTTGTATAGCATGTGCATTCTGGTCTGATCGGAAAAGTTCTCGTCTACAATCATATAAGATTTATTTTTAAACTATATACGTACTTTTTTCGTTGGTATACACACACACACACACACACACACACACACAGAGAGAGAGAGAGAGAGAGAGAGAGAGAGAGAGAGAGAGAGAGAGAGAGAGAGAGAGAGAGAGAGAGAGAGACCGTCCTTGCTATCTGAGTGGCAATGACCTCGCGTGGCACTCAGCAGACTCAGCGAGGCTTACTCTGTGCCGTGGGTCGTAAATGTGTTCAGTGAGGGGCGAGCACTCAGTGTCTCGGTGTGAAAGGTGAGACGCACTCGCACCTTATGAGTGGAGGGAGGCATGACTGACCAGCACCGGCCCTTGAAACAAACACACTCACACACACACACACACACACACACACACACACACACACACACACACACACACACACACACACACACACACACACACACAGAGAAAAAAAATGTAGAAGTCTCACCCTAACATTTTTTTTCCGCTCAGAACCTATTCATCTCCATTAGGCATCCATTTTCTCATTCTTATTTTTCCATCAGCCGCTAGTTTGTTGGATCACAATGCTATTACGTCCCACAACGCGTCGCTTCCCTACCGTTTTTCCCTCTGATTTAGTGAGGGAAACTTACCTGGCCTAAACCATACCCGGGAGCTCATTAAATTAATCTTACCTTCGCACCTGCCGGAAATGAGGATGATTTAGACCCAAGGTTCCCAATTGATCAACCCAGTTCACAGGTGTTGAGGCGATGAGATGGCGAGGAGAGGAGCAACGGACGACGTGAGGGAAAGAAGGAGGGAGAGATGAAGAGTAAAAAACGTGATCAGGTATACGGAAGGAGATGGAAATGGAGAGGAGGGGAAAGAGGAGAAGGAAGAAGAAAATGAGGAGAGAAAGGAAATCAAGAGAAAACCGGAAGATGCTTGAAAATGAGACGATGGAACTTGGAGAGAGAGAGAGAGAGAGAGAGAGAGAGAGAGAGAGAGAGAGAACGATACAAGTCCACTCGTCCAGATAGATAGAGGCAGAAAGACTAATGGAGATGATATCGAAAGAGACCGAGCGGAAAGAGAGGAGTAAAAAGAAGAGGAATAAGAGAAGGAGGAGGGGGAAGTGTGGAGGCACAGAAGAGGTCATTACCGCCCCTCCACGCCCATGCAGTCGTCGCGGGCGTGATGGAGGGAGGGTGCAAAAACATAACTCCTCACGCTGTCAATTGCTACCTGTCTTGACGAGGGATTACCTGAAGGAAGAGCAGCAGCAACAGGAGGAGGAGGAGGAGGAGGAGGAGGAGGAGGAGGAGGAAGTAAGCAGAAGATAGATGAGAGACAGAGAAAAAAAATGTAGGAAGAGGAAGAAGGCACAATGAAGAATGGTCGACGATAAGCGAGAGACAAATGATAACGAGGAGAAGAGAAGGGAAGGATTGATGGAAGGATGTTAGGGATAAGTGATGAGAGAGAGAGAGAGAGAGAGAGAGAGAGAGAGAGAGAGAGAGAGAGAGAGAATTATGTACTAGAATTTTTATGAGGGACATTTTTTGTAAACATTAATCTCTCTCTCTCTCTCTCTCTCTCTCTCTCTCTCTCTCTCTCTCTCTCTCTCTCTCTCTCTCTCTCACATACACACTGAGCAAACAAACAAGCAAACACACACCTGATGACAAACACCACCCTTACGGCCTTGGTCCTACGCGGCTACACACACACACACACACACACACACACACACACACACACACACACACACACACACACACACCTTGATAATGGGTAATCCGAGATAAGCCCACAGATAGCAGCGTCCCTCTCTGCCCTTCCTTCCCTCTTCCTATCTCCCCTACACTCTGACGGGTCCCAGAACAAGACTTTCCTCCCAATCCCTCCCTGACGCCTCAGAAGACACGGTGTCATGGGAAGCGCTGACTGACGGACTGACACCTTAACGGAATATTGGGAAGGGAGGAATATGGTGTGTTGTGTTTGTGTCTTTAAAAGCTGCCGTTATTGTTTTTCGTTGGTATTTCCTATGGCCTTAGAAATGAGTCGTTGTGTTTTCATGGTTGTTGTTGTTAATATTGGTTTTCGTGTTGATTATGTAGAATTCTGATTTGAAATTTTTTTTGAGTCGTGAAAACTATCCTTAAGATTCTGAAAATAAATGATTCTTCAGGTTTTTGTAGTTGCTGTTTTTTTTTTCGTTGTTAGTGATGTGGATTTTTTTTAACTCGTTTGAATGGTGAAAACTTTCTTGAAAATAAAGAAATAAGTATTAGTCACGTTTTATTTGTTTTTGTTGATTACAGAGTATTTTTGGTTACCTATCAGTGCAATTATGAAAACGCTTACCAATTTTCCATCAACTTGCACTAGAGCCTGTTACTTGTGTTTCAGACTGCACACCGTATGATTTGAGACTACGCTCCCTATAACAAGTAACGCATTAACGAAATATTAGTGTGGAAGTCATAAAAGAGAACAGCTTTACCGAAGTGTTCTAAAGATGCAGAACTGTTTACAAGAGAGGTGTGATTATTTGGCGTGTTCGTTAGTTAGGTAAGAAAAAACATTTAATCATGAATATATCACGATTAAAATAAAATATGCATCTGGGGTTCCATCTTTATTGATCGCTTGTTCATTTAATATAATCTTGCGTGTGAGAAAAAAGTTAATATATTCCCCGAGTAAAATCAAATATGTTATGATGCTTTTTTGTTTTATTGAACATTTATTGTCTCATTATCACACTTGATTATTCTTGTGAACGTTGTTGTGCGTAATATGAAACTGGAGGTTATATGTCAACTTCGCAGTTAAATATATGGATATAAATATTGAATGATAGACAATAGAAAAAAAGGCAACACAGATTAACATAATGCAATTTATTACCTAAACAATGAAAACTATTTTTTTTTCATTGGAAATCCCCAAATAATTTTACTTAATTTCAAAACTTAAAATGAAAAACAGCTCGAAAAGGGAAGAAATGTTTTATGATAATGAGAAATAACTAGTTGTGCAGCAAGAGAGTCAGATTACACGGCAGGGAAGCTAAGAAAAAATGTGAACTGTGCAGCGTGTTTTGAGAGTAAGGAATTGATAGACCGAAAATGGAGAGCGGGGGGTGATTTCTTCTTTGTTTTTGAGACTATTAACTGTGCTGTCACTATCCGCTTCTCTGCCACCATCTAAGAACCTTATTAAAACTCCTTGGCCACCTTGATTCTACCACTACCACCACCACTAATACTACAATACATTCTCTCTTTCTCTCTCTCTCTCTCTTTATCTCTCATCCAACCCCCCAAGCAATCTCAGTCTCATCGTAAGTTAAGGCCTCCGATTATTTTTTTTCCTCCTGGCTTGGGTTCCGTTGCAAAGTATAAGGTGCGGGGCAATGATGGCACGGCGTAGTGATCTTGTGTGCGGAGCCGTGACGTGTAAAGTGGCTGCCTGACGCTTCCATTTTGCCCGGCCGTCATAAATCGATACACTCCATTGTTTTCTGCCTTTGCTGCGGAAGTATAAATTGATCCCGTGTTGTCTCCGTGTCATCAGTGTGAGGTGCGAAATGGTTCTTGTCTCCTTGTGTCTCAGGGCTCGGTTACTCGTAGATACGCGTGATGTTTTCCTCTTTGCTGTGATTATTATGTTTTTTTTTTTTTTTATATATATGGTGTGATGGGTAAGGATGTTTGTTTGGTTTTTCAGTGTTTTGCATTTTAGAGGCTAATGTGATGGGAGGTTAGTGGTTGTGTTTTGTTTCAAGAGATGATGGTAATTATCTTTTACTACTACTTCTACTACTACTACTACTACTACTACTACTACTACTACTACTACTACTACTACAACTATTATTATTATTATTATTATTATTATTATTAACATTATTATCATTATTCGTCATTGTTATGATGGAGTAATGATTTAAGTATCGTTATAGATATGCAAAATTTTCTTAGCCGTGTGTGTGTGTGTGTGTGTGTGTGTGTGTGTGTGTGTGTGTAATCCCTTCGAGAGCACTGCACAAAACATCTAAGGACTACATGGTTAGGCAGGTGTACTCCGCCGCACCCACACCCGTAATTGAGGTCAGCACAGGTAAGCACGAAGGGCAAAGGTGTTCCTAATACACACCCACCTTTACCTGTCCACCTATTCTCACCTTTCCTTTCTCCCACCACGCCTCTCCCCTGTTCCTCCCATGTCCACCTGTGCTCTTACATCCTCAGCTTCTTCCACCTCATGTTTCCCTTTTTTTCTCTCTCTGTTTATCTGTTCTCACCTTTCCCTTCTCCTGCTACATCTCTCTCTCTGTCTCTCTCTCTCTATCTTCCTATTCTTCTCCTGTCCACCCACTCTCCTTGATCTTCCTCCTCTTTCACACTGCCTCTCTCTCTTTTTCTCTTCGTCTGTTTACATATTCGTATTTTTTTCTCCTCCCACTGACTGTCCTTCCTTATTTGCTTCTGTGTCCACTCATCCTTCATCTGTCTCTATCACTCTCTTCATCCTCTTCTCTATTGTCATTTTTTTTTCTTTCCTTGTCATTATGTCTTAATATTTCCTCTCTTCCTTGCCACTTATATTATCTTCTTCCCTCATCCCATTCTTCTTATTCTCATTCACTTCTTTCCGTAATCTTTGTCGTCTTTTTCTCCATCTCCTCCTCCCTCCTCTTCTTAACCTCCATTCTCTTCTTCATTCACTTTATCTTCCACTTCATCTCATTTCTTCGTCTTTTGTCTTTCCTCCTTTTGTTTTCTTACATGTTGTTTTCCCCTCCTGGTTTCTTAAGTCCCTCTCCCCGTCCCCCCCACCCTAACATTCACCTCCACTCCCCCTTCCCTACCTCATTATTCCTCCCCAACCACCACCATCACCACCAACACCACCACCCTCCTTTCCCTTCCCTTCTTCCATGACTCCATTATAGACGATCCTACCATCCCTCTACCAGTCCCTTCCTCCCTCCCATATACCATAATCCTCAGCTCCCATGTCTCCCTCCTGCTTATCCTTTTAGCTCTCCTGTCGTCCCATTTCTCTTCCTCCTCCTGGCCCTGCTCCTCCTCCTCCTCCTCGACCTACTGTACCTCTTCGATATATCTCTTCCTCATTTTCTCTTACCTTCCTCTTACGCAGCTTCCCTCCCTCCCTCTCTCCATGCCTCACCCTTACCAGGAGTCATAGGTCAAGGGGAGAGAGAGAGAGAGAGAGAGAGAGAGAGAGAGAGAGAGAGAATAGAAAAAAATGCCAGGTGTGGTCAGCAGAACAAGCTCTAAATCAAAGTGGAACTCAGCATACGCCCCTCTTCTGGTCACTCGCAAGGTTATTATTTCCAATTAATCTCGTTAGGGGAAGGTTCTTATGGTCGCCAGCGTCCCTCCCCCGCACATACATACATATTTACATGGGCTTGCCTACTTACAGGCATAGACAAGGAGGAGCAGTGGGTGTTTAATGGGGTAAAGGTGATTGATGTGTATATATTCTTACATGCATACCTATTTATGTATATATACCTATGTTGTAGAAGATAGCGTTTTAGTGTCAAGTGTTAGGATTGGTCTATACATACATTGCAAACGTAAACACATAGAAATATAGATACACTTATTTACATTACCTCACAAAGTAACATATATTCATACTTACCTATCTACACACATGTACACAAACACACTGCATATACATCAAGAATAACCAGTGTTTACGTGACAGTATTGAGTTCTAGTATATGCATTTAAACATACGCTAATACACATACATACATAACTACAAAAGAATATGTTTTTACCTGGTGGGTAAGTGCAGATACATACATAAATACCTACAAATGAGTAGTGTTTACGTTTAGGCTCCAATTTTCAGGTGAAATGAGAGAGGACACAGGTAGACAAGATTATCATAAGCCTCGTATTGTCAATCAGAACAGGTGGGCATGAGGAAAGAGACGGCGGGGAGGAGGGAGCAGGGAAGGAGAAAGGAGGGAGGTGCTGGAGGAGGTTATGGTTCGCACGGCACGTAAAATGAGTCCGCGTTAAAGCGAGGAACACTTCATTCTGACCTCTTGAACTCTCCAGATGAAGAAGCGATGATGCGGATTTCTAAAGGACGGAGATTTATTGGTACAGAGAAACCTGCTTGATTTTTTTTTTTTCCTTTTTTTTTTCCTGGCGATTTATTTGTACATTAATTTTCTTTGAGTATTTCTTTTTTTTCACTTCACTTGTTGATGTATTATAAGCTTGTGTCAATTGCTATGTTTAGTTAATCCCTCGTCATTTTCTTTCCTTTTTCCTTTTCTTGCAATACTCTTTTCTTACATTAGTTTTCTTCAACGTTTTTTTCTCTCCATTTTCATTGATTGATATTAATAAACAGTATGTCCGTGTACATATTCCCTGTTTAACTCCTTCAGTACTGAGACACATTATTACCTTGAGATTTGTGTACAATTAGACGGTTTTATTGACATTAGGAAGGGTCTATGGAGGGCAGAAGATTAATGGCTAGAGTCTTCACTATTTTAATCGCTCACATAAGTTTCTGAAGCTGTATAGAATCAAGAAGTAAGCTGGATGAATATGGAAACGCGTCTTGGTACTAAAGGGGTTAATCTCTCTCTCTCTCTCTCTCTCTCTCTCTCTCTCTCTCTCTCTCTCTCTCTCTCTCTCTCTCTCTCTTTCAAGTAATACAGTGTTCTCTTTCTCTCCCGCACGAGTAAAATGAAGTGGAGATGACAGGGAAGAGGAGGAGGTGCGGAGGAGAGGAGGAAAGACGCGTGTGTGGGAGAGGAGAGGGAGGGAGGGAGAGAGATGGAGAGGGGGAGGAAGGGAAAGGTATACACACGAGGAGAGAGAGAGGAAGGGAGAGGGAGGAAAGGCAGAGGGAGGCAGGAAAAGAGCATTAAGTGGAAACAAACAAGATGGCTGACCTGTGACACCTGGAGAGAGAGAGAGAGAGAGAGAGAGAGAGAGAGAGAGAGAGAGAGAGAGAGAGAGAGAGAGAGAGAGAGAGAGAGAGAGAGTACTCTTATAAACGAATTCGAATTCATAAAAAAAGTATGAGACAAAAATTAATAAAGGAAATAATAAACTGAATGAGAGAGAGAGAGAGAGAGAGAGAGAGAGAGAGAGAGAGAGAGAGAGAGAGAGAGGGTTATCAGACGTGACCTCCAAGCTGCCCCGCCTAAGGGTAAACACGCTGAAATAGCCCACTACCTCCTGCCCACCTTTCCTCTATCCAACACAGCCCCTTACCCACCACCACCACCACCACCACCACCACCACCACCACCACCACCCTCATTCATCTCCCGTGCTCATCCTAATCTAATCTCAAACTTATCCACGTTGGTCCATAATTAATCATCTCATTCCTGTATTCTCGTCCTAAACTCGCTTTTAACACTATATCGCCACTTCTGTCGGTCTCATTTGTATAACCTTGCCTAATTCTTCTTTCTTTTTTTCCTTTTTGTTTCTTACTTTCTTATTCTCTCCCTTCTTTTCTTCTTCTTTATCAGATCCATATGTGTTTGTAAAGACTCGCAAAAGCCTCACCATTAGATCACATTTTCATTCTCTCTCTCTCTCTCTCTCTCTCTCTCTCTCTCTCTCTCTCTCTCTCTCTCTCTCTCTCTCTCTCTCTCTCTCTTGGGCGCCTCAGTGGTCAATAAATGATCTATCTATTTCTTTATTTATCAGTCTGTCTATCTATCTACCTCACCTCACCTGTCCACCTCCTCTCCATCGTACCTCTTCTTATCTCTCCCACCTCCTCATCTCTCAGCGCCTCTCTCTCCCTTCCCTCACTCTTCCCTACCCACTGACCTCACCCTCCAGCTCACCCTCTCCATTTCTCACAACCCTTTTGTACTCCATTACCCCAGGCTTCCCTCTCCCCCACTCCCTCTCCTTCCTAATACTATATGTACTCTCTACTCTCACAAGATTCTCTCTCCCGTGTTTGCTGCTCTCCATGTCTCTCCTGCCTTCCCGCCTTCCTCCCTCCCTCCTGGTCTTCCCGCCTCCCGCCGCGTACCTTCGTGTTTACCTGTGCTGAAGCCAATTAGGAGGTGAGATTATTAATATTTGAAAGGGAAAGGTAACCTGATGCTCGGTAAGGTAAAAAATTGAAATATGTTGGTTGC